>NC_137803.1:52946476-53366476 GCF_963383645.1 Muscardinus avellanarius
GGGTATTATTCTACACTTCAGTTTTTCACACAATATTATGTTTAGTATATGAAGATATTAGAAGCTCCTTTTGTATTGCATACATAAAGGCCTACTACATTCTTTTTGTGTGTGTGTGGGTCTGGGGATGGAACCCAGGGGCATTCAACCTCTAAGCTACACCCCCTGCCCCATTTCTTATTCTTAATTTTTTGAAACAAGGTCTCACTAAGTAGCTGAGGCTGTCCGGGAACCGTGATCTTCCTGTCTCAGCCTTCTGAATGCTGAGATTACAAGCATGCACCATCATACCCGGCCATTCTTTTTAACTGTGATACAGTATTCCATTGTTTGGATGTACCATAATTTATTAACCAGTTTCTGCTGGTGAAGACTTAGGGTCTCTTCAGTCTTTTGCTATGATGATATTTCAGTAGACAAACTTGTACATAACTCATTTCAATATTGTGGATAGGTTTTCAGTAGAAATTTTGTACCAGTATTTCTAGGTCAAAGTAAATATTCAGTTTAAATTTTGGAAATATTGCCAAGTTTTCTTTAAAAATAAGTTTACTGCATGTATGCATCTACCATCTTCCTCTCTGAACCATTTTAAAATTTTTAAATAAAGTGTATATGAAAATATAAACAAATAAGCAAAATAAAAACTTCTGAAAAACATGTCTAAAGTAGTGGATAAATCTCGAGAGTATTTATAGCCTTCTCTCTAAAATTCAATTTCTAGTACTATTTTAACAAAGTAATAGTAAATATAAATAAATATTTACTTATTAGATGCTCATTACTATTTCATTCATAATATTGACAAATTAGGTTCATTAAAAAATTCCACTTCCACAACATGGAAATGGTTTGTAAATATAATATAAATATTTATAAATAAATATAATATAAAATATTTATAAATAAATATAATATAAAAATAGTAAATATAAATAAATATTTACTTATAAGATGCTCGTTACTATTTCATTCATAATATTGACAAATTAGGTTCATTAAAAAAAATCCCACTTCCACAACATGAAAATGGTTAAAAAATTATGGTTCATCTATGTGATAGACTATTAAGCATTATTAATGACATGTTTCTGAAGCATTTTAATGACATGGGTTAAAGATCATGATGTACTGCTATGTGAAAAATGGGAGATAGAAAACTAGGCTCATCATGATCTTATTCTAAAAACTCTCAGGTGACCTTTGTGTTCAATGTTTCTTATATTTCTAAATTTTGTAAGATGAGAATGCATTTCATAATTAGAAAATAATAAAGCGAGTTTTACCTTTTTAAGGGAAAAATAGTTTTTAACAAGAAATACTCTTCGAAGTGGGGGGCTGTTTTTTTTTTTCAATAAAGTTACAAATTGCACTGCAGTGGGGATTGCCTGTATTTGCCTTTCCCTTTCTCTTTGACCTTTCCTAGAAGTAGATAATTTGTGTTAGAACTGTTTAAGGAAGAACGGAATTAGCCTATCTTGGTTCTCACCAAACAGGGACTTTTCCTTAAGGTCAAGTGAGAAAATACTGTTCATATATATTGCAAACCCTCTTATCAATACATCTTCATGTTGTAGTATGTTACTCCAATTCTTATATTTTTAATAAGATCTTATCTTCCTCCTAGGCCAGCAGCTGCTGGATCACTTAGAGACCATCCCGTGGTGTTTATGACAGCACGGTCGGTTGCCATGGAAAGAACTGAGCTGACCCAATCCCATAACAAATATGGGTTCAAAGAAGTTGATTTGGCCAAATTCACGGCCTCTGTGAACTCTGAGAGTTCTGTTTCCACTTTTTTGGAGCTGCTGGAAATTTGTTTATTGTTAGCAGCATAAAAATCTTTTGTTTCTCTCACTTTAAAAGAAATATTTTAATGACACAAAATTTTGTTGTCATTAAAATTGTTAGTGTGTTTTTAAATTACCTATGATTTGTTATATTATCTATAGTTTATAAGTTTTAATAAAAATCACATGTACATGTACATCTAAATACATATATATTTTTCTCCATAATGAAAATATGTTCCTAAGATTTATGTTCAGAATACACTGGAAATGACAGTAAAGCCCTTTCTTTTTGTAATTTCAGACAGTGAAAATGATTATATATGCAAAGTGAACATCTAATTATTCAAACTTGGGCACTATTGAGAGTGGAACTAAGATTGTTCTAAATAGTTTGGGGTTTTTAGGTCATCTTAACTGGAAGACATTAAATACAGGATGCATTATGTGCTGAATCCCATGCCCTCCAAACTTTGCATGCTGAAGTCCCAATTCCTAGTACCTCCAAATGTGACCGTTCATGGAAATAAAGTCGTTGCAAATGTGGATAAAGATGATGAAGTCATGGTGGAGTGGGCTTCCCTAATCCAATAAGACTGATGTCATTACAAAGAGGGAAATTTAGACACAGCATGTGAAAGTGAAGGCAGTGATTGAAAAGACGCAGCTTGAGCCAAGGAACCCAAGATCACCCAAGGCCACCAGGAGCCAGGGGCGGCACCTGAGACAGAGCATCCTCACAGTCCTCAGAGGAACCACCCTCCCGGCGCCTCAGGTGCAGGCCCTTGGCCTCCTGAACGGTGCATCAACACCTTTCTGCTGTTTAAGCTGCCTAGTTTGTGGTGCTCTGTTACCACAGCCCTAAAAAGAAGAGAGAGGCAGGGATACCAACTTCAGCAGGAGTACGCAGAAGGCCACACTTAGTAGATGAGACAGTTCACCACACAGAACCTCGGAAAGGCGGGGGTGGGGGTGGAGGAGAGTCACTGAGCACCAGGTTCTGCCATAGATCAAGCGAGGGGTGCTAAAAATAGGGGAGGCTCTTCAAAGTCCCCAGGAGGAGACAGCTGTAGTCCCTAGAATTTCTTCTGCCCATAGGTACCCCTAGATGGGTGCTCCCCACCCTATCCCTACCCAATAGGAGACAAGGGAATTTAAGCCCTGAAATGGCTGAGTCAAAAGGGCTGTGAATTTGAGGCCAATGGACACATAGCAAGTAGAGAGAGGCGGAGGAAGAGAAAAACTAGAAATGACTTGAAAATCCACACAGCGCCCTTTCTCACCCACACTCAAAATGCAGCCAGTCCTTAAATCACAGGTAAGATGGTGGCATATCCTTCTCTGGGTGCACAGAAACGTCTGAAGATAAAGCTGCACGGAGCACCTGATGGAGTGGAGGTGACATCGTCACTCCACAGCGAGCAACTGCTTCCCACAGAGCGCCCAGTGAGGCGTCCAGTGCATCACTCCTAAACAGCATTAGACAGCTAGCAATCGCTGGAATTTGAGGAAAGCCTGCAACATGAAAGACAGTCCAAAACAGACAGGAAAGTAAAGGAGCTTGGAGGAAATAGAAACATTACAAAAGGAGAAGAAAACTTCATAAAATACAACTGTAATTACTGTTCTCAGAGATACTGTAATCCATGAAACAGACTAGGATGATAAAATAAGAGCTCATATCAACTAAAAATATGATAGCAGAAATAAAATATTCTATTAAAAGATCTAGAAACAAAGTGAAGAAATTCTCCCAGAAAGCATAATCAAAACACAGGAATAGAAAATAAAAGAGAAAGGCTGAAAAAAATTAAAGAAGCAGTCCAATCGCTTATTAATTAATTGTAGAAAGAAGCAGAGAATATAGATGCAAATTATCTCCATGCCTCATTTTTTTCTATAACTGAACAGCATGATTCTCCCAAGTGTCAAACTAGCGGATTAAGAGACACTGTGACACATCGCTCTAAATTTTCAGATTGCAGGGGATAAAATTAATACTATCAGGATTTCCAAAGAGAGAGGAGGATCATTTACAAAAGTTTAGAAACAAGAACGGATGAACTTTCCACTTCTACCACTGGAAGATGGACAACAATGATCAATGATTTCATTTTCAGTAAAAAATAATATTTGAACATAAATTTGATACCCAGTGAAACTGTCAGTCAAGTACCAGGGTTGAATAAAAGTATTTTCAGACATTTAAGGTCTCAGAAAAGGTCACCTCTCATGCATTCTTTCTCAGGAGGTTCTTGAAGGATACTATGCCAGAATAAAGGTATAATCTAAGAAGGAAGAAGACATGGAATCCTGGGAAGAGGGAACCCTGTGATACAGAGGTACGAAGGGAAGAACCAGGAAAACTGCTGTGAAGAGTCCTAGAGAACAGGAGTCCAGCCTAACTGGAGCGTATAAAGGAGGGATGACTCCAGGAAAAACAAAAATACGTAGACAGCGCTGCTAGCTTTGACTGTGTGGAACATTTTATCCGGAGGCATTTCACAAAGCTGTTGGAATGTGGGAAGAGCATCCAAGAAAACTAAGGAGAGGAGAATACAAGGCGACTAGTAACTCCAAGAAGAGTAAAATGAAAGCTACAAAAGAGAGAATTAAACCAAAGAACACTTCTTTGCTGCTGGAAGACCCAGCAATATAGCAAACAATATATTTATAGTAACAATAATAGAAATAGTGATTAGAGAATTAAACAAAAATTGGGAGAGTGGGAAAAGGAAAGAAAAAGAGGCATGTGAAAGAATTAAAATTTTTGTCTATCATAAAAGATAATGTATAAGTGAAAACATCAAGAGATAGAAGTGAATTATAGGAGAAAGCAGAAACACATACTAAAATAAACAGCTAATAAGCTTGAAAGTGGTTTGGCTTTAGGGTCTGAGATGGACACATGTGGGGATTAGGAACGGAGATTCTCATGGAGTATCTGCTGGGGTTTTTTTTGTTGAAAGCATTTTAGGAGTTAGGCACATGGCATACTCTGATAATCCCAGCTATCCAGAAGGCCGAGGCAGGAGGACTGCCAGTTTACATGGGGAACTGGTTGAGACTCTGTCTCAAAATAAAAAGTAAAAGGACTGAGGATACAGCTAAGTGACAGAGAATCCCTGCTTGCAATCCCTAGTAACACACACACACACACACACACACACACACACCCCTTTTTAGCACAATTTTATTTTTAAAACATTGAAGGTTTTATTGATACAAAAGGTTTTAAAAATTACATTTGAGAACAAAAAAGTTGAAACAAAATGTATCCGTATGTAGATTCCTCTGACCTAATGTGAATGGCTACCAATCAAGAACACTTTCTTCTTTTTGAGACTTTTACATCCTGACATCTAACAATAATCATAAATAATTCTGTATTTTGTTTTCACTCATGAATTACACAGTAAAGAATATACCATATCAAACTTAAACTAGAAAACCACAGTTTTATTATTTATTTATTTATTGGTGGTACTGGGGTTTCTGGAAGCCCTTCTACCTCCGGGCTACACTCCCAAACCTATTTTATATTTTTATTTGGAAACAGGGTCTCTTAAGCCAGCGTGGCTGGCTTCGAACCTGCGCGAACCTCCTGTCTCCGCCTCCCAAGCGCGGGGATTACAAGCGTGCGCCACCACGCCTGGCAACCACACTTTTAATGGGAGGGGCAAGACATGAATAAATCCCAAAGACTCTTATGATCATCCTTTTTATGTGAAGGTAAATAAGTGCTTAAGACTGCAAGTGTTGTGGTGTGTTGTGAATTTTGTTGTTGTGAACAAAGAGCCCTTGGCCCCAGTGTCTTGACACCTCTTTTTCTAAGGACATTGGATTTCAGTGGTAGCCATAGCTTGACTATAATTCTGTGTGTAGTAAATGTGTTATCATTTTCCTTAAAATTGTGAGTTAAGAGAAAAAAATCCCTTTTTGTGAACAATAAGTGGACTTCTATAATCACAATCCACAGGATCTTATTTTCTATTACATTTATTTCCTAAGGGAAATTATAAAGTTTTGTGATAGGAACTCTTTCCAGGAGTATCATAATTACTTGGGAATTTAGGGCCTGGGTGGTAATAAGCTGTGTGTCCTGTGTTCTAAGACTCTATGTGTTTGATCTGGGTCAAGCACCGACTATAGGGGTTATAATACTAATGCTTTCATTCGCCAGGTGGGTGACATTGGTTGACTAGGTCTCTGCATACCTTTAGCCTCCACTGGTGTGTAAATTAAAGGAGTGAGAATAACAGGTAGAGCAAATACTTGCTTTACAAATGACAATACCAAGTGAATGAGAGAAGCTACCCAGAGCTCTGGTTTTTAAAAGCAATTTTAATTTACAAATAGCAATTTTATAGTTTATAGGATATAATGAGATGCTTTGATACATGAATACATTGTGGAATAATCTAACCACACAAATTAGCATATCTATCACCTCAAGTATTTATCATTTCTGTGGTAAGAATATTTTAAAGTCTTCTCTTTTAGCTATCTTGAAATATACAACACATTAACTATAGTTATCATGCTGTGCAATAGAATACCAGAATTTATTCTTCATAACTGAAAATTGATACTCATTGACCAAAATCTTATCTTTCTTTTTCTTCAAGTCTCTGATATTGCCATTTTTTTCCTCTATGAGTCCAGACCTCTGTTTTAAAAATAATTATGATATTATGTATATCTGGACTCAGAAATTGCTGAGATCAATTATTTATGTCTGCCTTGGACAGAAACTAAAAATATATCTATTCTTACTGCATGTAATATTTGTGAACCCTAGATCTGATGATCTGAAAGATTTATTTCAGACTATTCCAGCCTACAACTTTATTTTCTATTTTGGATTAGTCAATAAAACTTTCCATGCTTTAGTGTATGTATTAGATTATAGCTCTTTTTAAAAGTAAAATGTATATAGTACACTTAAAGGAAGAAAAATTCTGTTAAACACAATTGTTATGAAACAAATTGATTCATTTTATAATATATTATAGTAGGAAGGCTTGAAATATCATTGAACAATGTTTTCATCAAATTTAGAATATATATGAATCCTTTTTCATAGATATACATTATAGGTAGTTAAAGAATCCAATGGCTAATCCTAAGAAAAATTGCAGGCATCTTTCAATGGGTACATTTCTTTGATCTGGGATAGCTGTGCATTTTAACTATCATGAATAGAATTTCCTTGCTATCTTTAAGTATAAGTTTTTATGAAAGTTTATTATTTTTGCTTTTAAGATTCATTAAAATGTGATACTTAGAAATGGGCTCATTTGAAGTTATTTTTGGGAGAAAGAATTTTTGGATGATGCTAGGTTCTTATTCTGGTAACTTAATCCAAGTTTTATTTAAGGCACTGGCTATGATGGCCTTTGCACATGCCACCTCCAATAATTGAGAGCTGGCCACTCCAGCCCTTTGAACATTTCTTCTCAGATATATTTGTTTTGTCTAATAGCATTTGTTGTAGTGTTTGATGGTCAATTACTAACACATGAACAAAGAAAGACATTATCATATGATCTATATCTGCTTTTTGATATAGATCATATGTGCATACTTAATTAAATTAATTACTTAATTACACTACTAAGGTGTATTGAGAATTAGTGCAAGAACAATAATTCAAACTTCTGGGTGGTGCCCGTAAACTCAGTACCTGGGAGGCTAAAACAGGAAGATCAAAAATTTGAGGTCAGCCTCAGCAACGTAGTGAAATCCTCAGCAACTCTGTGAGACCCTGTTTCAAAAATGAAAAGAAAAATAAGGCTAGGGATGCATGTAACTCATAGGTGCAGCTCCTCTGGGCTCAAGCTCCATGACTATAAAAACAAACTTAAGTCCAAGACACAGATCCTGCCTCGAACTGATTTCAGCTGCTATCAATTGTTGTTAATTGGACTCTGGTTTTCTTTATCAAAGCTGAATCTATTTCTAGAGGAAGAATTCTCCAGTCATGTCCTGTACGTTCATAGCAGCAGTACAGGCCAAACACGTGTCAACTTATTCTACTTTCTTCATATCAAGTGTCAGTGGTGTTTTAAAACTTGACAGATGGCTGGGCGTGGTGGCACACGCTTGTAATCCCAGCATTCGGGAGGCTGAGACCGGAGGATCGTGGTTCACGGACAGCTTTAGCTACTTAGTGTGGCCCTCCATAACTTAGTGAGACCCTGTTTCAAAATATAAAAAATAGGGCAGGGAGTGTAGCTCAGAGGTCGAACGCCCCTGGGTTCCATCCCCAGACCCGCAAAAAAAAAAAAAAAAAAAAAAAAAAATTTTTTTTTTGATAGATGTAACATGTACAATAAGAACCCAGTTTCATCTGAAAATCTACTTTTATCTGAATAATTGCTTATTCTACTTCTTCCAACTAGTATTTTATCTCTTCCTCTGCTTTATTATTCTAGGGAGAATATAGTTTCTTCACCTTCAATAGTGACTACCCAGTATCTTTTGAATACTCTTCTGTGAGTGTAGAATTGTCTTCCTCATTATTCTACCTGCCTTCCTTGGATAGAGAAAACAAAATGTACTTCTCCAGCACCTTGGAGCTGGGCATGAGCCTGTGGCCAGTGCCTCACCAATCACTCTGCTTCCAAGAGATCTGCTGAGCAATGCGAGGAAGAGGCTGCGTGGGGTCTATTTTGCTGCTGAGGTGGGGTTACGGGCATCCAGCCTTGCAAGGTTCGGATGCTCGGCAGAGGTAGCAAGGTGGTGGCTGGGTGCAGTGAAGTCCTGGCAGCTGTGCAAACAGAGCACCGCTGCTTAACACCAGTGTGACCTTTGGAGATGTTTTCCTCAGGTCAGTTTCGGTCATGGTTTGGGCATTGTTTCTGGTGGCCTAAGCCTGGTTCTCCAGAAAGCCAGCAATTCCAGGAGCTACACAATACTCTTGCAGTATTCTTGTGGGTTTGGTCAGTTAGTTGGCTTCAAATACTTGAAACTAAGAACCCTGACTGATATATTGTTCTTCCAGAAGAATATGTTTTCTACAATTTCTTTATAGGAACCTGTGCATCCTCTGGAATAAAGAGTGGAAAGATGAATTAAAAACTATGCAATGATCTCACTTATCTGTACAATATTTAAAAAGTTCAGTGTACAGAAGCAGAGAGAAGAAAGGTAGTTACAAGGGGTGGAGATAAAGGAATGGGAAAATGTTGGCTGAAGGACATAAAATTTTAGTTACTTAGGATCAATAACTTCTAGTTATCTATTGTACAGCATGGTGACTATGGTTAATAAAACTAGAATGTACACTTGAATTTTGCTAAGAGAGTAGATTTTAAGTGTTCCCCTCCTCACATATGTAGACACACATGCATACAAGTGCTAACTATGTGAGAAGATGGATATGTTAGTTTGACTGTGGTAATCAGTTTACTATTAAATAAATAAATGTAGTAAATAAAGTTAACTTTCAGAAAAAAGGGGGAAAGGGGAACCATGACAAAATAGATTGCGTTTGATCTTCCCAGTGCCTGACCTGGACATTTCGCATACCTACCACATATAACTCTATGCTGATGTTGGGGGAGATGAGAGGCGATGGTGGAGACCATGAAGGTAAGTAAACCAAATTGCATAGCTTGAATTTGAAATAATTCTGCATAGAATTTCAAATTGTTCTTTACTCTATCAATTCCAGTAGTCTTTTAAAATAGACAGTTTCGAGCCTCCTGTAGACATACTTTAACTTCTTAAAGATTTAAATATATTTTGTGCATTGAAAGTATTTTCCCAAATGTCCATCTTTGTTCGAATGGATACAGCAAAATATGATATGATATTATATATATGAATTATGTACATATGATAGTATTATATACACATACACATACTTTTAATGAAATATTATGCAGCCTAAATTCTAACACATGCTACAATACGGATGAACCTTGAGGACTTTCTGCTACATGAAGTAAGCCAGACGCCAAAGGACAAATATCATGTGGTTCCACTTATGTGAGCTAACTCTAGTAGTAAAATTCAGAGGAGCAAAAAGTAGAATGGCGGTTGCCAGAGCTAGGGGAGAGGAGAACGAGTAAATGTTTAGTTAAGAGTTCTATCAGTTAATAGTGTTCATGCTGTAGAAACTCAGTTCCTATCGGATGGAGACGGTTGTACAACAGTTGTGAATATTCTTAATGCCACAGAACTGAATGCATAAAATGGGTCAAATGTTCAATGTTATGTATTTTACCACAGTAAAATGCTTTTAATCTAACAGAACCTTTGCTACTCTAAGCAGGACTATGAAACTGATTTCCTTATCATTTCTTAGAAAGTTCTACCTGAGAGAGAGCAGTGATGCGGGTGAGAGTGGGCCCTGTGCGTTGGAGAACTGGGCTCTTGTCGGTGCCAAGCCCATGGTTAGCTAGCTCTGTGAACTCTGCTTAACCTTTCCAAACCTTAGTTTATTCATCTATCAAATGGATAAGCTCGGGGGAGGGGAGTTCATTTCTCCAAGCTCGGATTTCCATTTAACCTCAGATTTAGAAGCAAGGTCATCCTTGACTTCAAACAGTCGACTCTTCTGCTGATGAATAAACAGATCTTCAGGAAATTATACTTGTCTTCCGGAGAAATGGTTTCTTTCAGTAAGTTCTCACAGAGCAAATGCAAGCAGTAACAATGCAGGCTTTTGAGAATGTGGAGTATTTCCTGAACTCGTAATATTTCCCTCATAGCTAGCCGTGATGTAGAAAGTTAGTCCTCGTCCAGATTTAGAAGTACAGTTCTTCAGTGGCTTGATCAAATGGAGAACGGAACATCATGGTATTCTATTTTGGATCTTATAACACTGATGAATTTTAAACACACTTCACTTGTAGAGTTATTTCTGAAAAGTGTATTTTCTAATCTAATGCTCGCATCTTAAAGCCTTTAGAGAACACAAAGACTATCATTTCTATCTCTAAAAATGCTATCACAGTGTCTCTAAGGACCTACACTTAGGCTCTTACACAACAGTAAATATTGAGGCAATATTAATTAGTTCACAACTTCCTTTAGCAGATCGAACTGTTCAACACCAGCCAGCTAGGACCCTGAGCATGCTCAGTATACTTAAGATAAAAAACACTTTCAAAGCCAGTCTGTGTGCAGACAATCACAGAATTAATTGCCTGTGACTATCTCAATTGTAGGAGAAGTCAGCTTCAAGGAAATATGTATTGTTCTTGAAAATACACCAGTAGGAATTATAAACAGACTCAAGATCAGGGAATCAGGGAACTGCAGACTGAGTAAACATCTCACAAGCACCCATTTTCCAAGGAAGCACGTCTAAGATTGACGAGTCCTGGTGCAGTCTTATCTGTTATCTACCTCTGTGAGACAGGCCAGTCTTAGATGACTCCAGTTCACTCTGGTGCCCGCAGCAGCCTGCCAACTGCTATCGTAGATCATCCACTAGGGGGTGACAACCACATAGGCTTCGGAATGGGATGGATGGATGTTCGCAGACACAGTGGTACCTAGGCACATTCCAAAGTCCTGAGTAAAGCTTCTTGTCACACATCAGCCTAAGTGGTTGGACTTTCACTTCTGAAGTCACCCATATGGAGGGGAGAGGGGAAGCTATGAATTTTTTTCTATACTTATGGGGTTGGGTTGTACCTCTGTTTCAGACTTAGCTAAGAAGTGTGTGTGTGTGTGTGTGTGTGTGTGTGTGTGTGTGTGTGTTTTATAAGCAGAAGTAATGCTTCTTTTAATCTTATTTTTCTGTTGAACATAGAGGCATTCTACCTCTGAGATATATCCTAGCCCGTTTGATTTTTTGCTTAGAAACATTGTCTCACTAGGTCTCTGGAAGTCTTGCTGAGTGGCTGAGGCTGGTCTCGAATCTGCCATCTCCTTTCTCAGCTTCCCAAGTGCTGGGATTACAGGCACATGCCACCATGCCCGGCCTCTTTTTAAATTTGTTATGATGTATTATAATTGTACATGATAGTGAGATCACAGTGACACATTCATACATGCACATGACATTATTTGATCTCTTTCAAGAAATGCCTCTTACCAGTTTAGATGGTGTGTGTGTGTGTGTGTGTGTGTGTGTGTGTGTGTGTGTGTGTGTGTGTCGGGGGGAGAGTCTGTTAAGATTTTGCTGAGATTTTTTTTTCTTAATGCCACTATAGATCTTTGGGACAATTTCAATAAACAGTTTCAGAGGGGCCGCCAGTATTACAATGGTATAATGTGGGCTATGTATTGTAGTAAAAGTTCTTATAATAAATTATCTAGAGAAATATAAAACTATTAACTAGAAGGTTTTGTGTCTTTCTAGGATAATCAGTACTGGTAGTACCACAACATACCAACTAAAATGCACGAGATAAGTCCAAATCTCGGATCTGAAACCTTAGCGTATTAACCCTTTAAAGGAGCATGCAGGCAGTAGGCTGAAGCCCAAGCACACACTGCAGTAGCTTTAGAAAGTTTGAATATAATTCTAATTTGTGTTCCTCCTCAGCTGTGTTTGTGGGGGCAGTACCTCAGGCAGCCCTTGGTAGAGCTCTGGTTATTTTCTTAACATTCCACAAAAAGGTTTCGATATTAGGAAGAGACCTTGGGAAACTCAGGCTTTGCAGGTCATCTATGTTTAAACCTTTTGTGTGTTGTTTATACGCACATATTAAATGCTGTACTCATTTTTAAAATGTACTCATTTCTGAAAAGGCGGGTGCAAGTATAAGCGCTTGTTTTAAGTGTTTCTAGAACTCTCCTCAATGCCTCATTCAGAGAGACATGCATAGTACTGAGTCCTCCAGTCTGCAGCTACCTACTCTATAACTCTCATATACGATCATTAGGATTTTAAGCAACAAAGCCCTTGTTTTTCGAGTGAGGTGTTTATGAGGCTTCCTGTCACCTCTTTCAGTTTCAGCATAGGTCAGTTTGCCTCTCCAGGTGGCATGGCCGATTACCTATGCGTGTGCACCAAGCCCCTACTGCCTGCATGTTTAGAATTAGCAGCACCCGATGTTTATAGTGGACTGAAGCTGTGGGAGCCAAACAGACCCGGGCTCAGTGGGTTTACATTGCTACAGTTTTGCAAGGCCAATCAATCCTTGTAAGGCAAATAGATCACAGTGTTAGCACAAAATAGATAAGTAAAATTCTGCTTATTAATTGTTATTAATACTAGCTGTAGTCTTAATAATAAAAATATATTGGATAGCTAAAGGAAACAGGGAGGAGATGGTCAGGTCAGAGTAGTACACATTTGAAGCAGAGCAGTCTAGTTATTTGCAAGTTATTTTCTCAAGTATTTGTAGAGTAGCTCCCATAGCAGTGATGTTCTAGGCACTGGGCTCCAAGCAGAAAGTGAGACAAAGTCCCTGTTCTTACGAACATGTCTTGCTGGCCCACACTGTCATGGAAAGAGGAGGGAGCAGTGTTAGCAGGGGAATATTTTATTTTATTTTATTTTATTTTATGTATGGTACTGGGAATTGAGCCTAGGGGCTTTCTACCTCTGAGCTATACTCCCAGCTGTTTTTAAAATATTTGCTGTTTTAAATAGGGTCTTAGCAAGAGAATATTTTAAAACAGATTTGTTTTCTTGGCCTGCTTTTTAACTTTATGAAAACTTTTCTTGGTAAAAACTTCATTGAGATATGATTCATATACCATATAATTCACTCATTTAAATCAATGCTTTTCAGTATGTTCCGAGCTATGCAGCTACCGTACCAATTCTCCAGGCACTCCCCCTCGCCCCACCTGGGTCAAGGCGACCTGTCTATGGCTTTGCCTTCTGTGACCATTTTATATGAATGGAATCAAATAATATGTTTCTGTCTGAGAACTGGCTCTGTCTCTTAGCTTAATGTTTTCAAGTGCTACCCAAGTCGTGGCATGTATCGTAACTTCACTCCTTTTTATAGCTAATACCTTTTCACGCTTTCCTCATTACATATTTAATATTCATGCTGCTCAAGCGGCTTCTCTCTGGCTTTCTTCCTCACTCTCTCCCACCCGTCCTCGGAAAGGTCTGCTCTTTTTTCTTTTGAAGGCAGCCACACTCCTGCTGCTGCGCAGACTCCAGCTTTAACTTTTACACCTAGACAGGATGGCTTGTTGTTTTTTTCTTTTCGGTCCCGTCATTTCGCATCTGTGCCTCTCCAAAGTTCTTTAAAGAACTTTGTAGAACTGGCCTTAGAATGGAAGGCTCAGTGGCGTTTAGAGAACACATGCTCAAGCCAGAGGAGGAACTGGAAGGAAGGAAAACAATCTAGAGAGAAGACGCCAGGCTGGGACAGACCCCCATTGTCCCTGCTGGTGCCCAGCGGATGGAAGGTTTCCCACAGGGGCCGGCTCGTCCAGGACCTGAAGATACGCGGGCTTTTTCCTGGAGAACTCCAGACTCGATTTGATTCTCACTTCCTTTCTTCTGAGTTTGGCCCATGTAAAGCCCACTGATAAGTTATAAATGACTTATCAAGCATTAGCGCTGAGAGTAGACGGCTCCATAAATACCTACTTGGCCTCATTAAAAAGCTACAGTGATTAAAGAGAATGATTAGCGTGGTGCCAGAGGGGAAAGAAGGAAATCCAACATCTGACTCAAAACGGCCAGACCTCTTCTGGGGAAGACCCCTGGTGTCACGAAGAGGGTCTGGCCCGCTGAAACAGAACATCAGGCGGCCGACTGCGGCCTGCACCCTGGCCTGTCACGGGAAGACTTATGAAAAGTGCACGCGTTCTCAGAGACGATTACCCTCTTGGCCTCCACGCCTCCTTCCCAACCTCCCCTTCCACTCCCCGTTGGCCCCTGGAACTTAAAGCATGATTAAAACAGGCAAACCTATAACTGGTATGAAATGACCCTCAAATGACTGCTTAATTACAGCGAAATGCAAGCCGGGGGGCTACAAATAACCAGGAACTGTCCCGCCTGTCACTGAAGAGGAGTCTGCATATGAGTCATGAGTCATGAATTAGGCGCTAAGTGTCCGCTCAGCCCGCCGCCCACTCTGCCCTGCCGGGCTCCCCGCCGCCGGTGCCAGGCCCCAGGCCCCTCGGAGCCCTGGCTTGCTGCGGCCCAGGGCCGCACCCGCACTCCCTGCAGCCCACTCCCTCGTTGGCCAGCCGGGTCGCGGGTCGGGGAGTCTCCCAGGCTGCGCAGGAGACAGGCTGACTGAAGGAGTGCAGCCAGCGCGGCTGCAGATAAGTTAATGTACACAGAGAGGATGTAAATTACCACGACCCTCAGCAGCAGGACATTGGCCAGGGCCCTGTCAGGGAGAGGACAAGCGTCGGCAGGCCGTGCTCCTGACATCCAGCCCTGCGATGGAGCCGCCAGGCGGCCAGCCAGGAGGGACCTCTGGAGCCAGGCTCGCCTTGAAAACAGCTGCGTGTCCCTGACACCTCCAAACTAATGCATTTTTAATCAGGGGAATTAGCTCTAAGCGTCCCATATTTTTCCAAACCCCTACTTTTGCAGCCGCGTCCTCCTCCTCCTCCCCGACCCCAGTTTTTGGGACTGGCAGTTCATTGCGGTTTCTTTATGGGGACTGTAAAGTCCCCCCAGCCGGTAACCCCCAGTACTCCAGGCAGAGCCACCTTTAAAATCTCCCTGCGCAGCCCATCCTCCCCAGCCTGCTGCTTGCTCCGAAGCCACCTTCACCCCCACTCACTGTTTACACAGTGACATCACGGCCCCTGGCTCTCCAAGGCCAGGAGAAAACAGTTCAAAAAGGCAAACAGGAAAGCCTGCTGGTTGTGGGCACAGGGTGAGCCCAGGTCTGCCCAGGGAGGGGGCACTGCTGGAAGGCGCCCTGGGGAGCCTCAGAGGCTCCCTGGAGGGCAGGCCCTGGCAACCAGCTGCCCGGATGGCCCCCATGGGTGGGGGAGACTTGTGCTAGCCACTCACAGAACTAGAAGTTTTCAATCCGCATTAGAAAAAGTAAAAAACATAAAACCGGTGAAATTAATTTCACTAATATATTTTATTTAACCTGATATATAAAAAATATTATTTTAACACATGTCAATTAAATTATTATGCTGAGATATTTCATGTTCTCTTTTCTACAGCAAGACTTCTACAGCAAGATCCGGTATGTATTTTATACATCTCAATTCAGATAATATTTTCCCCCAAAATACTTGATCTGTATTTAGTTTTCATAAAACTTAGAATTGAAGTTTATTCTCACATACTTTATTTCAAACATACTCAAATGTTTTTCAAATTCGAATTAATGCTAATTAAAATAAAATTAAATTGAAATAAAACTAAATTTAAAATTAAACTCCTAGCCAGGCGTGGTGGCACAAGTTTGTAATCCCAGCACTTAGGAGGCTGAGACAGGAGGATCACACAGGTTCGAAGCCAGCCTCAGCGACTTAGTGAGGCTCTCAGCAACTTAGTGAGACCTTGTTTCCAAATAAAATATTAAAAAATAGGTCTGGGAGTGTAACCTGGAGGTAGAAAGCCCCTGGGTTCCATCTCCAGTACCAAAACAAAAACAAAAACAAAAAACAACTCCCCCACTGCACATTTCAAGTTCTCAATAGCCATATCCCACTAGTAGCTACCATATTGGGGAAAACAGATAGTTGCATACTCCTCCAGGGTTCGCTTTTGTGGTTACAAAGTGAGTGTAACAGTACTGACCGTATGTAGGATTGTCCTAAGAGTGACGTGGCACCTGGTAATGTCCATAAATCTCAGCGCAGAGCCTGGCACACAGTAAGTGCTCAGTACTGAAGGTTACGCAAGGATTATTTTCTCCTTTGTTCATTTCCCCAACGTCATGGTGTCCTTAAATCCAGTGTGATATGCTGCCTTCCTCCCAAGCTTTCTCTTAGGGGAGGATTTACATCAAGCTGGCAAGAATGAACAGAGCATTCAAGCATGCATGTGCCCGCCATTTATTCTAGGTGGCACCCCAACACCCCCAACACACCCAGCCTTCCCAAACCTGAAGTGATTGGTATTCCTATTGTGCCTCTCCCCCTGGGTTCCCTCCTCGGCTTGCTGCCACCACTCAGATGTCTCAGCCAGGATCTGGAAGTGTTCTGGGTACTTCTCTACCTATTACAGTTGTCTTCACCCCAACTCCTGAGTCCATCACCAAGTCCTGTCACTTCTGTCTCCCAGATCCCTGGACGTCTCTCAACCTCCATGGTCACTCCCTTCAGCTAGGCCACTCTTGGACATAACTGGCTTTCTGCTCCTCCTTTGCCCCCATGGTCCAGTCCCCACGTATCAGCAAGAGTCATTTTTCTAAAGCATGAATCTTACTACACAAGAAACTTGCTTAAACACTTAGGGCTTTCAATCCTCAACATGGCCCAAGCCCCCTTCATGAACTCTCCATGTTCACCTTTGTTTTTCTTTCACAGAGCCTTTGCCTCCTCACCTAGGCCATCTACCTGCCCCTGTCATTCCCGGGGCTCTGATCATCTTTGGCTCTTCTGACACGCCTGGGTTCCCTGGTAGAAGAGCTTCAACACACAGCCATGCTGGCCACGGCTGGCTACATCGTGTTCATGGATATCCTAAACTCACCTCTCCCTTCCAAGAAGGTATTTTGGTTTTTTTTATGGTACTGGGGATTGAACTCAGGGACAATATACCTTTGAGCTACACCTCCAGCCTCAATTTTTTTTATTCTGGAGCAAGTTCTTAAATATTGCTCAGGCTTATCCTTGAACCTGTGATCCTCCTGTCTCAGCCTCCCAAGTATTGGTATTACAGGTGTGTGCCACCATACCCGGTTTCTAAGAAGGTATTTTGGGTGAAGAGATGGACGTTTCTTTCCGTTTTGCCCGTTGTCAATCTGTTTGCTGTATTTGAACATGTCTGCTTCAGTGGATTCCTCAACTCTGAGCTCCTGTTAGAAAATGTTACCTCCCCCTCAAAATTCGTGCAGGGCACCTCCAGAAATCTTTTGAGGTGCTAAGCGCTTAGGTTACTAAATGTACACACTGGGCATTACTTATTGTGTTTGGTTCCAGACCACAACACCAATTTTTATAACGTTTCCTTTCTTTGTTTCATTCTGGCTGTAGAAACTGGCTGAGATGCATTGCACAAGCACTATCTACTGATTGGAAAAGTTTTTCTCTAAAAGAGTGTTGATGTTGGAGCCATAACACACACACACACACACACACACACACACACACACACACACAATCAAAAAACAAAGATCCTGCTTCACAGGAAAGAATGGAATATGAAAAGTTAACCTTAAAATGGTAGAGGTCTGGGTGCCTGGCCGGAGGAGTGGTGAGACACTTCAGAAGCCGGCCCAAGCCTGATGGACCTGCTCAGGCTCCAAGCAGGCCTTACCAGCTGGCTCTCCACCAAGCCGTGCTGACGTCCAGCACCGGCACCGGGCTAGCATTAGAGACAGACAGGCAACATGAGACTGGCAGACAGGGCAGTGGTGGTGAGGCATTTTCCCAGAGACCCATAGGGCGGGATGTGCATGTCTGGTTTCTGCCTCTGACACCTCCAAGCCTGGGGATGGATTCCCAGTGATTTCTTCCATCAAAGGGCGTGATCCCAGGAAAGGCGAAAGCGATGAAGCTTCAGTTCTTTGTCTGCTTTCGGGTTGAAGCTATGTGAAACTGTCAAAGCAAATATCATGTTTCCCTGGAAAACCATAAATTCCTTTGGCTTTGGGTCCGGGAGGTTTGTCATGCGGTTCAAGGAAAGATGAGTCTATAGATCACAGGTCGTTAGCTGTACGGTTCTGCATCCCAGGGCTCGCATCAGCAGTGTGAGCTGCTTTAAGACCACGTCTAATGCTGGGTTCAAGAAGTGCCTAGTAGATGTTCTTTAGCGAGCTATCAAGAGGAAGACGGTGAAATAACCTGGTGTTTGTTATGTACTTGGCAACTGATACACATGTCATCAGATTGAACAGAGGTGTTGATAAACTTTGTCAAGGGGCATGTAAATAAAAAATGGAATAGTTATAAGTGTTGTGGTAATAGAATATGCCTGAAAATTCCAGGAGATGGAGAAATACAAAAGACTTATGTATCCATTGGTGGTTGATTTGTTAATTTTTAAGGTTAAAGTAGCATTAAATTCATGCTACAAAATCAGCTTAAAACTTATAAGTTGTAACTATTTTCCTCCCTCCCTTTTAGTTTAATAAATAGGGGTCATAAATAATGTTTTTTTTCGGAAGCTCCATCTTTAATTGTATATTGGTCAGAAGGAAAGGAAATATTTAAGAAAAGCAAGTTTGATTACCTACTGTACAGCATTAATAAACCTTGCCACTTTCTTGTGCTATGTTTCATGCTCTGAATATCTAACAATTCTTTCACCCCCATGAGTTAACAAGTTCTTCCAAATGCTATTCCAAACTCTATACATAATACCACTTTTAATGTCTATAGACTATACTATCATGTAAATTTGCAATGCTTACTTAACTACTACCTAAAATTGGTCATTTTATTATTAGTAGTAGGAGGAGGAGGAATATGAGTAGGAGGAGGAGTAGTATTTGGTCCTGGGAATTGAACTCAAGGGCATTCTACTTTCTAGCTTCACCCTAGCCCAGTTTCTTTCTTTCTTTCTTTCTTTCTTTCTTTCTTTCTTTCTTTCTTTCTTTCTTTCTTTCTTTCTTTCTTTCTTTCTTTCTTTCCTGGTACTGGGGTTCCTGGAAACCTTTCTACCTCCGGGCTACACTCCCAGTACCTATTTTTATACTTTTTTTAATTTGGAAACAGGGTCTCTTAAGCCACCATGGCTGGCTTCAAACCTACAGGATCCTCCTGTCTCTGCCTCCCAAGCGCGGGGATGACAAGCGTGCGCCACCACGCCCGGCCTCATTTTTATTTTTGAAACAGGGTCTCAGTAGGTTGATAAGAGTTTCACTACTTGCTGAGGCTGTCCTTGAACCTGTGAACCTCCAATTTCAGCCTCCCAAGTGCTGGAATTATAAGAATGCACCACCAGGTAGGGAAATGGAACAGCATAAATAGAAACATACACACACACACACACACACACACACACACACACACAAAGCAAATATGACAAAGCATCTGTAATTATTAACTCTAGGAGGAAAGTATATGGATATTTATTGTATTTCTCTTTTAACTTTTGTGTATTTAAATTTTTTATAAGAAGAAATGCATTATGTAGCATTAGTCAGAAAAATGAAAGTATTTAATAACATAAATTTGGATTGGTTTATGGATGATTGCTACTTTCTTCTTTATACATGCATTTTTTGCAATCAATATATATCATTTTATTACTACAATTAGCACTTATTATGCTCTCTGATTTGCAAACATTATTTTATTTAATTCTTCCCACATCCTAAAAGAATGGTTTTGTTGCTCACTTTTTACAGTTGAGGAGTCTGGTGTTTAAAGAGATTTTATTTTTGGCCACTGATATATATTGGCATCAGGAATTGAACCTAGGTACAAATTATGTTCTCATAAGTCAACAGTAATTTTTAAAGTATTTAGTATAATAAAAAGACACGATATTACTAAAGATTCCAGCCCAGAGGCAATGCAGTGATATGGATTTGGAGCTGAGATCATGATTCCAGCGTCAGCTCTGGAGTTGCTGCCCGTGTGGTCCGTACACCTCTCTATAGAGCGGTTCATTGGGTGTTCAGTGTCTGCTCTGTCATCTTCCCACATGACACGCAGATGCATCAGAAATAATTAGTTGTCCTTTAATGCGAGTCACTAGCATTACTTTGTGGTCCTCGTAGCATATTTGAAATATCTGGAAGACCATTAACTCTTCTCTTGGCTATATTTGACCTTTTGAATTTTATTTTAGGGCTTGATTCCATTGTTCTGAAAAGCATCTTTTAGTGATATTGTGTTCTTGTTTTGATTTGTTGCTTGCTTTTTCTATCATTGCAAAGGCTAAGAATAAGAAATTTACCTGATAAGCCCAGGCTGGCAGAACAAGCCCCACAGAACAAGCCTGGCAGGTAGGCTGATCACTAGGGGACTCGGGACTGGCTCCTCAAGCACAGGGGAGAGAAGAGGGCTGGCTGTATCAAAGTAAGAGGTAAATCTATGCGCAGTGGGTGTCTATGTCCTGCCTTGCAAATCTGAACACCATACTAGTTTTCAATGTTTGAATCTGGGCTCTGGCAAAACAGTAGAAACCACACTGAACTGTAGCTCTCTGGCTGGATGAGTGTTGGGAAGATCCGATTTGTGTGCGTGTAATTTTTTGTCACCAGCATGAAACCAGTCAAGAATGATCATTGTTATGAAACTTCAGCTCAGTAATTCAGGGATTCAGGAAACTGGTACAAGAACAGTAATTCTCCATGTGGACAGTCTTGAAACTTTCTGAGATCCACCCATCGGTGCTGTAAAACTCTAAAGATTAAGTTTATTTTGAAAGTTCTGCTACAATCTCAAGTATCATGTTACTAACCGCATGGCAGCAGGGAAACGGGAAAAGCAACAAACTCTTTCCAAAGCCACATCTTTATTGTTTTAAAGCTCACAATGTTTGTTTTACTAATTCAAAGAGAAGAGAAGATCACAAATTATTTCTTGGTATTTAACATTTTGCTTTTTCAAATCTTATTATCAATGCCATTACTAAAGATCACAGATAAAATAAACTCACATCTTGAATGTGAATAAATAAAATGAGCTGAATAATCTTGGTCCAGAACTGATGATCCTTAAACCTCTCAAAGTTTATATTTGTGTTTTTGTTACTCATATAAGAAATTATATAAACTTACCCTTTTTTTAAGAGAAAAAAAGAAAGGAAGGAAGGAAGGGAAGGAGGGAAAAGGAGCCAGTCTGTGGTGAGCATATGGAATCAGATTGTGTGGGGAAGGCCACAGTCTCATCTCATGGGGAGACCCCAAAATATGTGCAACCAAGAAAACAGCTAGCTTATCTAGGAAAAAAAAAAGTCATGAGAAACAAGAGTTACACAAGATTCTTAGAAGGGTAAGGTTATATCTCTGGGGACACACCAGAAGCCAGCGATCTGCAATAGTAAATAAAGGTTTATGACTAATGATGAGAAGCCTTCTGATGAGAGCACTGAATACCAAAACATCAGAGGAATGTTAGCTCTGCTTTATTTAATCCTACAAACTACCTTAATCTGAGTTTTCTAAGACTTATTTTTGTGGTTTTGCTATCTCTCTGTCTTCAAGATTTAAATTAAATTTATTTCCTTGACTTAGATAGTCAATTTCTTTAAAAATTTTCACTCAGTAAGTAAATATTAAGCGATAGTTATGATACCGAATTAAGTGTGGTAAGGGATATAAGGAAACGAATGTCATGTTACAGTCTTTGAGGAACTTGAAACTGGATTGATAGAGCCAGGAAAAGAAGAAACTGATCTGTATGTAATTGCTGAGTCAAAAAAACGACCTCAAGGCAACTAAGGAATCCTATCCACTGATTCACTTTATTCCCTGGTTGTAAGACATTTCCTGAATTCTAGACGTGACAAGTGATTATGCTAATGAGAAATGCCCATTTCCATCAGAACCTCACTGATTTTACAGAGAACACCAATTAGGTGAGAGTGTACCAATCCACTCCTTGATTTGAACAGGTAGTTTTGCTGTTTCTCTATTTAGAAATTTTCCATTTCTGTGGACTTAAGGGTACTTGTGGAATGTGGCTTTCCTTTACAGAAAATCCAGTGCCAGCATTGTTCCCTTAGACCAGCACTTCCCAAGTTTGACATTTTAGTTTAGTGGTGACTGTTATATTTATTTTCTTAGTGACGAAATCTAAGTTAATTCGGGCACTGGTTCAAGGTTCTACGATGAAGGCATATGGACCTCGTCCCTGAATTCACTAACACACTTGAACTGTGGTTCGCAAGCAGTGGTTCATCTTGAAGGTGGGACACAGCCAATGTCACGCCATGACTGTTCAGACAACTTTTGACAATGACCCTATTTCCTCATTTCTTGACCTGGAATTTTGTGAAGCACATTTTTCTTTTCTTGCTTAAAGTATTACCCCGCACGATCAAGGACACTGGGATTGTCAGGGTCATCAGTGTCCTCCCTTGATAATTCCATAGGTCAGTCCCCAGGCCGCATCTTAGCTGAATCATCTGAACAGTTAACGTGCTTGTTCAGCCCTTGTCCCCTTATAAGGTGCTTTCTTTGCTTGTCCTCTAGGGCGCTATAGTCTCATCTTTCTTTGTTAGCTTATTTCTTTCTCTTTCTTATCTTATCTTTTTTTTTTTTTTCTGGTACTGAAGATTGAACTACATCCCCAGCCCGATTTTATTCTTTATTTTGAAACAGGGTCTCACTGTGCTGCGGAGGACCTCACTAAGTAGTTGAGGCTGGTTGCGAACCTGGATCCTCCTGTCTAGCCTCCCAAGTACTGGAATGACAAGCGTGCGCCACCACACCCGGCAGCCTCCTGTTTCTTTTATCTCACCGGCTGCTCCTTTTTATTTCCCTTTTCTGGTTCTTCTTCATCCTCTCAACTTCTTAATGTTGGAAGCCAAACCAAACTCAGAGCAAGGGACAAACACTGAAAATATCTTCGATGGGGATAAAAACAAGGGTGCAGCAGAAATCTGAAGCCTCTAGGCATCTACATCTACAGCAAGCATTAAACACAGCCCAACCAGAGGGACAGAAAAGCTCACTCCACACTTGATCCATCACACTGGGCTATTTATTTATTTATTTATTGTGGTACTGGGGGTGGAATCCAGGGGCTTTTCTACCTCCGGGCTATACTCCCAGACCTATTTTTTTATACTTTATTTGGAAACAGGGTCTCACTAAGTTGCTGAGAGCCTCACTCAGTATCTGATGCTGGCTTTGAACCTGTGCGATCCTCCTGTCTCAGCCTCCCAAGTTCTGGGTTTACAAGCGTGCGCCACCACGCCCAGCTACTAGGCTTTTAATAAAGAGTTACGGATCCTGAAGAAATACTAGCAGAAATAAAGCAAAGCAAGGATCAGAACCAGAGTGATATGACACAGCTATTAGAAATAGAGGAGAGAGAATTAAAAACAGCTGTGATTCGTATGTTAATGGCTCTAATGGAAATAGTAGGCAGCGTGAAAGAACAGATGGTATTGTAAGTAGAAAGATGAAAACTCTAATTGAGAATCCAAAGGAAATGTCGGAAACGGAAAGCACTCTGGTACAAACGGAGAAGCACTTTCAGTGGGCTCCCGCGTACACTGAGCACGGCTGAGGAGGAAAAGCAGTTAAAGATGTGATCACAGAGACTCCTTGAACTGAAAAGCAAAGGGAAATCATAAGAAGAGAACAGGACATCCGAAAACTAGGTGACAACTTCAAAACCTGGGAGATGCATAATTGAAATACCAGAAAGAAAAAAAATAAAGGGGTAATACAGCAGGCCAAATATTTAAAGTATTAATGGCCAAGCACAGACACCAAACCACATGATTTAAGAGCTCAGAAAATATAAAGTAGGAGATATATGTATATATAAAAGAAAACACCTCATTATATCATACTCGAATTTCAAAACAAAAAACCAAAGACAAAAAGAAAATCTTGAAAGAAGCCAGAGAAAGAAAACACTGCCTATAGTGGTGTGAACAAACAAATTTTATTGGATTTCTAGTCAGAAACCATGCAAGCAGTAAGAGAGTGGAGGGAAATATTTAAAGTACTGAATTAAAAAAGAACACCCTCTAGAGTTCTATATTCTGTAAAATTATCCTTCAAAAGTGAAGAAGACTGGGCCAGGCGTGGTGGCGCACGCTTGTAATCCCAGCATTTAGGAGGCGGAGACCAGAGGATCACAGTTCACAGACAGCCTCAGCTACTTAGCGAGGCCCTTTGCAACTCAGTGAGACCCTGTTTCAATATATATATATATATATATATATATATATATATATATATATATATATATATATATATATATATATATATAGTTGGGGGTATAGCTTGGAGGTACAGTGCCCCTGGGTTCCACTCCAGGTATTGCAAAATTAAATAAATAAATTAATTAATTAAAAGACTTATTGGCCATTTGAATTTCTTCCTTTGTGAAGTGTCTAATTCATTTGCCCATTTTTTTAATTGGGTTATTTGTTTTCTTTGTGCTGAGCTTCTTGAGTTCTCTGAATGGTCTAGATATTAGTCTTCTGTCAGAGGAGTAGTTGGAAAAAATCTTCTTCCATTCTGTTGGCTCTCAGTTGAGGTTCTTCATAGTTTCCTTTGCTGTACAGAAGCTCTTCAGTTTAATGCAATCCCATGTATTGATCTGCCTTTTAGTATCTTGTGCCTTTGGGGTCTTGTTGAGAAAGTGTTTATCTGTGCCTGTGTGTTGCAGTGTTGGACCTATGCCCTCTTCAAGGAGCTTCAAGGTCCCTGGTTTAATTTTCAAGTCTTTGATTTATCTTGAATTGACTCTTGTGCAGGGTGAGAAATTTAGATTTATTTCCATTTTTCTGCATATGGTTAACCTGTTTTGCCAACACCATTTGTTGAATAGCCTTTTTTCCAGGGTATGTTTTTGGCCCCTTTGTCAAAAATTAATTGGCTCTAAGTGTGCAGATTTGTTTCTGAGTCTTCTATTCTGCTCCATTGGTCAATGTATCTGTTTTCAAGCCAGTACCATGCTGATTTTATTACTATGGCTTTGCTCAACATCATTAGCAATCAGAGAAATGCAAATCAAAACTACCCTGGGATTTCACCTAACTCCAACTAGAATGGCAATCATTCAAAACACAAACAACAACAAATGCTGGCGAGGGTGCGGAGAAGTGGGAACTCTAAGTGGTAACTTGTGTTGGTGAGACTGCAAATTAGTGCAACCACTTTGGAAAATTGTATGGAGGATCCTCAGAAGAATGGGAACAAACTTACCATATGATCCAGCAATAAGACTCTGGGTATCTACCCAAAAGAATGGAAAACCAAACTACCAAACTAATGCATGTATATCTATGTTCATAGCTGCACAATTCACCATTGCCAAATGATGGAACCACCAAGATATCCATCAATAGATGAATGGATTACAAAATTATGAGGTATGTACCCAATGGAATTTTACTCAGCCATAAAGAAAAACACAGTTACATCATTTACAGGGAAATGAATGGAACTGGAGGACATTATGTTAAGTGAGATGAGTTATAAAAAATAAGATATTGGATGCTCTCCCTAAATATCCAAGTTAGGGGAAAAAAAAGGTCATAGGAGAAATTTTGATAAAGAAGGAGGTACTATAAATGAGCAAATAAGGCAACCTACTGAAGGGATGGGAGGGGGGAAGAGAGAAAATCTCTAATTTTCATGATGTACATTAACAAACATATCAAAGAAAATCACTAAGCCAAACATGAGAAGGAGGGAGGGGGAGAGAATGGGTCAGGGATGGATATGCATGCATATATGCTTCCACCATCTTGTACTCCATTAAGATGTATGACTAGCCGGGCGTGGTGGTGCATGCTTGTAATCCCCCACTTGGGAGGCAGAGACAGGAGGATCACGCTGGTTCGAAGCCAGCCTTGCTGGCTTAAGAGACCCTGTGTAGCCCGGAGGTAGAAGGGTTTCCAGGAACCCCAGTACTACCAAAAAAAAAAATAAAATAAAATAAAAAAATAAATAAATAAATAAATATGACTACAATGTACTAATAAAAACAAATAAATAAATAAGACAAAAAGGAAGGAGGAAAATCTGTATGACATAATGAATCCTAATATAAACTACAGATTTAATTTAATAATAACGTATCAGTATTGTAACAAATGTACAACTTGTTACTATCAGTGGCAACAAATACACTGCACAATGCAAGGTGTTAATGATAGTGGAAAACTGTGTGTGTATGTAGGGGTGGTATATGGGAATGCTGTACGTTTTGCTCAGTTTTTCTGTTAACCTACAACTACTCTAAAAAATAAAGTTATAACTTTTTAAGTCAAGAAAAAATAAAGACCTCAGACAAATAAAAATCGAGGGAATTCATCTACAGCAAATCAGTCCTACAAGAAGTGTTGAAAGAATTCTTCAAGATGAAGAAAAAAATACTTATCAGCAACTTGGATTTACATAATAAAGGAAGCACATTAGAGGAGAGACAGCAAAGACAAACTTTTCATAATCCCTGTGCATTAGCAACACACAACTTGCACAAAGTCTCACTGTTACTTTTTATTGTTGCTTTTCACTTCCTCTCCTTCTAGAATATACCCTAAGTTACATCTGAATTTTCATAGCTTGCTTTCTTAGCAGAGACATTATCTGCCTAAAACCCACATTTAGGTTTTCTATGGGGTAACATATTTTAACTCAGAGTATAGTACATTGGTGCAGGGAATACTTTCTTCCTAAGATAAATGTATAAAATAAAGTGGCATTAGGAAATTATCTAGCAAAGGTGAACAATAAAGAGAAGAAAGCTAGAAATTTGAATTCCAATTTAAAAGTAAGGTAGAATGCTGGAGCCAGACGGCAAAACGTATGGGTTCTGAAGAGAGGAGTGAGGATAGAAGAATTTAACTCTTAAGAATTTGATTCCAAGAATTTTTAATTCTAACGTGGGGGTTGAGGGTGCCAGCCTACTCCTGAGTCGATATTTCTACTGGCCGACCCCTGCTCCTGGTCAATATTTCCTACTGGCCGACAATGGGTTTATTTCTCTTGAGTATTTATACAGTTACAGGTCAATCAATATCCTCACACTATCACCACCGGAATACAACAGAGACCAATACAAAGCACATACATTACAGGTAGGCTAATCAATACCCTCATGCCATCACCACCTGATCTTCTCCCAGACCTTTTACACTGAACCTTCTTTGACCCCAAACCTTGTTGACTCTGGGTGAAGGACAGTCAGCTAAGTCAGAAATATTCTTTTAGGGGAAAACCTTAATGGCTTCCCACAGTGGAAAAAAAAGGAATTGAAACATTTTAGTGTTGAGGCCCTTGGAATGGATCTCATTTAAATCTACTGGGAGCGGAAATCTCTATTGTTTGGTTAGCACACACAGGAATGGGGATTCAATTTAACCTGAAAATTGGCTAATTAACATTCTCTGTAGGTCAGCTTTCTGTCACCATAACAAATATCTGAGATAATCAACTTATTAAGAGAAAAAATTTATTTGCGCATATTTAGAGGTTCTAGTCCATGATAAGGTTATGTGTTGCTTTTAGGCCTTTGGTCAGGGAATAGCACATCATGGCGGGAATATGTGATAGAGTAAGTCTGCTCACCTCTTGACAAGGTAATGAAAGAAAGAAAGGAAGAAAGAAAGGGAAAAAAGAAACAAGAAAGTAAGAAAGAAACAAAGGAAGGAAGGAAGAAAGAAAGAAAGAAAGAAAGGAAGGAAGGAAGAAAGGGAAAAAAGAAATAAGAAAGTAAGAAAGAAACGAAGGAAGGAAGGAAGAAAGAAAGAAGGGAAGGAAGAAAGGGAAAAAAGAAACAAGAAAGTAAGAAACGAAGGAAGGAAGAAAGAAAGAAAGGAAGGAAGAAAGAAAGGGAAAAAAGAAATAGGAAAGTAAGAAAGAAACAAAGGAAGGAAGGAAGAAACAAAGGAAGAAAGAAAGAAAGAAAGGAAGAAAGGAGAGCGTGAGCTCCCAGTCTCTCCTTGACAGGTGATATCCAAGGACCTGAAAACCTCTCGCTAGGCTCCACCTCCTGCCATTTCCACCACCATGCAGTAGAATCAAGCAGCCTTTGGGAAACAATTCAGATCCAAATATAGTGTCTGTCTGTCTGCCTTTCTCTCTCTTTCTCTCTTTCTCCTCTCTCTTAAATTGGTGTATGCTGATTTATCATGCTAAAATACTCTATTACATGCTGTGGTCTGGTAATAGCAATTTTTTTCTCATCTACTTTGCATTTCTATGCCATGCTAAACCTTGTGTGTGTGTGTGTGTGTGTGTGTGTGTGTGTGTGTGTGTGTGTGTGTGGTACTTGGGATGGAATCCAGGGGCATTCTATCTCCAAGTGACACCCCAATCCTATTTTTTATTCTTTATTTTGATACAGGGTATCATTGAGTTGCAAAGAGCCTTACTAAGTAGTAGCTGAGGCTGGCCACAAACCATGATCCTCCTGTCTCAGCCTCCCAAATACTGGGATTACAAGTGTGCACCACCACGCCTTGGCTCATGCTAAATTTTTTAATACTTTTTCTTATTTTTCTAGTGTGATTTTCCAGTGTTCCCTATTTTTTTTTTTTTTTACTTTTGAGATATAGTAACTCAATTACTGTTATTACTGTTTCTCTTGATGACTCAACCAAAATTTATTATGAGAAGTGTAGTTTTTACTATTTCCCACAAGTCCTGTGATTAGCCCCTTTTAGTATTCTGAGACCCCAAAAATATAGCAGCAAAAGCACTTTGCAAACTGGCTTGAAACCTCACTCTTCCTGTACTTCTCAGTTACTCTAGGAAAGAAAAGAAAGAAAGAAGAAAAGGAGAAGAAAGGTGGGGTGGAACAAGCCGTCAAGTTAAGATGAGATAGCTCCCAGTTCTCATCCTCAGCGGCTGTGCTATCCAGGAGGGGCTGGCAGCCTGTGGACGCGCCCACTGTGACGAGGCCCCTGGGCCTGGGCTAGGATGTGATAAGGTCCTGTGGCAGCAGGTCAGAGGGGTGCAGGGAAGGCTTGGTGTGTGTGCAGGTGATATCTAGATTGGGATCTGAAGGGTGGGGCAGTATCCAGTCAGATGGAGAGAGGGAAGCTGATTCCAGATAAGAGAAGGTTAATGCAATTCAGCTAACCTCAGGAACTGGAGCGACCAAGGAAGACAGGTCAGATTTAAGAGAACCAGATGATAAGAAATATCCCCAGGGTGGTGGGAAGTCATTTGGGCCTGGAGCGAACCAAACAGACTCTCTCTTTCCAAAGATCTTTCTGGATAGAGAATGTGTTGGGAGGAGGAGTCATGGTTAGAGACAAAGAGACTCCTAGAATGATTTAGGTATGAAATTGTGCCTGAACTGGGGGTGGAGATGGCTATAAAGCTTTATCTGTCTTCTTTCTTATTTTTCTTTCTTTTTTAGTACTGAGGATTGAACCCAGGGGCATCATCCAAGTCACACCCCTAGCCCTTTTTTATTTTTTATTTTGCAACAGGTCTTGCTAAATTGCAGAAGGTCTTGCTACATTGTCGAGGCTGGCCTCCAGCCTGTGATCCTCCTGTCTCAGCCTTCCCAGTGCCTTGGGATTACAGGTCTGCAGCCACCTGCCTGGCAAGCTATACAGCTTTGAAATAACTGGATAAAAATATTAGATTTATTTAATGTGTGATAAGTTGGGTCCCTCCCTGCATGATCTCGCAGCAGAAGCCCCCCCCCCAAGCCAGAGGCAGTCGCAAGACTCCAGTTGCCTCAAGACTCCAAACATCGTGAGACTCCAGATGTTGCGAGATAATCGGCATGCCTATAAAACATCAGTGCCTCCATCCCCCACATGACTCAGTCGGCCAATCAGGACTATGCACAACTCTCCAGACGTGTGGCCCATCAGTCCCTTCCCCGCTGGCCGGCTGACTCCCCAGAGGGTGCCGGGTCCAAATAAAACAGCAGTCTCTGATAACCCGGTTAGTGTTTTTACCTCCCTCCTAATCTCCCTATTTTCAACCTAACAGTGTGAAAGTGATGATGGAGAGGAAGGCCTTCTGGAGACATCTAAGTTCTACGATGACATGTGATAGCACTTTTCACGGAGTAGAAAACCTGTGCATACGGCTTCCCTTCTGAACATTTGATTTTGAGGAGCCTTGGGCATCCGGAAGTTTGGGCTGGAGAGAAAAGACCCGGCGGTGGTGTCATAAAGGTAGGGAGAGAGTGCGAGATTGATTTTCACTGCAGTCTTCCAGGCAGACATTACTCTCTCCATTTTCTGAGGAAGAAGCACAACATTTAAATCACTTCCTCAAGAGCAGTCTGGAATGGGGTGGGGATCGGGTAGGGGCTAACTGGGCGATATGTGCATGTATGTCTACAAAAGTATTTTCTTTATACCACTGTGATGTATGAATACATTGTACCAATAAAAAATAAATTAAAAAAATAAAATAAAATAAAATTATATAATTAAAAAAAAAAAAGAGCAGTCTGGGCGTGATGGAGCCAGAAGATTCAAGCCGGGCATTTCTACTCCACAATCCTGCCTCTGGATCTGACTCCAACGCTCCATTGCTCCTATACATTTTTTTTTTTTTTTTTTTTTGGTGGTACTGGGGTTCCTGTAAACCCTCTACCTCTGAGCTACACTCCCAGATCTATTTTACATTTTTTTATTTGGAAACAGGGCCTCTTAAGCCAGTGAGGCTGGCTTCGAACCAGCGCAATCCTCCTGTCTCCGCCTCCCAAGCGCGGGGATTACAAGCGTGCGCCACCACGCCCGACTTTCCTATCGATTTTTTATTTCCTTTTTTAATTCCCTATTTTTTAGAATTGAAGAAGTTTAAAAAGCATTCCTAATTTTCACAGGAACTCACTTGGAGAAATGTTACTGTTTACAGATGAGAATTCCTTTTCAGAAGCTAAGGAAAAACACATCAACTGTGTTTTGTTTTGTGCTGGGCGTTGAACCCAGGGCCTCGTGCATGCTACACATCAATGTCAGACTGATACGTGGTCCCTGAAAGCGCCATGGTTGTTGTCTCCTCCCGGTGTCTCCTCCCGGTGTCACTGTCTCCTCCCTTGGGGATTCCCACACTTCACCCCGACCCATTCCAGTCCCTTTCTTCGTGCCCTGGCACTGCCTCAGTTGAAGCCTCCTCTGTTTCCCGTGTGGAGGGAGGCTGGACGCTCACGGTGGTGACCCCAGCCCTCTGGGTCGCTCCTCCACCCACCCGCGGGCCTTGTCATTTCCTTGTGCTTGGCCTCCGGCTCCTCCACTGTGGAGGGACCTGCTGCAGAGCTACTCCGAGGCTCAAGCTCTAACCTCTCGCACTTTCTCACGTAACAGCTCTTCTGCTTGTGGGATACATTTGTTTGTGATTACAGGCTGCCTCCAGTACCCCTGCACAGGGCCTATGCGATGGCCCAGCGCCATGAGAAAACACATTAGTAATTTTTTATGACCTCAGTACAACCATGCAGGATTTCCCTAAGACAGAAAACATAAAGGGATTTTATTGTCTTGCACTATTAGACACCCCTTATGGTTGATGCATGGATATTAGGACTAACAATACAGGGCTTTGCAGGCATTTTGGTTGAGAGGTTTCTGAGGCTAGGCAGTGAACACCCCTGCTTATCTGCTCTGGGGGACGTAAAATGCACAAGGAAATCACAGACAAAAGGCGTCAAAATATTAAATGTTTCTCTCAGTATAACTCATTTCTGTACTTAAGTGAGAGACTCTTAGTTACTCTGAGAGTAACTAGAAAATAATAAAAAACTGGAAGAGACTGTTGAATTCCTAGGAATTGTGGTGGCTTCTTTTGAAGAGCTTCCCAAGAGATCAGGACAAGCTCTCTCTCTCTCCTATGGCTTCTCTCTTGCACCATCCAATCAAGATGTCTAAAAAGAAGATAATAGACTTTCACTGGGTCTACTTCTTTGGCCTTAATAAGTGTATATAAGAAATCATTCCATTCTGAACAATGTTGTTGGTGTTCAATGTCTGCCCAGGAGTTTTTGAGAAGCTACCAGGAGACAACTCTGGGGGTTCTAGCCCTCTCAGAGGAACCACGTTGGAAGGTTGTGCCACTTTTCGGTGAAGGACAAACTTACCTCAAATCTGGCTTCTCCTGGATCCAGCTGGGAGTGTGCACCTCCATGTCTAGGGAGTGAAGATAGTCAGCCAAGACTATGACAAGACAGCAGATGCCATGCCGGCAGCGAGCAAATCTATAAATGGAACTTAGGAAAATTAATATTGCTTTTTGAATATAGAGTACTTGTAGTTGGCATGATGGTGCCTACTATTTAAATCCCATCTAAATAAATACAGTACATTGGCTACTTTTCCAAACTATATATCAGGCTTCGAAAATATGAATTCCATTGAGTGACCAAGAGTGAGAACCTAGCTAAGCATTTCTGCTTTAAGAGCCATGGGAAAAAAACACAGTAGGCAAAGCAAAATAGTAAAGGACAAAGGATATTTGGTTTTTTCATATGACCATGTTAGTTATAGTGACAAATCTGCTAAGGCTCGAACATTTGAAACTTTCTTTAAGCAAAATGTTTGTGAGATACTCTTAGGGGGTTTAGCCATTCATGGCCCCCAAAGGCCCATGTGTTAGGGGCTTAGTGGTCTTGGGAGGTAGTAGACCCTTTAGAGGTGGCTCTAGTGGGAGGTCTTGCAGTAATTGAAGGCATGTCTTTCTCACTGAGGGGGACATTGGAACCTGACTTCTTCCTTCTGTCTTTCTCATCCTAGCCACGAGGTGACCAGATTGACCTCACCATGCACTTCTGCCATGATGTCTTGCCAAAGGTCCACAGCAACAGGGCCAATCCATCAAGTTCTGGAGCCTCTGAAGCTGTGAACCAAAATAATCCTTTTCTCTTTATAAATTGGTTATATTAGACATTTGTTACAATAACAGAAAGCTAACTGATGCTGCATGTAATGCCTAACAAAATAGAAAAAAAATGTTTCTACTCCCTTACCTGTAGGCTTCACTGATGTTTTGTGTTATTATCCGTTCTTTGGGTCTCCCAGTGAGTATAGAATGGGGTCTCCCTCAAATACAAAATGATATTGATATGCAGTGTTGACTATACTTTTGAATTATGAAAAAAAATGTGTACTGCCTTTTTAATATTTGTCTATTACCATTTCTAATCATGAATTACACTGGAGGCTATGATCTGAATGCTATTAGGTATATATTGAGACATATTTTTTTTTAACCAGCCAAACACTGGAAAGGACTTCAGCTTGGGAGCCAGGGGTCAGGCTCTGAGCCATCCATGACTTTGCACCTCTTTCATTTAAGAAAGAATAGTTTCCCTTTTTGAAACACTGGGCTGATGAGAAATATCCACTCTGTTATCTCCAGGCTGATGAGAGATACTTGCTTTCATCAGATGAGAGAGATATGTCTCTCTTGAAGAGATATCCACTCTTCACGAAGTGGCTATCTAACCCCAGAGACTGTAAGAGACGCTGCTGTTAAGGAGAGAAGTGTATACACTCAGTACTCTGGTGAGGTATATTGCATGGTGTACACAGATGCAGTTCATGAATGGGGAGAGGGAGTCATGAGAACATGATACTGACCATGTTGTGAGGAATGAAGTGCACTCAGAGGCTGCTGGATTAGGCCGTGCCTCTGAGCTGCATCACCGTGAGCATCTGACCGGAAACACATCTCCATCGCGTTTGGCTCCTGGTCCTCAGTTTCAGATCATGCAGTCTGTGGAAAGCATCGCCGATTGGCCCCTTTTACTCAGTTCGTTTACAGTTTATGAGATGTGGAAGCAAGAAACTCTGCTCCCAGCTATTACCTAACATTCAGGGGACTTTGCTCAGTTTGCAAACGTTCCATCAGTGGTTGGCTTTGCTCTCCTCGCCACCCCAAATTTGGCTATTCTTAGAACAGGAATTAAATCACTGAATTCTCAGGTTTCCCTTCCCTGGGGAGAAGAGGTTTAGAGTGTTCATCAGAAAGTCATCTGCTCCCTAATCGGTTGGCCTAAAGAGACCGGAGGTGCCCCCTTCCTCTTACAACCCTCCCAACAAGGCTCCTTCACGTTTCTGCCCTTACGTGGCAGCCCTCTCTGAGAGTTCACACAGTGAGCGCGGTTCATGCGTTCAATATTACGACCTAATCATTGCCTCTGGAGGGCTGAAAAATGAAAACACTGGATGAGAGCCCGCCTGCTGGCTTCATGCTTGTCAAGACCGGGATCTATTAGCCTTTTAAAGAAACACTGATAATAAAAAGCAGACAAAGAGAGCTATGTGAATTGGCATCTAATCAATAATTTTCTGAGTGTTCTTCCCCTTAAATTACTCAGAGGCATGTGAGCAAACAAGCTCTTACTATTCCAAGCCCTGTTGCCTTCTGCAGACCGTGGGTGATACACAAGGCCCTGCACTAGCATGAGCCTCATTGTCTTCTGAAATGTTTTATATCATCATCACAGGAAAGGTTATAGTCCCTCTAATTGAAGGGCATACAAGTCAGAAATGCTGCTCCCCACTTTCCCTGAGCTTAAGGAATTGTAAGGCCTCGGCACCCCTGCCTTGGCCCGGAGGGCAGGGCGTTGGGGCAAGGGCCCACTGCGGGGTCCTTGGCACCACCTCGGGCCAGGCTGCTGCGTTCTTTTCCCACGTTGGTTCCTCCTCCTATTTGACCTAGAAATTCTGGATGTGGACTGCATCACACACTTGGAATGACACTTTTTTCTCTTTAAACCTTTTGCCCTGTGGCTGATTTATTTTTCTGTGCTAAAATTTGCCTCATCCTGAACATCCGTCTTTGGCACGGGAGAAGCGTTCGCATGTGGAGATGTCTGCTTCACCCTGGTCTCATGGAATGTCCTGGTTTGCCCTTACCTTACTTGCCCTGCCTGCAATCCCACCTGTCCCCACCTTTACTCCTGCTCCCCACATCCAGCCCCTTTGACTTCTGCCACGTGCATCTTTGAAAGAAGTCATGCCTGTGACCTTCCCGGAGTGTGGGCCAATGGCTTGTGTTCCCGTGGGTGTGCCCGGTTCCCTACAGTGCGTACCAGGCAGCTGAAGAGTGATGCTGGTTTTGACCTGTCGTGTGTAGTCTCCACCCAGGGGGTGTTCTGAGCAGTGATTACCCAAGGCCACCTTGGTTAACCCTTCAGAGGAGCACTGTAATGCCGAAAGAAACGACAGAACATGAGAAAGAGTACCTTAGGGGGATGTGTTCTACTTTAAAAGACTATTTTTCTATTAATAAAATTTTAAAAACACCTATTCTCCGACTTGGGCTTCAGAGAAGGTGTGGCAAATGCTATTGGTCTGTCTCTGCCATAAAACACCCTTCTTGAGGGAAGAAATAGCCTATTTAAAGCATCCAGACCCTCTTACTAAGTTTAAATTGTTTCAAATTAGACTAAGAAAACCCCTTGTCCTCTTGTAGTGTGCCTTCCAGAATGAGCTTCAGTGTGCAAGTTTCCGAGCCTGGTGTGGACTCCAGCTGAGTGGTTCCAGCCTCGATCCTGGGGGTTGTGAGGACCGGGAGCGGTGTTACCCGCTGTTGCCTATTTCATTAGGAGCTGGAGTTGGACTTGGGAGCATGATTAATGCTAGCTCATTTTTTCCCTCCTTCAAGCCAACCACTCAAATCACTACAGCTTCTCACAGGATAAACACGTCTGCGAGTTTGTTCCCAGGAGCTCTCCTATAGTTTCCATGTGATATTTTAATCTGCCCCTTTCATGGTCATTCCTCTGGCACGCTAGCCCAAGACCTCTACCCTCTGTACCTGCTGGAAATCGTGGATGCTTCCAGGAATCTATTTAATACGTCAAAGATCAGTCAAGGTCCCCCTAAACCAGAATGGAGCTTGCAATTTTTTTTTTTTTTTTTGGTGGTACTGGGGGTAGAACCCAGGGGCTTTCTACCTTTGGGCTATACTCCCAGACCTATTTTATATTTTATTTGGAAACAGGGTCTCACTAAGTTGCGGAGAGCCTCACTCAGTAGCTGAGGCTGGCTTCGAACCTGTGCGATCCTCCTGTCTCAGCCTCCCAAGTGCGGGGATTACAAGTGTGCGCCACCACGCCTGGCATGGAGATGGCTATTTCTGCGCTAATCCTCTATTCCCAGATTCTAGGTTGTCTGTCTCAGGTATTTAATCATTATTCCTATTGAAGAATGCAATTTTTTTTTTTAGTAATTCCAAGAACTATTTGAAGAATCTGAATAAGTGCCCACATTTAAAGTAACCCAGGCCTAATGCTTTGTCCTGCTCCAAACGTCTCTAAGTCAATGAGCATTTATGAGGCAGCTGCTTTGCTGGGCCCGGTACTATTTGTTTTTACTTACTCCTCAGACTCGGTCTTCAGTGCAATATTCTGCTTATGGCAGGGCCTTTATAAATTTCTCTGGCTAAAAGGATGGCCTTGTGGCACAGAGTTATGAGCCTCATTCTAGAGCTGAGGAAATGGGCCTGGAGTAAGTAAGTGCCCCATCCAACATAGTATAGTTTGACTGCCTTTCCCTTCTGTCTAGCCCCGTTATGTCCATGACTGTGAGAGCCACCGAGCAGCTGGTGCCATAACCAAGATTGTCTAACACTGTCTCATTGCTTCAGAAATGCATGGTGCTATTTATGGACAGAGCGTGGGTGACTGACCAATGTGCTTTTGCTTTTTGGCCCTTGGAACATAGTCTACAGAGTTTGCTCCAGAAAACCTCACACAGATTTGTGTTTGTGGAAATGGGTCCAAATACTTAATTATTTTTTGGGGAGCTCTAGTATTTGTCCTTTGCTAAGCAGGTCATCCTTCAGACAGGGGGAAAAAAAATGCTGTGCATGACCCAGCCAGCGCTGCTGCTCAATGAGGTTGACAGGCAGCCAGAAACTCAAGGCCCTGCCTGCAGGCCCGAGCAGATCCAGATAGCGAGACGCCAGAGAACAATTCTCTGTGTGCACTCCATCATGTGGTTTTCTCCCCTAAGCTTTCGTTCAAGTCCAGAGGAGCTACCAAAAGCAATGTCCACGTGACCCTTGTGGATGGGTTGCGTTGAACTGAGTGAGGACAGAGAAGCCGGACTCTTCAGACAGGAACAAGCAGAGCAGCATCCAGCAGCCTTCCATGGCTTGCAACATCTCAAGATGTGTGTTTCTATCAACCCACCAGTGGGCAGCTACATGCATCTCTCCTGGGAAGCACATGTCAAAGTGCCAGAAAGTAACAACTATGGAATTTTAGCATTTGGTCTTTCTGTTATTCCAGCAATTGTTTTTTACAGATAGGTTCGCATAACTAAGATTCTTGCTTGAAACCCCCAGCACTGAAAGTAAATTACAAACGGTCCAAGCGGTGGTCTCCCTCTTTCCGCAGCAGTGTGTTGTTGGTAGTCTTTCAACTAGACACAAGAGGTAGAGAAACAGAGCTGCTTGATCCATCAGCAGAGCTGCCTGTCACGCTGACCCTGGAGAGAGAGAAAGAGAGAGAGAGAGAGAGAGAGAGAGAGAGAGAGAGAGAGAGAGAGAGAGGGAGGGAGAAAGAGAAAGAGAAAGAGAGAAGAGAGGGTTGGGCAGATGCATTCGTAATTTATTACGTGAGTATTTATCCTCAGTGTGCAGCAGTGAGCTTGGTAGAGAAGGACTTGCAGATAAGTGCTCCAGGCCACTTGACACTTACCAAGGAATCTTATCGCTCCAAAACATGCTCCGATTTCAGAAGTGGATTCAGCATTCTCTAATCTACCCAGATATCGCTTATTTGTTCTTAAATGTCAACAAAACTACATTTAAAATAACAATAGTCATCTGGGATGGTAGATTCTCTTATGATATCAATACAATGGTATCCTTTCTTAATTGTTATAAATTCCCAATGCGTTCTCCTTTAAAGACATGCACAGGAATCTTCATCTTATTTTAATGATCATACGAAGCTACCTATTTGTAGAGTTGTTATGCTAGAGCAAATGGGAGAATGTGCTGAAAGGGCTTTCACATGTGTCTGTCCTCAGTAATGTCAGCTGCTGCTGTCTCCCTCACCACCTCATCCTGGCTGTCTCCATTGTTGTCGAGGATGCTTTTTATGTTCATTGCTTGTCTTTGACCATGAGTAAAATCAGTGAGATCTGATAGGTCTGAAGTTAAAAAGCTCTTCTTTATAATCAGACCTATACTGCTGGGGATGTAAAATGAACACCAGTTTGCCTCCATTATTAAGCTTATGACCTTCATTTAAGCAACAGTAGTTGTCTTTCTTTTCTTTTTCTTTCTTTTTTGTGGTACTGGGATTTCTGGAAACCCTTCTACCTCTGGGCTACACTCGCAGACCTATTTTTTTTTTTAATATTTTATTTGGAAACAGGGTCTCTTAAGCCAGTGAGACTGGCTTTGAACCAGCACGATCCTCCTGTCTTTGCCTCCCAAGTGTGGGGATTACAAGCATTCGCCACCACACCCGCCTGGCTAGTCTTTAGATAAGATTATTCTCCAAGGATCTTGATCAACCTGAAACAACTCTCAGAGAACCAGTATACATGTTCAATGTCTTTTTAACATCACACTTTAGAATGGAGAGGAAAAGAGAACCAGCATTTATTAAAAGCACACTATGTCCTAGGCATTTCACATGGGAGAGGTGGTGAATTGTGTCACGCCCTAATTCATATGTTGAAGTCCTGAGCCCCACTGCCTCAGGATGTGATTGTATTTGCAGACAGGGCCTTTAAAGAGGGGATTCAGCGAGTCAGTGAGCTTCCCTCCTGACTGACGTGAAGTGCCTACCTGGACCTGCATATACTAATCATTTTGGTGGTGTGTTTACCTGAATTAGATGTTATCTTCTTGAAGTCAGTGGCAGTAGTGAGGTCATACAAGTGGGTCCCAATCCATTGTTCCTGGTGTCCTAAGAGGAGATTAGGAACAGACATGCAAACACAAACAGAGAAGATGGCCATCACAAGCCAAGAAGACAGGCCTTCGAAGAAGCCATCCTTGCCAATAACTTGACCTTGGACTTCTCGTATCTAGAAAAACGAAAAAGTAAAAATTATTGTTTAGCTGCCCAGTCTATGGTATTTTGTTATGGTATACCTGGAAAGCAAATTCACCAGAACTACCATAACAAAAAACAAATTTTAAACCCACTTCCAAGAAAATACCTGAAATATGGTAATATTTTAGGAAATATAAACATTCACTATTTTTTTATTGCTGTTGACTTCAGAAAGATAATATCTGATTAGGTAAGCACTCCACCAAAATGATTAAATATATTGAGATCCACAGAGGTACCTTACCCAAGAGAGAGGGAAACATATCAGCTTGCTTACAGAAAAAGTGGGAGTCCGAGTCCCATAAATACTGTTTGAACTCAATATAAAGTTGACTTTACCTGCATATAATCCATGGATTGTTGTAGAAAATTTTAAAAAATGGAGTTCTAGATGTCCAGTGCACATTGTTAAAGACAAAATACCAGGCATTTTTGTGGAAATACATTCTATAAGGCTAAAGTTAGAATACATTTACACCCATTCCGAAAGAGCCTTTCCAAATAAGACCTTAAAATTCTTCACCCTAGTTAGTCAAAGATAGCCCTTATAGCATAACCAAAGATTAAAGTTTGTGTTCACAGTTGTTTTAAACCAAGATATTACTCCCTGGCTATTTAATCACATTTTTATTCCTTTTGTGCATCTCATCAAAGCATTTTGATTAGAACAAGTCACTCTGAAAGCAGAAGCCAAAATAAATAGTTGAGTTTAAATTACTACAGTGTGGGGACTGCAGCTTCAGTCAGGCCAAAGTTATGGGGACTTTTAATCATTCTACTAGGTTCTAGTATTTATGGAATTGGCTTGTATATCTGTTTTTTTTTTTTTTTTCTGACTTACTTCTGATTTCTAGATTCATCTGTGAATTTCAGTCCTGGTCTATCTTGTCAACCTTTCCCCTAATAGCTTCTCAGAGGTTTCAGCCAGTCAATGGTTTACTGTTCTTGGGGCTCAGGAACTCTTGTCCCTTGGCTCAGGCCAACAGCTTTTGCACAGGAGCCTGTCTGCATCACCATATACATGCGTGAGAACCAGAGGTGCCTGCCAGCTCCACTTCCTCCATCCCTGCTGATGGAGTGCACCAGGAGGGGCTGATGTTGAACGGAAACAACTCTGGGGTACAAATCCATTCACAAGTGTGATATTTAGTCATGTTTTTCTGGGATGACCAGGAGACACAGTGGAGTAGGTGGAAATATTCTTGAAGTTGACATTTGGTTCAGATCCCAGCTGCCACCTGAGTCGTGCGATTCTGGGCACGTTACTCAGTCATCATGGGCCTCCGTTTCTACATCTATTAAGTGGAGATGGTGCCTGCCTGACAGGTTTGTTATAAAGAGTGAGGGAAATAACACGGCTGAAGTGTGCAAGGTGGTGTCCAGTACCTGGTAGATATGTAACAAATGAAGACCATAGAGGAAGTCTGATTACCTCACCTAATATAACCTCCATGTTTTCTGTGCTATTGGATTTTATTTTCAGCAGGACAAAGACCGCCCGCAGAGGAAAAATACCACAGTGGCTTGATGTGCAATTCGGAGTTAACCTCCCACAAGACCCAGAGTCCCCACAGAGGGCATTTTCCATGTGTTTCAAACTTGGTGCTTCATCCACCAAGCATGTTCCCTCTGGAAAAGAAGGAGACCGCCCAAGGTTTGGATAAGTTCAAGGAAGCATCTGAACTTTTTGGGAGCTGTCCCATCAAAACTGGAGTTGTCTGGGTTTTGACCACTGGGGCCAATATTCCTTTCTGTCTGGGCTTTTTAAAAGGATCAGAACATCGGATTCGTATTCCCAGTTCTTTATGTCATTCGTAACTCTTTAGCATGAAAATTCCACTAATTTCAAACAGAATTTGGTGGCTAAAAAAGATGAGTAACGTGAGAAAATGAAAGAGAGCCCTGGACTCGGTGGGGAAGTCGGGGTCTCCAAGGAGAAGAGCAGCTATCCCCACCAGAGGGGTTTTTATTACATGTGATTCTTCCCAGCAATTTGTTTTGAATCTCTCCTACATTACATAAATCAGAGGCAGAAAGATTTGGATTTGAATTCTATTTCTAAGATTTCTATTTCTATTTCTTACCACCTCCAACATCTCACTTTCCTCACTAGTAAAATGGAAAGGGCAGTACGTGCTATGGAAGAGTGTCCATTTGTTTACTCATTCATTCCATAATATTTGTAAAGCACGTATTTGCTATCACATGGCAGGCATTCGATAAATAGTAGTCTTCAAAGAGAGTTTGTGGACTTCTAATCTGTGTGCCTAAATATCGAGGCGAATTTCCCATTCATGTCCTAACCTTTTGTTTGTCTGTGGTACTGGGGGACTGAACCCAATACTACCTCAAAGCTATATCCCCCAAGCCCTATTTTGCTTTTCATTTTGAAACAGGGTCAAACAGAGTCTCACTGAATTATCACGTGCTGGCCTTGAACCTGTGATCTCTTAACTTGGCCTCCCAAGTACTAGGAATACAGCATGTGCCACCATGGCAAGCTTACACCCTTTTGTTCATTTTGCTCAAGAATATGCTTTCACTTTCATAAAAAGCACACTTAACAGTTTAAAGACCGCATACAAAAGTCTTAAATAAAAGAATGTGTTCTAAAAACCAATTTTGTTAATCCTCACTAAAATGTAAAGCTTGATCTTTCATGTTTCCCAATTCATTTAAATTAACACAACATGTAATTTAGTTATATTTATCTAAGCATGTATAAAATGCTACTATGTAATAAAGTGTCCTGACATCCAGATACCAGAGGAGACAGGGCACTCAGAGACCCAGAGCACCGCCCCACCACAAGCTCCTTGGGGGGCTCCAGAAATTTCTATACACAGTGCTGTGAGGGCAAGGGATATTTGTGACCATTTCACTTTTGCAGAATCTATCTTTGCAGGGCTTCTAATATTTTCCCTAAGTGGCATCACTTTTCTCAAATTTAAACAATTTTTGGAGTAGCACCCTTTTGTTTCGTCCCCATTTTGATTTTTGGTCCCCTTTTCTTTCAGAGTCATGGGGTGCCCTCCTGATTTACCCATGACTGAATCTTGCACTCTCAGAAGGAAACTATGAGTTGAGTAAATACCACACATTGTTTCCATTAATGTGTCATATTAAATTTAAAATCTCAAATCCAAATCAAAAGTTGGATCTCTTGACATCTTTTATTCTTTAGGAAGTCTGATGCTGGGAATAATTTTTCTCATGGGCCAAACACACACACACACACACACACACACACACACACACACACACACATTGCGTGTGTGTGTCTGTCTGTCTGTTCCCAAGATTTTTTTTAACCTCCTTAACCATCATGTAGGCAACATATTTCCATCATTGGCAGTTTTCCTCAAAGGTAGTGATTCTGAGTGGATGAGACATGTAGTTTGAAAAGGAACTTTCTCCCTCCCCAGAGTATTGAGAATCATGTCTATAGCTACACCAAGAAAGTAGTATTTCTTCTCATATCCCTTCATTAAGAAAAACTTGGCCAGAATTGTCATGCTTTGAAGAAAAAAAATCAATACCCTAACTTCTTTTGGAGATGAAGATTCTATCTTTGTTTTGTGTTGTTATAACAAAATAGCTGCTTTAACGAAGTATCTGAAACCAGACAATGTGTAAAGAAAAGAGCTTTATTGAGCTCACAGTGTTAGAGGCGGAAAGTGCAATATCAGGCAGCCCCATCTCCCCACCTCTAGTGAGGGCCTCTGACTGTGTGGCCATGGTGGGTGGCATCAGGGCAGGAGTACACATGCATGCACACGCAGAGAGAGAGAGAGAGAGAGAGAGAGAGAGAGAGAGAGAGAGAGAGAGAGAGAGAGAGAGAGAGAGAGAGAATATAGGAAGCAGGAGGCCGACTGGCTCTTTTACAGCTAACTCCCTCTTGCAGTAACTAGCCTACTCCTGTGAGACCAGACCCACTCCTGAGAGACAGCATTAATCCGTTCATCAGGGTGGAGTCCCCTTGACCTGTTCACCTTCTCCTAGGCACCTCTTAAAGCTTCCACCACCTCAACGCTAAAGTCCCAGGATATGAACCTTTTGGGGACCAGCCATAGCGGGCCCCTCCTGGAATTCCTTCTTGACAGCTTACCAAGTCGTCACCCTTGGCGACTCACTCCCCTCCCAGCCTCGCCATGATTGTCAAGCACCTTACTTGACAACTTACTGCTAGGGCCTCCTGATGGTGGTGGGAGCCTTCTCCCTTTTGTAGGAATTGAGAGAAGGTCTGCTAGACAACAACCTGGGTTTTCCTTGTGAAAACATGGGGAGCAGCCAAGAGATTTTGTAGCAAGCCCAGAATAAAAGCAAGCAAGCAAACTAAACAAAGCCAGACAAATAAGATGTGTCCCTCGTATTCATAATGCCTACAGTTCAAATTTCCCAACAGCAAAATAAGTAAATAAAGTTTGTGGTGGAAAGAAAAACAAAGCAAACCTCCTCAGGAACAATTCTGAGTGTCTCACAACAGGGACATTGCCCACGGCTCCCTCATCCCCGTTCCTCTCATCTTACCATCAAAAGAACAAAATCGACATAAAAAAAAAAGATATTGACTTCACCTGCTGTATCAGGAAAGAGGGTAAGAGGATAAGAGATGAACTGCGTGGCACTCAGGGCCCTTACCCACACCTCCCAGTCCTGGAGGGGAGCTGTGTCCGCCAGCGCCCTGCATGGGGTGCGGCCGCTGAGCTGCAGGGCTCAGGGCAGCAGCTTCGCAGAACCTGCCTTAGAGTCAGCTGCTTTCCTGCCCACAGACTTGCTTAAACTAATTATGCTGGTTTTGAAGTGAGAAGGAAACGGAAGCTCTCCCTCTGAAGGTGAGTTTGGCTCTGTGGAGCTGGTCTCCTCAGTTCTGAGCACTTCCTGATTCTGGAAGGTTCTTCCTCTCAGCCTTCACCTCCAGGTACAATTTCACATAAGGGACATAGGCAATTATGATAATAAAAATCACATACTATGTAATTATATGCCATTTTCTAGGAACAAATAGAGAATAGTAAAGGGACAGTCTTATTCAAATATTGGATTTATTTTTAGCCCCCACAGGTAGGAATAGTTGCCACTGATATTCACTGTTCCAGATTCTTATTGCAGCCTAATTCCATTTTTATGATATTTGTTTAGAACTATGGTTAAAATTCCACTAAGAGCCTAGTACTTTAGGAGGCTGAGACAGGAAACAGGCTGACAGGTTTGAGGACAGCTTCGGCAACATAGCAAGACCCTCTTTCAAACACACACACACACACACACACACACACACACACACACACACACACACACAATAAAAATAAAACAATAAAAAGGGCTCTTGGTATCACTTGGAGGTAGAATGCTCTGGTTTAAATCCCCAGCATTACAAAAAAAAATTATATCCATAAAGGCAGAAATTCATGATCAGGCCTTGAAAAATCTGCAAGAGCTAGAAGAAGTTCAAGGATGCTTAATCTCACCATGGAGCCAGTCTCTGCTCAGAGAAAAGTGAAATCTCCAGCTTTGAAGAGTCAAGAGAAAGACAGGAAGAGTCAACATGGAGTCAGAGAGGGAAAGTTTAGTAAGTTTCTTAGCATCTCGCTAGATTCCTATTTTGAGGGAAAGAATAGTACTCATTTGGCAGTATTGTTTTTCCAAACATTGACTACTATTCAGTAGAATTGTGTGTGTCTGTAGAGAAAGGGACGGGGCTCCTAAGAGTGTTCCCAGTGGTAGAAGTTAAGCTGATTTGAAACAGGTGGATAGCCGCAGTTGCTCACCATAAAATAATGTTCTGCTAAGTGTGATATTGGTATATCATATTTCTCCAAGAGCAGGCTGTGCCTTGCAGATTTCACAGCATCCCTGAAAAGTAAGCTACGAATTGGAAACTGTTTCATTCAGAGGTGTCTGGCAAAGCCCATGAATTTTTAACAAGAAAATATAAATTTCCTTGAAAAAAAAATCCCATACCGCACAGGTAGGAAAATTTTTAGGAGACATTAGCAGATGTTAGATAAAGCTAAGATAATGAATAATTATGTGTATTTCAAATTTGGAGAAAAAGGGTTTGGGGAGAAGCTAACAAAGGGCCCTATTGAGGGCGAATAAGAAATCTTACAGGCTTTGATGTCAAGAGAAAGAGCGAGAAGAACAAGGGCACTGGACTCTGTGACAATTCTTATAGTCAGGCATAACTTAGGCAAGTTATTGTTCTTGTTTTTAATGGAAACATTATACTCTTTATTAATAACACAGCTACCTTATAGTGGGTGCTTATGAAGTTCCAGAAGTACCTAGTCCTTGCAACAACCTGAAGGCATCCCATTCTTGGTACTTTCCTAACTAAAAGCTAACTAGGAGCTTGTGGGTTGGTACACGGCTAGTGGTCAGGTCCACTCTAGTCTGCTGGCAAGGCACCGCTCAGACCTACTGTGATGTACGGCTTCCTCTCAGAGCAGACAAGGTCAGGGCAAGAGGGAAACGTGGGCCGGGTGTGGTGGCGCACGCTTGTAATCCCAGCATTCGGGAGGCTGAGACAGGAGGATCGCGGTTCGCGGACAGCCTCGGCTACTTAGCGAGGCCCTCTGCAACTCAGAGAGACCCGGTTTCAAAATAAAGAATAAAAAATGGGGCAGGGGGTGTAGCTCGGAGGTAGAATGCCCCTGGGTTCCATCCCCAGACCCACAAAAAAAAAAAGAGGGAAAAATGGTCACACTTATAATCAAATAATGGAGAAACCCTGGGATCTTGAGTTTGGGTTCTAAACCCTTGACTCAAACACAGGCATTGGTGTGAGCAAAGAAATGAGGTGAACAGAGAGGAAAAGAATCCACGACGGTCGCACCTTCTGTAGCTTACTCCTCCTTCGGCGTCAAGGTGGTGTGCAGCCGCAGCTTTGTGGTGGGCCATGTGTTGATGGAGGCCAGCACGCTTCCTTCCTGGGCACGTCTTCTCCTGGACCTCTGTCTTAAGGTTGTCCCTTCGGGTATCCAAAGCATTACCTGGTCACCAGCATGACGGCCCCGAGTGCTGTCTCCATCAGCCTCCAAGTTCTTCTTTCTAGAGGCTCAGCCACGTGGCCAAAGGCATTGCCTTGGGAAGAGCTGGGGCGTGCCCAGCAGCGTGGTACACAGAGCCCCCTCCTCCCATGTCCCACTGGGGTTTCTTTCCCTCAGCAATAGCAACTGGTTATAGAATGTTCCATTTTCTAAACATTCCCACTGTAAGTCTGTGCCCCAGTCATTAACAGGGCCATACATAGATTTGCCATTTAAAGCAAGGCATAGAAGAGCTGTCACAGAAACTTAAAACAGCACATAGCAGGAAGTGAGCAAAACCGTCATATATTATAATCCCGTTTCTGTCTCCAAGGAGCAAACTCAGAAACAGATGCCTATGGCTTTAAGAAAAACAGTCATACTGGGAGACAGATGCCTATGGCTTTAAGAAAAACAGTCATACTGGGAGAGTATTACAGGTGGAAAGGAAGAGAATGGTTTTCATGCCTTGGTTCAGGGGATCCCCAGGGTCCTGGGTCTGTTTCCTACAGCCTCGAATGTATGTGCTTTCTGGCGCTATTTTTATTATTGGATATGTATGATTCAGGGAAGAATGCATGGTTCCTTTGCAGGGAATCTTTGCACCAGGTAACATCACCACCACTTCATCTTGAGGAGGGGTAGGGATGGATTCAAGATCATTGCAGGGTCTGCTCAACAGTCTCTCTTCTCCAGTCCCCCTTTCTTCACCTCTGGTCTGTCCATTTTCTCCTAATTACTTTTTTATTTTCCCTGCATCTAAAGAAAGGACTAAGGACAGGGGACACTTGGTAAGACATACTCAGGCTTTTTCTAGAGAAGACTTCATCGCTGTGAACAGTCTTCTTGTTCATCAAGAGTGAGACACAGATTGTGAGAGGAGCAGGGTCTGACTCCTCCTTGGTCCAGCAAGTTCTAATGGTACAAAATAAGTCTAAACGGTGAACAGACCGAGACAGCTCCTCCAAGGAGCCTCAGTTCTGTGGCAGTGCACCTGGACTTCTTAATCTTGCCAAAGTTGCCTAACGCAAAGCACTGGGCTCATTTCCTGGAACCAGGGCCCTGTGCGTGCATCTCATGTCGTCAGGGTAGCCGGATCCCTCTCCGGTCCTCCTTAGCGTCCTTATTACTAACCATGTTCTCTGAAGAGCAGCAATCATGTCTAAAGTACCAGACCAACTTCCTCTGTCTGCTTTCACCTCCCTTGGCATTTGCTGGCAGAGGATCCCGTGGGGAGGAGCCCAGCTTTATTGCCTCCCTCCCTCTTGGCGGGATGCTCTAGCCTTCATGGTGACTCTGCCTTCTTTCCTCTAAATTTTACTTTTTGTCTTCTTGTCATATCGTCACCACATTATTTTTGGTAACTACTGCTTGAAATATAACCTGTCCATGAATGGCTCTTAAATCTGTACCTCATGCCCATGGCTTTTCATGGCCGCAATATCCAAGCCCATAGGGAACTACGTACAGATTGGAGAGGTGGGAAATTACAGGTAGATACCAGATTCACAAAATCGATTGATGAAGCAGCTCAGGCCTCTTGACGTGCCTGAGGTCACATGATCTTATTGTGGTGGGGATCTTGGCAACTTGCCCACCCTACGCTCCCTTCCTTTTCCTTACAGCTTTCCATACTTGAACCAGGCAACCTGGCTGCTGTGATCTGCTCCCTCCCCCGGCCTGGTGTCCATGATTGTTCATCTTGTTTCACTCCTGAAGGGCACATCCACCTCTCCTTACCTTTCTCTATTAAAATCCTACCCTTATTCACACACATGAAATATTGGACTCTCTCTCCCCCCTGTCCCTAAAACAAAATAAAAGTTTTAAGGGAAGATGGCCAGGATGGCCAGAAAAGTGGGACTCTCAGGTCAGCATCACAAGGGGCCTCAGGGGACCCGCCCCAGGTTTAAGAAGGCAAAGGCAACAAGGCCCCACCCCACCCACTTACTCTCCTTCCTTCCTACTCTCACCTCTCCATTCCCACTATTTAGTAAAATCTAATATATCATTAGCTCACCGTATATCAAAAAGTTAAGTGTTCTGTGGGAAGAAATTCAATGACAACTTTAAACCATTTTTTAAAATTCCACTCCAAAACAAGTCCAAAATGTCTGTTGGTAATTTAAAAGGCATAGCAAAGGTTTTGACCTTGTTCACATTCCTTGGACAATGATTTCTTGTAGGCATTGTTGAAAACTTTGTTTAAAGGATGACTATTTTTATCAGCAACAGGAATTATCTGTTCTCTCTTGCAATTTCTTTCTATCTGCCCCCTTACTATCTACCTTACCCATTCATAAGGTTGAAATATTTGCATGGTTTCACGATTCTCTTTTGTTCTAATCAAATTTAGTTTGGAACTTAATGTTAAGTGTAAGTGTGCCAGAAATACTTTTGTATTTTATATTTTTCCTGTTATTAAAATATTTTGAAAAAATAAAAATGGGGAACTGGGAAACTGTGCTGGTAAACAACATTACCATGGATTCTAATAAATATTCCACAAATGAATGTTTTCTCTTAATTTATTATTAATCATCGGGGACACTGGACATAGACGCTAATGGCACATGGTATCCTAATTTTAGGCCTTTTAAAACTTTGCTCAGTCTGTCAGACTGCTTTTATTAGTTGTTCAGGAAAATCCTTATTTACTGGGAATGTGAATTCAGATGGTCCCCAGCTTATGATGTTTCAGCTTACAACTTTTTTTTTACTTAACAATGAGACAACAGTGATATGAATTCAGTAAAAAGCAACCTTAGGATTTTGAATCTTTCTCTTTTCCTTGGTAGAGATATGCAACACAATCTTGTTGAGATGCTGGGTAGCAGCAGCTCCCAGTCAGCCCCAAGTTCATGAGGGGAAACAGCAGATTCTGTGCTATTAACCTAGGATGTTTGCTGAGTTGCAGGGAACAAATTAATTTTTCACTATATATATATATTTTTTTTTTTGGGGGGTGGTACTGGGGTTCCTGGAAGCCCTTCTATCTCCGGGCTACACTCCCAGACCTATTTTATACTTTTTTATTTTTGGAAACAGGGTCTCTTATCCAGCGTGGCTGACTTCGAACCTGCGCGATCCTCCTGTCTCCGTCTCCCAAGCGCGGGGATGACAAGCGTGCGCCACCACGCTCATTGGACTGTAACCCCACTGTAAGTTAAGGAACATCTGTACTTACATTTAACTCTTTACACAGTGGCTTATAACTATTATGACATTAGTAAAATTATGCAGTCCCAAACTCAAGGTTTAGTAGTATACTCTCTGGCCGTGAAACTGAAGCCATATCTTGCACTTAATACCAAGGCAAATTAGTTAGACTCCCCTCTGCTCAGAGGGGAGGCCGGGAGCTGGGACGCTCAGGCCATGATCCTCTGCTCCACGCTGCACTGTAGTACTGCCATATCCCTAGCTGGCAGACCTGGTAGGAGCCCAAGCTTCATCTCACTAGTAGTAAAACAATCACACAATTATGTGGTATGAAGGCTCACTCTGCTTCCACACCTTTGCATGTAAATATTGGGTGATCGTGACAACTTTATAAGGCGTCAGCGAACTCTCCTGGGCCTCACTCTTTTCTTGAAAGTGAAAGAATGCTTTGCATGCAAACTCCAAGCAGGGCTCCCTCAGCCACACTTTAATTTATGGGTTGTCATCCTTTCAGAAGTGGGTGACATGTGTCTGATCCCGATTTTAAGTGAGATAAAGTTTGGGAAGTGCTGGCCACTAGTATACTGGATCCACAAAATGGTACCACTTATTCTCACGGTGAATTCTGAGGGCTCCTATCAATTCCTAAAGTCGTGAGGATAGGGATGGCATGAGGCCCAGTGCCACTGATAATTGACCCTCAGCTCCCTCTGCCCTTCCTACTTCTCCCTCGTTGACTTGTTGCACTTTTAAGACTGACTGTCTCTGATTCTTGGGAAATCCTGATGTCAGCCTAGCCAGGAAATGACGGCTCTAGGCTGACTCCACTGAAGCTGCCTCCTTTCCTAAGCCCGAAGCCCCAGTCAGGGCAGCAGCTCCATTGGCCTCGTTGCCCCACTTGTTCCCTGGGACCCAGGGTGGTCCCGGGACACAGGAGTTCTCAGCATCAGCACACAGGACACTGGGCGCCTGTTCAGCTGTGTCTTCTCAGGCCTCAGATTTCTGTGACGAACACAAGCTGTTCTCACAGATTCAACACTACTTGACTCATCCTCTCCCAGGTCACATAAGGCACTTCTCTGTGGGACAGTGACTTGGCTAAGAGTGAGTCTGCCTCCCACACAGTACCTCATGGGAGACACTGGAGGGCCTCCTCTTTTATTATTCTAAAAAAATCTTTTGCACATTTTAGGTGGTCACGGAATTTGAGGGAATGACAAAGTTTTGCAAATGACCATCTCATTTCACAGAGTTCAATAAACACCTTGCAAATACCAATAATAATTAGTTTATGCCTTAAAGTGCATGACATAGTCGAGGATTATGTTCACCATTTTATCTTAAAGTAATCAGTTTCTAGGATAATCTTAACTGACATTTTTCTACTTTTCTTCTCTTCCTAATCATAGTCAAAAGGGAGCCAACAGTGCCTTTATGAAACTTTTCCTTGCCAAATACAATTGCAGTTTTTGGATTATGTAGTGTACACCCATTGTTAATTATGCTGATAGTTATCCATAATACTAGTTTTAATAGAGTAACAGTGATAACTCAGCTCTGGCTCTGAAGCTTGGGAAATCCCCACCTTCAGGATGGACAGGAAATCACAACCTGGGCCTTGATAGACCTTGAGTTCCTTCTTACCTTCTTGTCCCCCTCCCCCACATCCAAACATACTCAGGCTCTACTCGGGTATAAGTGACAGAAGGGGAAAGTCAGTAACGGTGGGAAGATAGTGACCCATAACCACTGGAGGCAATATAATTTGGAAAAGAAATCTGATATAGAGTCCTATTATTTCATCCAGGTTCTTCATTTTACAGGTATCCTGGGAGGCTCAGCTAGGAGGCAATATTAGGACCTGAATCCCAGAGAACCAGTCAGAGTTCTCCAGGCAAAACCTACACAAAGGTGCCAGTGGGGCTCTGGATTCTACTGCGCAACTTTCAGCCCAGGTGGGACAGAATCAACCATGAGAAATAGTTAGTGTTGCTTTGCATGCTTTGACCTGAAAGCTCCCTATCCTCTAAGGCATATTTTAAAGTAGAAATAAAGGAAAAGGTGATGAGTAATTAATATAAATGTTGGCTATAATTTCCTAGTCACAACAGAATTCCTTTTTATTTTATTTAGCTAAATGATGACCAAATTAGCATCTGGGGTGATTTTCATGAAGGGTTGAATGACCTGATTAACTAGGCTTTTTATAGTAATCTGAAGAGGTTCCCACTGACTCTTGATGTTTTGATAAAGCTCAAAGACTGTTGTAGATCAAAGGGGAGATAACACGAAATCAGGGTCTATTAAGGGAGCTACCCTAAGAGCCTCCTGTAAACGGGTAATTGAGGAACTCTTTCCACGCTGGACTCCTGACCCTAGAGGCCATAACATCAAGGACAATGGTAACCACAGTCTGGGGTGTTTGGGCTCTGGCCCAGCCCTGCTGGGAGAAATGAAACCTCAGCCAAGAGTTGGTGACTATGTGGTCATCCTGAACAAGTCAGAATGTCAACCGACTGTGGTAAATCTTGTAGACGTATCCTTGAGAAAGGCCCCCCTTCATGCCAATTTTTTTTAATTTCTTTTCAAGGTCTCAGAGTTTCTTTAAAATTAACATCATCATCTTTTATTATTAAACACATTTTCTATCAAGCACATCAGAGTTATCAATGCCAAGGTTGTTAATCTTGCTAACATTACTTTAAGCCATATACTGCCCTTAAATCAACATCAGTTACAAATAACGTCTCTTCTGAATGGCATGTGTACTCCTATTAGAAGAAGAAGACCTTGATTAAAATATCAGCTGTGATTCTTTGGGAATGACACATCAGTTTTAAGAGGAGTCTCTGTGGAGTGAAAAGAACTAAGTGAGGCTTGTGCTTTTGTTTAAGTTGGCATATAGTAATTGTGAATACTTATGGAGTATTATGTGATATTTTGATAAATGTGCATAATTTTTAATAATCAAATCAGGGCAATTAGCATTTCCATCACCTCAAACATGTATTAATTTTGTGTTGTAAATGTTCAAAATCCTTAGCTTTTTTTTTTTTTTTTTTTTTGGTGGTACTGGGGGTGGAACCCAGAGGCTTTCTACCTCCGGGCTATACTCCCAGACCTTTTTTTATATTTTATTTGGAAACAGGGTCTCACTAAGTTGCTGAGAGCCTCACTAAGTAGCTGAGGCTGGCTTCGAACCCGTGCAATCCTCCTGTCTCAGCCTCCCAAGCGCGGGTATTACAAGCGTGCGCCACGGATAATCCTTAGCTATTTTGAAATATGTAATAGATTACTGTTAATTAGAGACACCCTACTGTGCTCTAAAATGCTAAAACATAATCCTGCATTATGAGGATTTTGACTCTTATTAATTCTATAATGAGTGTGTTCATTGTATGAAACAAATTTTGTACATCTGTGTACATTTTAAAAGAAATGGAAGCATCTCTAGTAGGTCCTGTGACAATTAAATTTATAATTTCAAAACTTAAACCATTTAGAAATGTGTACCTTGCCCGTATTTTAAATTATAGTTTATAATCATAAAAAATAAAACTTTTTTCTTTTGAAGAATCTCAACCTCTAAAGTCAGCCCCATAAGTCTTTTGGGGTGATCAAATAAAGTAGTATACTTATTTTTTAGGTAATTAAGTAGATATTTATGCATACAAATTCAAATAATCTTGACCTTGTGAATTCTTAATTTTTAGGATACTATTTTACTTTGGCTCCTTTCATTAAACTTTACTAAGGTTTTGCTGTAATTCTTATCCAGACTTTTTCTAATGGACCTAAATCCTGTGAATATCTCATAGTTATACGTCGACCCTATGTGAGAGAATCAAGCAACCGGCTTTGGGGAGTCACTTTTTCATTGACATGTTTTCAGTGGTAACAGCAATGAAGAAAGGATTTTAGCAGGTGCTTAAAGAGAATGCATCTTCAGACCTTTTCTGTACAAGATTCTGAAATATTTGAGAAGTGGACAAAAAAGAAGAACATTCAGACTGTGATTTAAAGATTCTATAAGAAAATCATAAATTTGTCATTCCTGTAGCACTTAAGTTTTACTTCCAAAAGGATCAAACAGATTGGTTACAGAGAGTCATGCAGCAATGTATGAATCTCTGAACATGTGTGTTTAATGGAGAAGGTAGCAGACCATTCATGGATGTGCAGTGATGCTACCTAGTAAATCAGTGAACTTTACAAAGAGACTCAGCGCCCTTTCTGGTTTCAACCTGTGGAGGTCAAGGTCTCCACTATAATTCTAACTGAAAACCTGATATGCCAGTGGCACTTTCACAGCCTGCTTCAATGTGGCTGCCTAGATGTTCTGGAAGCCTCTACGACTTGGATCACAGGCTATGTTTAGATAACTAGACTGTGCTACAGCTGAAGATCCTGGATAAAGACCTACTTGGGGCCTGATGGATATTCTGGCCTTGCCTGAGAGAGGAAGAATCCTAGTCAACCTGTTAAGAAATGTGCCAGCTCTGAAGAACAGGAGAGATGTTCCTCCTGAACAGAGTTTATCAGTTACAGCATATGTCAGAAGCACATCTGAACATGCAGGTTCAAAGCTAGCCGCGCTGGCTTAAGAGACCCTGTTTCAAAATATAAAATAAGTCTGGGAGTGTAGCCCGGAGGTAGAAGGGCTTCCAGGAACCCCAGTACCACCAAAAGAAAAAAGAAAAAAAGGGGGGAGCCTCACATACACTCGCTAGCTCTCTTGTCCCTAGTGAGAATTCTGTTTTGCAATAGGAAGGACTCAAGGATCAAGACACAAACACGTGTAAGGCCACACAGCCCAGGTTGCATCCTGTGAGATGCTAGACGGCATTTCAGTGCTGGTGTCATTTCCAGTTGTCTCTGTATGATGCATAACTTGTTTGTTCAGCCCTCAGTAGCTTGGAAGGTAAATGGAGACACATTTAGATAGAGTTGCCAGATAAATTGTGGGACAGTCAGATTTGAATCTCAGGTAAACAACAAACAGGTTTTTTTTTTTTTTTTAGTGCAAGTATATCTAAAAGATTACATGGGAAATACTTATGTTTAAAAAACTGCTTGTGCCGGGCATGGTGGCGCACGCTTGTAATCCCCGCGCTTGGGAGGCTGAGACAGGAGGATCGCGCTGGTTCAGAGCCAGCCTCGCTGGCTTAAGAGACCCTGTCTCCACATAAAGTTAAAAAATAGGTCTGGGAGTGTAGCCCATGGGAGTGTAGCCCGGAGGTAGAAGGGCTTCCAGGAACCCCAGTACCACCAAAAAATAAAAATAAAAAAATAAATAAAATAAATAAAAAAAAATAAAAAACTGCTTGTGCCGGGCATGGTGGCGCACGCTTGTAATCCCCGCGCTTGGGAGGCAGAGACAGGAGGATCGCGCAGGTTCGAAGCCAGCCGCGCTGGCTCAAGAGACCCTGTTTCCAAATAAAAAAAATATAAAAATTGGTCTGAGAGTGTAGCCCGAAGGTAGAAGGACTTCCAGGAACCCCAGTACCACCAAAACAAACAAACAAACAAACAAACAACCTGCTTGTTGTTTATCTGAAATTCAAGCCTCACTTCCTGTAGTTTTATCTACTAGATCTGGTAATCCTGCATGGCAAAGAGTAATTGTATTCCTCTGGTTCTGTTAGCACCTGTCACTGTAGAGTATCTAATGTCTCAGAAAGTCTTCCTACCTATGGGAGGCTCCTGTGATACACAAGCACATCTTTCCTTAGCTGCCAGGCAGCACCCTCCAATTCCCTCTGCCCTGCTCTGACTTCCCTGCCTGAGGCCGTGGACTGCTGAGTCTTCTGAGGCCCGGGATGCTCTAAGATGCATCTCTGACTGCACTGTCTTCCTCTGAAGTTGCTCAAGTTGCAATGTGCCGTTGCCAAACTGCAAACTCAGACACTGGTGCTTTGGGTTGTGGAGGATTTCCTTCAATGCATGGCATAGTCAGTGGGAGCAATGGCCTTGGGATGAGAGAGTTGGAGGATCTAGGTCTGGATTCTTCGTCGTTTGGATTTCTGACCTTGGGAAGCTTTTTCATCTTAATAGACTACAGGTTCTCATTGTAAAATGGGATAATGTCTATGTCTATACCTACTTCAAAGGAGGTATTCAAAGATTATTACTGTCATTAGCTGAGGATTAAATCAGATAATACATGGAAAATACTTAGCCTAGCATTTAGCACCAAGAAGGTACAAGTATTAAAAAGTAAATTACCTTGAAGAAATAAAGCAGCCTAGAGTAAAGCAACCCTAGGTATAAGACCGGTGAAACAAACAATAACACACCCACACAAAGGAGTTTAAATATTTAAAAAGACTTCTATGAACTAATATAGAATTGCTTCTAGGATATATTGGTAAACTGAAAAAAAAGTAAAGGGCCAAAAAGAGTATGTATTTTTAATGTCTTTTGCATTAGCAATACGGTGACATGAGAGGCAGAATTTCCATAACTATGGAATAAAGAGCTCTGAAAACCTAAGAAACAACAGGGAAAATTGTCAAAAACCAAATCTTATGGAAAAGTTTTATAACAATCTCTTTATTTAAGAGAAATAGCTGAAAATCGGTAAGAAAAGCAAGCCTTGTGGCATTCTAACCCGCTCTGATCCCCCCTTCTCCTCAGCTCAGTAGTACTGAAAACTAATAGCTCCAGCCAGGCTTGGTGGTACATGACTGTAATCCCCGTCGTTGGAAGGCTGAGACAGAAGTATCACAGGTTTTAGGCCAGACTCAGCAATATAGTGAGACCCTCAGAAACTTAGTGAGATCCTGTTTCAAAATAAAAATAAAAGGTGCTGGAGATTTTAACTCAGAAGTAGAATGCCCCTGAGTTCAATACTCAAAATAATAGAAAGAAAGGAAGAAAGAAAGAAAGAAAGAAAGAAAGAAAGAAAGAAAGAAAGAAAGGAAACCTAGTAGCTATGTAAACCAGCAACCCAATAGCCAGTGAAGGGATTGGATGGCTTTAGAGTAACACAGAAACACTGACGCCACAGACAGTGTTTGACCTTTATGGAAACTTCCTGCAGAATCTCTCTTTATAGGGCCTGTTAATATTTTACCTGACACAGAGCTCAGTCTAAGAAACTCCAAGACATACATTGAAAACAACAATGCGATTATCTAAACTCACAGTTGCCTGTGGAAATGACACCAGTTAGGGCAAAGAAAAATAATAAAAGACACTAGAAAAAAAGAAAAAGTTAAAAGATATGTCTGGGGATTGAGACGTTCAAGGCACCAATATATTCTGAGGTCTACAAGGCCAAACCCACATGCACGTCGTATGCATGTCCAATAAAGACCCGAGAGTGCCCAGATAGCTCCTCTCTGGATGACTCGGGCCCAGTACAACCAGGAAACTGAGAATAAGACAAGTATAAACTACCAGAACATTGAAGATATGCCCAGAGAATCCCTTCACAAAGGATAGGAGATTTATTAATTCAAGGCATTTAAGGAAATCTATGTCAAATCAGTACTCATCCATTAAGATAGCTGAGCAAAGTCCTCATTGGCTGCCCACAAGAAGGAATTTAAGACTTTCTAAAATAAGTCCAGAAAAGCCACTCAACAAACAAAGGAATAGTAATAATAATGAAGCAACAGAGAAGTATGGCCTGTACACAGGGGGGAAAGTAGTCAAGAGGAACTGTCCTTGAAGAAGCTCAGAGGTTGGATTTCTCCACAAAGGTTTAAAGCAGCTCATGTAAGAATTGCTAAGGTGTGGAAGTTGCCCCCAGAGGCACAGCTAGAGACAGGGTTCCCAGCCCACGGCACTACTGAGAGGTGGTAGAACTCACTCGGGGTGTTGGGGGGTGTTCCCTTGAAGGTTATGAGATCCCTGGCCCCTTTCTCTCTTCCCCTTCTCTGTTCCCAGCCACCATGAGGTTACCATCCATTCCACGCAGTCCCCACCGCGGCACACTGCCTCGCCAAGGCCCCAAAGCAACAGAGCCAACCAACCACGGACTGGAAGTTCCAAAACTGTGACCCAAATAAATCTTTCCTTCTTAAGTTGATTATCTGAGGCATTTGTCACAGCAATGGAAAGCTGACTAACACATGGATGAAAGAAAGCACGTCGAAAACATTAAAGGAAAGCAGAACACTGTGTAAGGAAGGAAGCAGTCTTTTCTCTCAAAGTCACAAGAGCACAGAAACTGGCAGGCTTTCATTTTGTAACTGTGGCTTAGGCGTCCATTGTGTACCTTTTGAACACATGTCCAAGTGTTCTACTCCCATATGTACTGGTTTACCATTTCTCCTTTTTTTAAGTCTTCCAAGTGAAAACTAACCAGCCTGATTTGATTGTAAAAGCCATACTCCAGCCAATGGGGAATAGCATAGTGGCCTTCAAGTTAGAGAATACAAGTCAGAGCAGACAGCCCGCCCAGTGTACCCTTCTGTTAGAAGTAAATTGCCGTGCCAAGGTACTTTTGAGTTCATGAATTTTTATCTTTGGCTTCCCTGAAATTTTTTTCCTAACCACTATATAGCAAGTAGAAAATGTCAATAAAAATGCAACAAAAGTTCTTAAGTTGAAAATTCAATAACAAAAAGAAAGAGAAAGAAAACATGTCTAGAGAAGCTTGACAACAGCTTAAAGATGACAGAGAAAGAATTGGTAAGATCACTTGAGATTATATAGTTTGAGGAAGAGAAAGAAAAATGAAGAGATCTCAAGGATTGTGAGACAAACACTTTACACCATTAACTGGACCAACATATGCATAATAGAAATTTCAGAGAGAGAAAGAGAGAGAATACTTGAAAAATAATGCGTGAAAACTTATTAAATTTGATTAAATATATTAGTTTACACAGCCAACGCTTAACAGGCTCCAGGTAAGATAAACTCGAAGCCATCCATACCTGTACATATCATGGTAAAATTACCAAAAACCAAAGACAAGAAAAGAATATTGAGAGCATGAAGAAAAAAATGAATCATAACTTGCAAGAGATTATCGATAAGACAACAGCTGGCTTCTCATCAGAAATAATGGAAGTGATGAAGAAGTCGATGGCTTGTTAAAAGTGCTGAAAGTGGGTGGTGGAGCCTTGCTGTTCACTGAGAATTCCACACACACCAAAAGTATTATTCAAAAGTAAGGAAGCTGTTAAGACATTCCATATAAATAAAAATAGAGTTCATTACTAGAAAACATTTGTTATGAGGAATACTAAAAAATTCCTTCAGACAGAAATGAAAGGACTAGATGCTAATTTCAATCCACATGAAGTAATAAAGGGGTTCAGTAAAGGTAACTGCATAGATAAATATAAAAGATAGTATAAATATCTTTTGAGGAAATTCTACTTTTCCTATCTGATTTAAATAATGCTAAGAAAACAGCTCACAAAAACTTGAAAAGAATATTGGATTTTAAATAGTACATTATAACATGTAAACACATGAAATTAGCATCTAGCTTCCTTACTTTTGAATAATACTTTTGGTAGGTATAGAATTCTCAGCACATGTTTTGTGCTAAGTAGCACAAAATGCAGTAGCAGAAGAAAACAGGACAAAAAAATCATGATACGTAGAAAATACGTAACACCATGGCAGATATAAATTCTACATTCTAGTAACCATATTAAATGTAAATGTATTAAGTTTTCTAATAAGGGTAGAGATTTACAGAATGGTTTTCAGAAACCAACAAAAAACATGCTCCAACTATACACTACATGATACAGGTACAGTTTAGATTGGAGATTACAAATAGATTGAAAGTAAAAAGTCAGAAAAAATATGTACCATGCACACAATGTCTATAGACAGAGAAGAGCATTTTTACAATAAAAAATTAAATCATCAGGTCGGTCGGGCATGGTGGCGCACACTTGTAATCCCCGCGCTTGGGAGGCTGAGACAGGAGGATCACGCAGTTTCGAAGCCAGCCTCGCTGACTTAAGAGACCCTGTTTCCAAATAAAAATAATATATAAAATAGGTCTGGGAGTGTAGCCCGGAGGTAGAAGGGCTTCCAGGAACCCCAGTACCACCACCACCAAAAAAAATTAAGTCATCAGGAATATATAACAATTATAAGCACATATGCACCTAACAATAGAATAATAAGTTATATAAAGGAAAAACTGACAAAGTTAGAAGGTGAAATAAGTAACTCAATAAAAATAATAGTTAGAGCTTTCAATACCCCATGCTCAATAATTGATGGAGTAAATAGATGGAAGATTAACAAGGAAATAGAAAACTTTAACACTATAGCCAGGCGTGGTGGCGCACGCTTGTAATCCCCGCACTTGGGAGGCTGAGACAAGAGGATCACATGGGTTCGAAGCCAGCCTCAGCTACTTAGTGAGGCTTCCAGCAACTCAGTGAGAGCCTGTTTCCAAATAAAATATAAACAAGGTCTGGGAGTATAGCCCGGATGTAGAAAGCCTCTGGGTTCCACCCCCAGTACCACTGAAAAAAAAAAAAAAAAAGAAAAATTTAACACTATAAACCAAATATATATATATATATATAATCAGAATGCAATACATGGAACATTCTCCAGGATAGATCATACTTTATACCACAAAGGAATTAAAATGACTGAAGTCATATTATGTTTTTAACTACAATAATTATGTTAGTAACAAAAGACAGTTTGATAACTTCATAAATATGTGAAAGTTAAAGGACACACTCCTCAATAACCAATTGGCCAGTGAAAAAATTACAAAGAAAAATCGAAAATAATTTTAGATAATGAAATATATCAAAACTTATAGGAGTCAGCCAAAGCACTGCTTAGGAGAAATTTGTAGTTGTAAATATTTATAACTAAAGACAGAGAAAAATCTCAAATGAATAGTTTAATATTCTCTCTTAGAAAACACAAACAGAAAGAAAGAAAGATTAGAATAAAAATAAGAGTAGATTGAAAGTAAATGGAATAGAGAATAGAAAAAATCAATGAATCCAAAAGTGGGTTCACTGAAAATATCAACAGACTTGATACACATTCAGGTAAACTGACAGAAGGAGAAAGACGGGCTCACTAAAAATCAGACGAAAAGAGGGGACATTTCTAAAGGGTTGTATCCATTTATATGCTTTATTGCTGCTCCACATATAACGCGCTGTGCCACTCGTGGGACCAGGTTCTGACAATAAGGATGAAAAAGACCCTAACTCATAGTAGAGGCAAATGGTAAGTGGATTAGAACCGCACAGCAATTCAAGGGCTTCTCCAGCCGTGTGGACCACGGGGCGCATGGGCTGCTTAGGGCAGAGACATCTGTCTAGCCCCTCACCTATCGTGGAGTCTGATGTGAAATAGTTATTTAGGAAGTTGTTTAAAGAGAGAGTGAACAGTCAAGAGAATGACTATTCAATCCACTTAGTGGTTCAGAAAATAAGTTTCTTAGAAGAACCTGTGATCTGGAATGGGCTTGTCCTTTATTCCTCTTGTCAAGTACTTGACAAGGATGTTTTGGCCGGGGTCCAAGTGCTAAAGACACAGTTGCTACCGCTCCCGTGGAATTTTCTGCCTCACAGGGAAGACAGATAGTAAACAGGTAATTAAAATAATGAAGGACACGGTGCGGTATAAACGCGTGCAACAGGAGCGAGTCACGTGGTGCGGGTCAGCAGAGACTCGCCAGAGAGTGATGGTTACGGCGTGACTTGAAGGATAAATAAGGAACTTAGAAAGAATGGGAAAGTGAAAAGGAATTCCGGGCAGAGACACAATATCATTCATCCATATACATATGCAAATAAATGCTTGTCTCCTGTTTGAAGTGTCTTAAAGAGCGTTTATTTGCTTAGGTGTTTTCATATACTCCCACCTAGTAATGTGGTTTATATGAATGTGTGTGTGTGTGCGTGCGTGCGTGCGTGTATGTGTGTGTGTGTGTGTGTGTGTTACTGAGGATTGAACCCAGGGCCATTCTATTTCTGAGATATACCCCCAGCCCTTTTAATTTTTAATTTTGAAACAGTCTTATTAAGTTGTGAGGTTCTCACTAAATTGCTGAGGTTGGCCTCAAACCTGCAATCCTCCTGTTTCAGCCTCCCAAGTACAAGGGAATACAGGCATGCATCACCATGCCCCATGGTTTATATGATTTTTGGCAATTTAAACCAGAGGGAAACCAGGCGTGGTGGCGCACACTTGTAATCTCAGCGCTTGGGAGGCTGAGACAGGAGGAGCGCACAGGTTCGAAGCCAGCCTCAGCTATTTAGTGAGGCTCTCAGCAACTTAGTGAGACCCTGTTTCCAAATAAAAATATAAAATAGGTCTGGGAGTATAGCCCAGAGGTAGAAAGCCTCTGTGTTCCACCCTCAGTACCACAAAAAAAAAGGAAAGAAAAGAAACCAGAGGTAAACATCAGTCCAATATTCAAATTTAATGAGGTCCTAATTCAGATGATTTAATTATGTTGTTCTTAGGACTACCTAATTCGACTAACAATGTTATGTGCTTTCTATAGGCGAAGAAAAGGAACATAAGCCGCGATGTTCAGATCTTAGGCAGACCAGGGTTGAGAGGCAGGCTCTGCCCCTTCCTGGCTGAAGGACCTGGGGGACCATCTCACTTTTCCAGACTTCCATCAGTGTGTCTATAAAATGGTGTCCTAACGCCTCCCAGGGTGGCTACGTGAGTGAGTGAGGTTATAAATGTGAAGTTCCTAGGACAGGGTAGCAATCTGCAGTTCTGATTTCTTCTCCTTGGCCTGAAGGCTGAGTATCCAGGCCCGAGTGCAACAAATGTAACAGAGCCCATGGTTTTCTGGGCCCTCTCTCCCTGTTAGCTGTGCCTTTTTTATGTCATTCGTTCATTCTACTGTTCAACAAGGCAATGTCAACAGGCTTGGCCCAAGCCAGCCCCAGCCTCTCTCGAGAATTGACTACTTCCGGTGACGTGGGCTCGGAAATCAGAGCGCTAAATGTGCTGTACACACAGGGAGCGTGTGTATCACTGAGCGGGGCCCGCGGGGCCTGCCCGTCATAGAGAGAGCTAGGTTTTGTGACTTCCCTTTCAGAGCAGTGTCCAGCAGGCTTCTGGGCTCTCGCTTGCCGTCCCGCTTACCTTGTGGAAGCATGAGGCTTTCTGGGGCCACGCTGGTAGTGCTCCTGGACATGGCAGAGAGCACCACCCCAGCCTGCAGCATGGCCGCAGGAGGAAGACCTGAGCACAGGGCCTGGGGAACTGCTCAGCCAAGGAGCTGTGGAATCCACTCCTAGAGAGTCCTGATCTGAGACACTCTCCCAGGCTGGCTAGCCACAGCCTCTCATCACAACCAGGACACTGGCCCGCCCAGCGCCCAGCCCGGCCCCTGTGAGTCACGCTGTCTTCTGCCCTCAGGGGGAGATTGAAGCGCAGGGCTCTACACCATTACATCATCTCCTGAAGGCAAGGGCTGATAGTGAGTTTTTGCTGGCTTCATCCTCAGGGCAGGACGTGGTGTTCTTGATATAGAACATCTGTTTTGGGAGGCATAGTTGGGAAAGAATGAAGGATTTTTTTTTTTTTAGGAGCCCAACTGGCTTACTGAGCAAAGGCCTGGAGGCGTTGGGAGAAGTAGCAGGAAGGCCATGATACATAAACAAGATGTGAGCCCACGCCTCAGGAGAGAACGCCTGTTCACGGAAACGAACCACAGGCCTCCTTTCTCCTCGGGCATGGGGCGGGGGGGAGGAGGAGTTGGAAGACGTGTATGTTTATTTGTATGACTGCATTGGTAGACAAATAGATAGAGATGTAGATAGGCACGCATAGTTTGTTTTATAGTGTTTTGCTTTATTGCGCTTTGTAGATATTGCGTTCTTTGCACATTGAAGATTTGCGGCCACCCTGTATTGAGCAAGCCTATGGGTGGTATTTTCTCAAGACCATGTGTTCATTTTGTGTCTCTATGGCACATTTTGGTAATTCTTACAATATTTCAAATTTATTATTATTATTATATATTTTATGGTAATCTATGATCAGTCACCTTTGAGTTGCTATTGTAATTGTTAGGGCTGTCATGAACTCCCCATATAAGATGACAGACTTAATTGATAGATATCTACGTTCTGACTCCGCTAGGCTTCAGTCATTTTCCTATCTCTCTTTCTCACCTTGGACTCCCGATTTCCTTAGATACGACAACATTGAAATTAGGTCAGTTAACAGCCTACAGCAGCCTCTAAGGGTTCCAAGTGAAAGGAAGACTCACACATCTCTCACTTTAAGTCAAAATCTAGAAATGATTAAGCTTAGTGAGGAAGGCATGTTGAAAGCCGAAATCGGCCAAAAGCTGGGTCATTTGTACCAGGTAACCAAGATGCGAATGCAAAGAAAAAGTTCTTGAAGGAAATTAAAAGTGCTACTCCAGAGAACACATGGATGATAAGAAAAGAAACAGCCTCACTGCTGATGTGGAGAGGGTTTTAGGGATGTGACTAGCGGATCGAACCAGCCACAATATTTCCTTAAACCAAAGCCCAATCCAGAGGAAGGCCTAAATATTCTCCAGTTCTGTGAAGGCTGGGAGAGGTGGGGAAGCTGTGGAGGAAATTTTGAAACTGGCAGAGTTTGGTTACTGTGCTATGAAAAGAGAAGCCGTCTCTACAACATCAAAGTGCGAGGAGAAGCAGCAAGAGCTGATGTGGAGCTGCAGCAAGGCATCCAGAAGGGCTAAAGGAACTCATAAGGATGGCCGCACTACACAACAGCATCCCCCATAGGTGAGCAGCCTCATACTGGAGGAAGATGCCATCCAGGGCTTTTGCAGGCAGAGAGAAACCAATGCCTGGCTTCAAAGAACTGGCTGGCTCTGTTGTTAGGGACTAATGCAGCTGAAGACCTGAATTTAAAGTCAGTGCTCATTTGCCATTCCCCAAATCCTACAGCCCTTAAGAATTACACTAAATCTACTTTGCCTGTGCTCCATAAATGGAATTTAAAGGCCTGGATGACAGCACACCTCTTTAAGGAATGGTTTACTGAAAATTTTAAACCCACTGTTGATACCCACTGCTCAGAAAACAAGGATTTCTTTGAAAATATTTCTGCTCATTGACAATGCACCTGGTCACCCAAGAGCTCTGCTGGAGACGTGCAATGAGATTAATGTCGTTTTTATTCTTGCTCACACAACAGCCATTCTGTAGACCAAGGATTAAAGAATAATTTCAACTTTTTGTTTAGGAAATATATCTTATAAAGCATATCTGATGTAGACAGTGATTTCTCTCTTGGCTCAGAGCAAAGTAAATTGAAAATTGTCTTGAGAGGGTTCATCATTTGTCTCAGGGAGCATCCTCACTGCTACAATTCAAGACAACTGACCCTACAACTTAGAAGAAGGAAGATTTATTTGCTCACAGTGCTTTGGCGATCTCTGAGCACGGCAGCGGGAAGCAGAGAGAGGGAGAACTCGCAGACTCTTTACCTCACATCTTAGAGGCCAGAAGCAAGAGAGAGCAAGCAGGGGGAGGAGAGGACCTTATATACCCCCAAGACCACAACTCCAGGGATTGCTCCTTAGAAACCAAGCCCCACTTCCAACATTACTACCTTATGTCCATGATGGTTGGGGATACATTCTAAATCCAAGCCATTACACTCTGCCACTTGCCCCTTAGGTCTCATGGTCACCTCACAATGCAAAAATGCATTTAGTCCATCTCCAAGAGTTCCTATGGTCTTAACAGTTCCAGCATCACTCAAAAGTCCCAAAGTCCAAAGTCTCCTCCTCTGAGACTCAAAGTGAACTCTTGGCTGTGAACTGCTGTAAAAGAAAATAATAATCAAGTTACATACATCCAACGTATGTCACAGATAAACATTTTCATTCCAAAAGGGAGAAACAGGGCCACAGAAAGAAGTAATGGGACCAAAGCACTATCAAAATCTGGCAGGTACTTGATCCTGCAGCTTCACTTTTGGCATCTGGGGCTCAGGGTGGTGAGATGTGCTCTCCAAGGGGCCTTGGCAGCCCTGCGCCTGTGGTCTGGTTGGTTGCAAATGGCAGCATTCTGGCTTTTCTGGCCTGGCTCCATGGCTCAAAGAGTGTAGCCTTTCCTCAGGGTGGTTCCACATTTCTGGCATTTCTAAATCATGGGGTTTTTTCTTGCAACCTCGGCTTTACCCTCACAGCTTCACAAAGTGCCCCAGTTGATCCTGCTTAAAGGGATTCTGACCCTATCATGTGTTGCCTGACTTCCCAGGCCTTCTTCTAAAATCTGGGGGGAAGACTTTATGACCCCTTTTTTCCACCACAGCCATGCCCAAATTAACCACCAGCAGGAAAGATGGTCACACCCCTTTAATCATTGCTGTTGGACCCTTTTCAATTACAGCCATGGGGCCCACCTCTACTTGGGCCACACCACAGCTGGGCCACCTCTGGCCTCATCTCTATCCATCCCACAGGAAAGGAGTCCGAGTGCCTTTCTTCAAAATGGCCACCCTTGTTTCCATGGCTCCTCACTTGGCCTTGAACTTCCCCAGTCACTTTTCTTTGACTGCCCTTACTGCATTCCTTTCTTTGTTTCTAATCAAAGTATTCAACTTCCCTTCAGCCTTCTTACTTTCATGCACAGCACAGTCTCTCTGGGGCGCAGATTTGCACATGCCTTTCTTGCCAAACTATAAATCCATAAAGTCTCTTTGCTTTGCGTTCTGCCTTCAAACTTTGGTGTACATTTCACTGAATGCAGAAGGTAACACACGTGACCTCCACACCATTCTACTATGGAGTCCTCTTCGTCCTCCACAATCTCCTGAACTGTCTCTACTGTCCGCCTTTCTCGCCACATTATGGCCCTTCCAATTTCCTTTCACAAGGCAAAGACTCACAAGACATAGGTCAGACTTAGATACAGCAGCAACCCTACTTCTTTCAACATTCTCACTGTTATAATGCAAGACAACTGATCCCACAAATTAGGGGAAGACTGGTTTATTTACTCACGGTGTTTTGGAGATCTCAGAGTTCAGTCCATGTGAGGTCAGAGTATGGCGGCTGGAAACCGAGAGAGGGAGTCAGAAGCAAGAGGGATGGAGCAGGCGGAGGAGAGGCCATGGCTCAGGGCCCTTCTTAGCAACCAAGCCATGCTTCCAACATGGCACGGAGGGTGGGGAGTCAATCTAAATTCACACCCTTATACCATTCTAGACACCACTAAGAATATTTGTGACTCATAGGAGGAGGTAAAATATTAACACTAACTGAAGTTTGTAAGAAGCTGATTCCAACCCTTAGAGATGATTTCGATATGCTCAGGACCTGAGTGGAGGAAGTCACTGCAAAGGAGATAGAAATAACAAGGAAACTGGGGTTAGAAGCGGGTCCCGAAGATATGACCGCATTACTGTTGTATCACAATGAAACTCTAATGAATGAGGAGTCACTTTTGTGGATGAGCAAAGAAGGGGGTTTCTTGAGATGGAATCTACTCCTGGTGAGGGTGCTGTGAGCATTGCTGAAAAACAACAAAGGATTTAGAAAATTTCATAACTTGGTTGACAAGTCAGCCATGGGGGTTGATAGGACTGACTTCAATTTTAAAAGAAGTTTTACTGCGGGTAAAATGCTATCATACATCTCATACTTCAGAGAAACTATTCATGAAAATAGTTCTTTTATTCATTCTTCATTTTTGTCTTATTTTAAGAAACTGACACAGCCACCCTAACCTTTAGCAGCCACTACCCTGATCTGCCACCAGCCAGCCATATTGAGGCAAGACCCTCCAGCAAAAAGTTATTTATAATCAGCTGAAGGTTCAGATGATTGTTAGATTTTTTTTTAGCAAGAGTAGTTTTTAAACTAAGGTATGTACAATCTTTTTCAATCATAATGCTATTGCATACTTAAGGACTATGGCATAGAGTAAACACAATTTTATATGCACTGAAAACCTCCCCAAAATTCATGTGACTCATTTTGTTGTGGTATTCACTTTATTTTGGAGCCGAATCGGCACTATTTCCAAGATTTGTCTGTAGCTATGCTGGCGTATCTTTATCTACCTGTCCATCTATCTACCTACCTTGCTCTGGGGAATGGATGAGTATCCATAGATATCATCTTTTTTCTTTACAACTTGCTATTTGTACAAAATTCATTTTTTAGCCAGGCATGGTGGTGCATGCTTGTAATCCCAGGATTTGAGAGGTTGAGCCAGGAGGATAGCGGTTCGAGGACAGCCTCAGCTACTTAGTGAGGCTCTTTGCAACTCAGTGAGACCCTGTTTAAAAAAAAAAAAACAGGAATAAAAAATAAGGCTGGGGGTGTAGCTCGGAGGTAGAATGCCCTTGGGTTCCATCCCTAGTACTGAAAAATAAATAATTTTTTGTATAGTCTCCTCCCAACAAATGCACCAATGTTCTGGAATCAGTTTGTCTATGATGTGTTTTCCTAAAGATACTGATAGCAGCACAAAAAGTAAGCAGGCCCTCCTTTGGGGTTGTGTATGTCTAGAGAGGAAGAGTCATATACGAGACTTCTATTTCCTAAAAAAAAATAATCATGAGACTAGTATGTTCCAACTCACCTGATTGGTAAGCTTCATAGAAGCTTCTAGGAAACAAGCTGCTACAGGATAGCAGCTAGAGATACAAGATGGGAAAGTCACTACAGAACTTAAATGGCGATTCATCCAAAATTTGACCTGATTTCCACAGCTTTGGAATATCATGGCTGTTGGGGTACATCACCTGCAAAGGGCACTAGAGAATCATTATGAAGAAACAGTGGAAACCGTTCTTTGGTTCTTTGACCTCTGGAGCTCCCAAAGAAGAAAAGCAGTAGGAAGTGTGGCAGGTTTTCTCCCTGACATGTCTTGATCACTGTGTTGATGATGATCAACAGGTAGAGAAAAAATCTTGAAAGATCAACTGCAAGGCAGGTATGGGAATTTTAAGATTTCAAAATACATAGGTGCTGCCTGTGAGGGGTGTGTGTGTGTGTGTGTGTGTGTGTGTGTGTGTGTGTGTGTGTGTATGTGTGTGTGTGTGTGAGAGAGAGAGAGAGAGAGAGAGAGAGAGAGAGAGAGAGAGAGATACTCCAGTTGTCTCAGAACAACTTAATTATACCTACTCATCTTCCGAGATGGTTCAAATGGAAACCTCTTTACCACTCTGAGTCATTTTCTGACTCTGTTCCTAGTTCTCAATGTCTCTCTGCATCCCCACTTCATATATTCGTACAACTTTATTCCACCTAGTGCTCCAACTTCCCCTAGAATTGTGGCCAGAGATGTGTCTGAGACCTTTTGTAACCAATTATCAACATAGCCCCTGCTATATAATAAAGAAGGCAGATTAGATAAATTATCTATATGCAACCTAGTTTCTTCATTTCTACAATAATAAATAAAACAACTATTTCATATGATAAAGACATAAAGTAGAAAAACTTTGTGTGAGATACTATTGTACATTGAAAATCAATATAAAGATATGTTTAGGTGAGTATTTCTCAAAAATATATTATGATTCCATTGGCGTGGCATAAGCAAAATGTACTTCTGTAAGACTATAACTACTGATGTAGGAGGAAAAAGATTGTGAGGGTCAAATTTATCAAATTTTTCCTTTTATGGTTAGTGATATTTGCATCCCCAAACCTCTACTTGCACCAAACTTACAAAGATTTTACCCTGTTTTATTTTTCAGAGTTTTATTAATTTGAAATTTATATTTAGGTCTTTGATCGATCTATTACAAATTAATTGTTTTGTGTTTGGTGTGAGGTAGGGATCCAGTATCAGTTACATACAATGACTTAGTACAGTCATGGGCATCCACTTAAAGTGTACAGTTCCATGCTGACCAGCATTTGCAAGAACTCCACGTCCTTCTTGTCAACACTTGGAGTCGTCTGATTGTTTTTGTTTTTGCAGTGCTACGAATTAAAACCAGAACCTGACACATGGTAAAAAAGGAGCTCTGTCACTGAGCGACATCCCCAGCCCTTGTTTTAGAAATTCTAGTAGGTGTGTAGTGGTATGTTATTGTGCTTTAATTTGCATATCTCTGATGATTAATGACATTGAGAATCTATTGCCTTCTGTGTAACTTCTTTTGGGAAGTACCTGTTTGACTCTGTCTCATTCTGAAAATTGTTGGTATGTTTTTTTTATTGAGTAATTGATATATCGTATAGGCTGGATGTGATGGTGCATTCTTGTAATCCCAGTACTTGGGAAGTTGATAGGAGGATTCCAGGTTCAAAGCCAGCCTTTGCAATTTAGTGAGGCTGTCAGCAACTTAGTGGTCTCCAAATAGTGAAATAAAAGGGGCTGAGGTGTAGCTCAGAGGTAGAATGCTCCTGAGTTCAATCCCCAGTAACACACACACACACACACACACACACACACACACACACCACCTGTGTATTTTGAACTTTTGAACCAGGTAGTGTGTGTGTGTGTGTGTGTGTGTGTGTGTGTGTGTGTGTGTAGGGGTACTGGGGATTGAACCCAGGGACATTCTACCTCTGAGCTATGCCCCCAGTTTGTTTATTTAGAAACAGGGTCTTGCTGGGTTGCTGAAAGTCTCACTAAGTTGTAGAGCCTGTTCTCAAACCTGTCGTCCTTCTGTCTTAGCCTCCCAACAGCATATTACTCAATTGGTGCGTTGTGATCCTACACCATGGTGAGTTCAGAGCAATAGAGGCATACGTGCACATAGCACTTGGTGAGCCCCGCCCCGCGCCCACCCCACGCCCTCCTCTCCCCATGCAGGACACTGGGGTCGGTTCTGATACACTTGTGTAAGTCCATCTTGTCCCCTGAAGTGTTGGCCTCATTGACTCTCCCTCCTCCCTCCTCCCTCCTCCCTCCGGCCTCCCTCCGCTGGGCCCCTCCCCCACTCCACTCTGGTCCTCCTCCTAGGTCCCTCTCCTGTCGCTCTTTCTCCCTGGCGTCATACGAGGGAGAACATCCAAGCTTTCACTTCTTGCGACTGACTAATCTCACATCATATTCTCCTGGTCCATCTATTTCCCTGCAAATGACATAATTTTGTTCTTCTTTATGGCTGAGTAGAATTCCATTGTGTGTGTGTCCCATAATTTTATAATTCATTTGTCTTAATCGCATCTTTTAAAAATAAGGTTTTTGGCTTTTGTAATTCAGCATATTGATATTTTTTCCTTTTACAGTTTGTGCTTTTTTTATTTGTCCTAAGAAATCTTTGCCTAATCCAAAGTTCCTAAGATTTTTTACTATGTTTTCTTGTAGACGTTTTATAATTTTAGCTTTTGGTTTAGATTTTCAATCCATTTTGAGGTCATTTCTGCATACTGTAAGAGGTGAGAATTGGAGTACACCTCCCAACATTTTTTGTTTGTTTGTTTTCGGTGGTACTGGGGGTGGAACCCAGAGGCTTTCTACCTCCAGGCTACACTCCCAGACCTATTTCATATTTTATTTGGAAACAGGGTCTCACTAAGTTGCTGAGAGCCTCACTAAGTAGCTGAGGCTGGCTTCGAACCTGTGCGATCCTCCTGTCTCAGCCTCCCAAGCACTGAGATTACAAGTGTGCAGCACCACGCCCGGCCACTACCCATCGTTTGATATCTCGTTCTTCCAGTACAATTTGTTAAACATATACTTCCTCTTCTCACTGAATTTTGTATGTGCATTTCCATGTCAATAGACCAGATCTGTGTGGGTTTATCTCTGGATTTGTTATGATGTCAATCCTCAAATACTGTATATTTTAAAATTTGAATATTCTGATTATTTGCATTTTTCTATGCATTTTAGAACAGCTTGTGTTTTGATTGTGGTTGCATTGACATTACTAATGAGAAAATGGATATCTTACGAATAGTATGCCTCCCTAACCATAAACTATATATATATTTCTATATTTATTTAGGCCTTACTTATTTTTTCTAGGCAATATTTGATAATTTTCAGTATAGAAATCCCTACTATCTTTCATTAAATTCATTCTTAAGCATTTTATGTTTATTGCTACTATTATTAGTGAAATTAACTTTTAAAATATTTTTATTTTGAGATCATTATAAATTTGCATGTAACTGTGAGAAATAAAACAGAAAGCTCCTATGATCCCTTTAAGTTTCTCCTAATGATAACATCTCCCCAAACACAGCATAATATCAACACCAGAGCTGGGCATGGTGGTGCACGCTTGTAATACCAGTACTTGGAGACTGATGCAGGAGGATGGCAGGTTCAAGGCCAACCTCAGCTACTTAGTAAGGCCCCCCCACAACTTAGTGAGACCTGTTTCAAAATAAAGAATAAAAAATAAGACTGGGGTGTGGTTCAGAGGCATAATGCCCCTGGGTTAAATCCCCAGCACCACAAATAATAATAATAATAATAATAATAATAATAATAATAATAATAATAATTTATAATAATATCAACACCAGGATTCTGATGTTGATGCAATCTGGATATAGAATATTCCTATGAAGATTTCTTGCCTTTCCCTTTTATAGCTATACCAACTTCTCTTCCCTTCTGCTCCTCAATCCCTGGTAACACTATTCTGTTTTCCATTTCTATAATTTTAACATTTTAAAGAAGAGGACAATCAAGTATATAATTTGGGGCGTGGCTCTCTACTCATTATAGATTTTTAACCATTTATCCAGGTCATATGTGTACAAATAATTTGTTCTTTTTACTAGCGAGAGGCAGTCATGGCATGGATGTGCCAGTGTTTGTTTGGCCATTTACCCACTGAAGAACATCCGAGTAGTTTCTAGGTTTTGGCTGTCGCCTAGAGAGCTGCTGTAAACATTCACAGGTAGCGTTTTGTGTGGATGCTATTTATTTTTGTTGGGTAAATGTTCGTGGATGAACGTGATGGGCTGCATGTTTGGTTTGTCAAGCTCTTTTCCAGAGTGGCTGTACCATTTGACATCCCACCAGCAACCCATGTGTGATTCCCATTCTCTACATTCTCACCGGCATTGGATTTTCACTATTTTAAATTTTAGCCACTCTGATAGATGAATAATGATACCTCATTTGATTTTCATTTGCAGCTCTGCCATAATTAATGATACTGAACATTTGGCGTAATATATCTTCATATATTTTACCCATATTCTAACTGGATTGCTCGATTTTTTAAAACTGCTGTTTTGAGAATATTTTTTATTTTCTAGATACTTATCCTTTGAATATACTCTGTTTTTCAGATACTTGCAAATATTTTCTTCCAGTTTATAGCTTTTCATCCTCAAAACAGATTCCTTTGCAGGCCAAAAGTTTAATTTTAATGAGACCAAACCTATCAATTTTTCCTTTTTTGGATCATGTTTTTGTATCAGGTTTAAGAATTCTTTGCCTAGATTTAGATCTTTAATATTTTCTTTTAGTTTATTTTTTGATAAAAATGTAATTTTATAAGAAATGAGTTTATATTTATTTACGTATTACCTATAGATAGCCTGTTGCTCCAGCACTATTTATTTAAAAGGGAATTTTTCTCTATTGCATTATTTTTATACTTCTGCCAAAAATCAGCTGGATCCAGGCATGGTGGTGTACCTTTGTAATTCTAGTACCTGGAAGGCTGAGACAGGAGGATCACAGGTTTGAGAACGGTGTCAGAAACCTAAGCAAAACACTCAGCAACTGAATGAGACCCTGTTTCAAAACAAAATATAAAAGGGACTAGGGGTATAGCTCAGAGATAGAACAACCCTGGGTCCAATTTCTAGTACCATACACACACACACACACACACACACACACACACACACACAAAATCAGTTTGGCACATTTGTAGCAAGCTACCTTAGGATTTGTCCCTCCATCAGTACTATATGGTCTTGGTTGCTATAAGTATATAAATAAATAAGTCTTGAAAGAGAATGGAATGAATCTTCACACTTCATTCTTCTTTTTCAAAATTATTTTAGCTCTTCAATTCCTTTCCTATGCCACAGAAACTTTTTCTCTGTGTGTGTGTGTGTGTGTATATATATATATATATAATTTATATATACATATTATATATATGTATATATATTGTATATTCAGTTTTCCTCATATTTTGATAAGAAGTATATTAATCAAGAATTGATATCTTTATTATTCTGAAACATTTAACTCATGAACACGGATTGTCTCTCCACAGAGATGCTTGATTTCTTTTTATCAGCATGGTATAGTTTTTAGCATACAAGCCCTATATATATTTTGTTAGCATATATCTAAATATTTTACTTCTGCTTTATGAGCAATCATAAATGGCATTGCATTTTTTATTTTATTACTCATGTGTGTATGTTCATTGGTAGTAAATCAAAATACAATTGATTGTTGTATCTGCAAATGGGGATTTTTAACATTTGTTTCCACTCCACATGCCTTATATTTCCTCTTCTTTGCTTCTTCTTGGTGGGTTGGCCCTTTTATCACTACATAATGTCTTTCTTTATCCCTGATGTCTTCTTTGTCCCCAAATCTACTCGATCTAATATTAATATAGATGTTGCTTTCCTTTGGTTAGTATTTGTATGATCTATCTCCTTTTCATTCTTTTATTCTTTCACCCCTTCCAAGTCATATTTGCAGTGAGTTTCTTGTAAATAGCACCGAGTTGGGTCACATTTTTAAATTGTCTACACTGCAATGGATACCTAATGAAATTGACTAATGTCAATATTTCTACCTTCTGACCCAACATAAAGCTATATGACTGTGAAACAATTAGATGATCTTGAGTTTTCCCAGTACATTTACTTTACTACAGAACATCTATCAAAACCCTCTGTATTCCTCTCTCAGAGAAACAGATGCCTTTCCAGGGCAACTGAGAGCCACTTAAAATATCTTAGGTGTAATCTATTCAGCGCGATGTTAGTGGTTGCTCCAAGGGGACACAGAGGGAAAACTTCAAGGAAGCTCTCGATGGAGAATTGTAGCCAGGGGTAGAATTTGAATGTAGTCCAGTTCATTCTCTTCTTGCTTATTATAAACATGGGGTTTTACTTCCTTTAAGGGTATCTTCTCATTAACTATCCTTGCCTGATACAAAGTGTTCTACGTGTATTCCCTTCACTTCTTCGCCCTCTCTTTCCCTCCAGCAGCTCTGACCTCTCCTCCGTTCCCTCCCAAAGTCTGTCTCTTTCCTGATTTTTCACTCCATCACCGGACTCTTCTACAGATTTAGCCTTGGGCAAGATCACCCTCACCCTAACCTTGACTCTCTTCCTGATTCCTGTTTGTTTCCTTTGAGGCACAAGGCAGGAGCAGTGGCACTTTGGATTCACTCCACTTCGGTCTGTGCTTAGCTCTTTTCCTCAGCCTGTGTTCTTTGGTGAGTTTTGCTAAACCATGTTAGACGTGCAGTGGTTTGTCACATAAACCTACCCAGTGATCAAGCAAGAACTCAGTCTCCCATATCCCCCCAAAGAGTTTAATTTGTCAAAAGGTAGATGAGGCATAGGGGGTAGCATGAACTCCTCCAGTTGGAGCTGCTGCAGAAGACACAGTGAGCTTGAGTCCCACCGTGAGCCCTAGAAGAGACCCCAGGAAGCCACGGCTCTCGTAGCTCAGGGTGTGACGTCATACTCTGTCTTGTAAATATTTTGGTTTGCTCATTCCACCCTCAGACACAATCTTCCAAATCACTGGACAAATTCTTAAAACTAAAATTCTGTTGAAGCTCCCGCCTGATTTGGAATTCCTGGGAGAGCCTCTTGCCCTGAGGTAACTTAAGCTGGCTGCTTGGCTTAGCCACCCCTAGAGCCCCTCAGCTCTCTGGCACTTGCCGCGTCTCAGCCTCTTTCCCTGACCGTTGAACCACGGGGCTTTAGGCCTTTCCTTCTCTAGCCCATTGAGTCGGTCATCAACACCGTGGCCTGACTCCCCTAGACTTGCCCAGATGTGGACCCCTTTCCTTCTCTAGCCCATTGAGTCGGTCATCAACACCGTGGCCTGACTCCCCTAGACTTGCCCAGATGTGGACCCCTTTCTTGGCTTGAACCTGATAAACTATACGGAACCTATTTCAATTTCTGGCACACAGCACACTCCCTACTGGAAGAAGTGGTTGTGAACTTATGTCTGACACACCTCACAGGGATACTGAAGGCAAAATGTGCTAAAGGGACATTGTTAGTGGTGGAGGTAGAGGTAGAGTTAATTAGTGGTGATAATTAGTTTGAAAGCAAAGGTTTCAAAGAAGTAGCGGTCATGAACAACACCTGGCTCCCAACCTTCAGAAGAAAGAGCCTCTTAGACAAAGGTCCAAATTCTACCTTGTGCCTTGCAGTGCCGGAGATTAAAGGTCCCAGGAAATCCAGCTGTAAGAGTCACAGACCTGTGCCTATGGCTTCCTAGCAGTCATTAAAAATGTGTCTGCTTATTCAGCAAAACATATTTACTGAGGATTAAGAGACCTCATAAAACATTGCACCCTATTCAAAGTCTTCTTCAGATAAACTTCCTAAAGGTTTGAAATATCTGCTTGGTAAGGATTATTCATTACTCCCACCCCCTTGGCTAAGCGCCTATGTGTGTATACACAGGCATGCATGCGATTTGGGAGGGTCTTGATAAAGCTAAAATAGACTCATGTCACAAATATGGATTAGAAATATTTTATTTGAAGATTCATTGATACAGGATATTTAGTGGCTCCATTTGTGGTTTCATCAATTTTCAAGAGTGTGATATGGTGGTAAGGGCACAGGACTGGGATCTGGAGACCTGACCCTAATGGTGGTTCCGCCACCATTAGTTATGGTATCTTGAGTGAGCCACTACCCCTTCCAGACCTTAGATTCCTCCTGTGAAAAATTAAGGGGACAGGAGCTGGTTTTCAGTTTCCCTTTGACTCTAGCTTTCAACTGAAGACCTGATCAAATGCAGCACTTCCATAACTCCCAGCTGACCTGATCTTGTATTGGAAGAAAAACCAAACATTTAGAGAGGACATTAAAATTCATTTTCAAATATGATCCACAATCTCTTAGCTGGTCTTTTTTTTTTTTTCATTGCGAAGAGTATGTGTGTGTGTGTGTGCCTAAGCTCACTAGTTTATGGGAACAGGAATTCAGAGGATTACTTTTTAGAACTGAGAATATCTTTAGAAGTCAACTGAACCTTTGCTTCCAAACTCTGTATAAGCAGCAGAAACCTTTCTTCAGTGAAGTTTTGTGCACATTCTGAACACATATAAAAACCAGTAGAGGCCCAAGTGCCGTCTGTTTCTCTGTCCTGTCCCCACAGAACCCAGTCTTCTCCGCACCGTGGACGATCATTCACAAGGTAGCGCACTGAAGCTCACAGAGGCAGCCATCTGCTCAGTCATAAACCCAACGGTGCAAATGCTAGACGTTTTGAATGCCTACCTTGAGATCTTGGAACACATCATGTTATAATTCTTTTCATCATCACAGATTCTCTGAGGATGGTGGGGGTTTTGTGAGTTAACAGTGGTCCCAAGAGCATCTGTGTTAGGATTCAGGTAGCTACGGGCATCTCGTCTTGTGACTCACTGTGTAGATGGCTTGTTGAGAAGACAAATAGAGTCTTAACTCCTCAAGCCATTTAACAAAGTCTCATTTAAAAGTTCATTTCAGCTCATACCAATTAGGATTATTATCAAGAGATAACACATGTCGATGAGGGTGTGGAGAACAGAGAAGCATTGTACAGTTGGTAAGAATGTATACTGGTGTAATCATTATGGAGAACAGTACAGAGGTTCCTAAGAAATTAAAACTGCAATTTCCATATGACCCAATGATCCCTCTTCTGGGCATATACCCAGAGGAAATGAAGTCACCATCTTATACCATGTTCATAATAGCCAAGCTATGGGAATAGCCTAAGTATCCATCAATGGACAAATGGTTAAATAAACTATGGGTATATATATATCCCCATATATCCATATATGTCCATATAAATAGACATAGAAAGGAAAACTATTACACAGCCTCACTTATATGCGATATCTAAACAAAAAAGTCAAATATATGGAGATAGAGAATAAAGCAATGGTTACCAGGTTTATAAGGAGGAAAAAGGAAGATGTAGGCCAGGGACTATAAAATAGCAGATATGTAGGGCGAACAAACATAGAGGTCTCATGTGCAAAAGGGCTATAATAAAATTGTACTGCATTTGGGATTCCTGATGAGAAGTTTTAGCTGTTCTTATCACACGTACACACACACACACACACACACACACACACACACACACACTGCTAATGTTATGAAATAACAAATATGTTAATTTGCTTCACTGCAGTAATCATTTCACATCTGTGTGCATCCCATAATATCACGTATAACTTAAATATACATGACAAGATTGATTTTAAAAGATAAATTAATGGCATTGTGTTTCTTTAGAAATATAAAAATAGAAGTTGAATTCATATATACTTTTTTGTGGTACTGGGGGTGAAACCCAGGGGCTTTCTACCTCCAGGCTACACTCCCAGACCTATTTTATACTTTATTTGGAAACAGGGTCTCACTAAGCTGCTGAGAGCCTCACTAAGTAGCTGAGGCTGGCTTCAAACCTGTGTGATCCTCCTGTCTCAGCCTCCCAAGTGCAGGGATTATAAGCACCATGCCCTGCTCATGTATACTTTTAAAAATATGGTCAGGAAGAGGTAAAATGGAATTTTTTCACTTGCCCTTGGGGGTGTTTATGGAGATGTAGCAGCACTAGCAGAGTACGTTCACAAGTGTGTACAGGAACACCAGGGCTCCCCGGTACCGTCCTGGTACACTGAGCTCTTCTGGGATAATCTGTATCAGTAATCATGGTTGTATAGCTCCAGGGTCCAATGCTAGATTGCAAAAGATCTCCACTTCTGGACTTCAATGCAACAATAATTCAACACTGTGACAACTCAGTAGGAAATGGACCTTGAACAAGAGGAATAGGTCGCTTTAGCTTGGCCAGAGCTGCCCAGGAAGTTCAGCAGCAGAATAAGTAATCGCATCCCATGGCTTTCCTCTTGCACAAGAGAAATATTTGCCTTGTGCAACCCAAGCTTATTTGATGCAAAACCCTGTTCCCACTTTTCCTCTAAGTTGTTTTGTTTTTTTTGTTTTTTTAAATCAGTTCCTAATATTTTGTGCTGGTTACAAATGAAACTCCCCTGTCTACTTTATGGGCACAATGAATCACTGAGTATCTGAGCTGATCAGATTCAGTCTTGTCATTTCATAGCCAAGGAGTCAGAGGTAGAGAGAAGGACTGACTTGTCCATGGTCACACAGCATTTTTTTTCTTTTGGTACTGGGGTTCCTGGAAACCCTTCTCTGGGCTACACTCCCAGACCTATTTTATATTTTTATTTGGAAACAGGGTCTCTTAAACCAGTGAGGGTGGCTTCGAACCTGCGCGATCCTCCTGTCTCTGCCTCCCAAGTGCAGGGATTACAAGCGTGCGCCACCACGCCCGGCTTGCAGAGCAATTTAAGAACAGAACTTGGGCAGCATCAGAGCTGCCATCCTGATGGTGAGTGCTTTTCTACGACTTCATGCCACTTATTTTTTATTTCCATTTTATCTCACTTTGGTGCTGGGGTCTTGCACATGCTAAACACATGTTCTACCACCGAGCCACAGCCCCACCTAACTCTTTTAAATTAGCCAAAGCGCAATGAAATGGGGTACTTTTTATATTGTTGACTGGTGTAGAATTTGCAGCCAGGTAGCAGAGATTTATTGAGCATTCTCAACCTGCAAAGGGAACCCCTCAACAGGCTTGCAGTCTGGAGGGGAGGACAGAAATTAAACAATCCTAAATCACTAGGCACCTAACTGGCAGTGTGCAAACAGCTCAATGGAAAAGAATCAGCTACTATGGGGGTGTTATCTCTAGGGCCCACACAGGCTGTTTACCTCTGAGGCCCAATCTGATTGGTCCATCTGGTGACTGAGCAGCGAAATATGTTGACTCTCAGCCCTGGTTATCTCCCAAAGATGTTTATATAATGCGCACATTACTTTAACCTTCTGATTCTGATCCTGTTTGCTTCCTCTGCCTGAAGATTCTAGCTGCTGGAAGACAGGTCCTATGAGAAAAGTAAAATTCCTAAAAACTCTCTGTCTCATACCACTCTGACTACCGTGTGTGCTTTCACACCCTACGTCCGTGTATTTGTGCTTTCTCCAGGGAAGGAAAGGTTGGATATTGGAATCTGAGAACTCGGCTCTTCAACCCCTTGCACTTATAGCAAAAGGGAAGCAGCGACTTCAAATTGGAACGGTTTTGAGTATCCACCCTCCCCTCCAGCCCCCACCAACATGTCAGCAGGTCACGCCTGTTACAGCTGCTCCTGCAAATGCAGTCGCTGCAGAGGGAGAAATCCCACCGGGAATCCTTCTGGAAAAGAAGAAACCACACCCAAGTTCCTTATACCTAATTCCAGGAAAATAGAAGAAACAGGGAACTTCTACTCATTGGGCTTCCCATTGAAGAAGGAATCACAGGGCATTTTCCTCCATCAAGGCAGGTTTGAATTCGGGATCCAGGTCCCACCTGCAGGAGCCCAGAACTTGGTCCAAGCTACGGCGTGCCTCCTCCGTGCTCACTTCCTATCCTGGGCTCTCCTCCTTCTCTTTCTTTCCCATCTTCTTCATGAGATCGCCCCAAGCACCTTCCTTTTCTTTTCCTTTGCCCCCAAGTTTATTCAGACTGTTCTCTTCTTCTGTGATGACTCCCTCCTGGTGTCTCCTGGCTTTCTCTAGGTCCCGCATCTTCATGGGTGGCCCCGTTGTCTCTCCTCCCCCATCACAAAAGCTTCAGGAAAGCTGGAACTGTGCAGCAGAAGGGGGAAAGCCAAGCTTCCTCTCCCGGCATTTCCTGTCCCTGGCCGGGAAGTACCTTAGGGAGAGGGTGCTGGCTTGCCTGGCAGTAAACAACAAGTCCAAAGTAAAGCTGGCCTTGAGACAGCATTCAGCTTGGGTCAGTGTTTTTTCTCCCTGTTGAGAAATTGGGCCAAGTTTGGCCAAAAGCCCATTCAAAGCTTAGCTCTGGACCATGTGTCTATTCCTCATCTCCGTCCACTTTCCCCAGAGAACCCAGGAGGCCAGACAAGCTGTTCCCACACCGGGCTCTCATCAGGGTGACTGACATCACTTTTCCTCTCCAGGAAAAGAACTAGAGTTGGACTCTCCTTTAACCAAATCTAATAGAGATTTAGGAACAAGAGAATATTCTGGAAGTTTTACCATGGGAGCGTTTTCAACGGAACACATCTATGTTACATTGAAAACATGATTCAATCTAAAAATGTTTCTGAGCTACGTTCAGAAATATATTCATCGTGTTAAGTACAGGACAGTATGCAAGCAAATCACTTCCCAGCAGGGAGAAGGTGGTGCCAGCCTTGCTTTCCCCTCGCTCTCCTCCAGCCTTCTACCTTGCGCATTCTCCATCTCTTCCTGGTCTGTCCCGATTCTTCCCACATGTCCGAGGTGTGGCTACAACATTTAACCAAAACTCTGGAATGTAGCAAGGTAGGCACTCAGTACACATGACTTAGCTTACACATAACCCGGCTTAAACTACACATTCAAATAAGCACTGTCCTCTAAAGTAGTTACCCTTAAATTTATTACTATGATGCTGCTGTTACTTAAAACCCCATTTTGGAATTTATCTCTTCGAATAACTTTGGAATTACATCCAGATCCAGTTTATGAGCCAGACAAAAAAATTATAGACGCATAGAAAGTCCTTAAAAGTCATCTGGTGCATATGAAGAAATGGAGCCCCCGGAGCTCGTGCGTTTCTATTTTATTTCTCCAACATGAAGTTGTTACTTCATTCTTTTGTAAAATAAACAAAAAAAATGACAGCCTGCTCACCCATTAGTCATTTGATTAATAGATTCAAATGTCTTTATTAAGCCTGTAGACATTACAACATAGGAGCTATCATTTATTAAACATATACCTATCTGCCAACACCTGTGCAAGTCACTTATCACAATGAAAAACACACACCAGTGATATCACAGTGTCCAATTCATGGGGAAGGTCAATGAAGCTTTAAAATTAAAAGCGACGTGCTCAGAACCACATGGTCACAGGGCAGTGGTAGAATGCGGACCAAGGACTCTCTGCTTTAAGAGTGTGGATGCTATTCAAACTCTGGGTGCATTAAAGGCATGAAGCTGTTCGTTTTCAGAATGTTAGAAATTATCAAACATTGTCCTTATGTGAAAATTTTCTGCAGCTTTAACCAGAGAGCATTGTCCCCAAATCACACACATACCTATTCTCTCACGGTTAGCTTACAAGGGCTTATAGAATGTTAAAGAGACCAGTCCAAACTCTTATTTTGTAAGTAAAGATAAAGAGATGAAGATATGTCTCAATCTTTGTCCCAACACCCATCCACAGTGCGCGGTGGGTCCAAAACTCATATCTTTCATTTTATGGTCAGAGCTCTCTCCACTGTGCCAGGTTGAGGATACACAGCCATACGGTCTTGCTTCAGGGTGATGACCCAGAGATGGGAAGACTTCAGCACACCACCTACTCCAGGCTCAGCTTGGACCCTTCTCAATCAATCATTCTTATGCCTTGAGAAAAATCTCCCCGAGGCAAGACACCAAACACTGCTTGACTTGTAAAGCTGCTGCTAGGTCTTCCCGTTAACACCTGGTACACAAGACAACCCACTGAGTAGCTGTCGTGCTAGAAAACTCTGACTAAAGACATCGAGAAAGAAAATCACAAAAAATTTTAAAAAAAGAAAATCACATAAAATCAGAAGGGGAAAGACACAAATCTTCTGAACCCTCACATCTCTGGCCACATTCTTTTGTGACTTGAGGCCTCGAGCAAGGAGCAGTTTATGGCTTACTCAAGTTGAAGCAGTTAGCTAAAGCAGATCCAGAGGGTACCTCCGGAGGTCACTCAGATTTCAGACTCACAGTTCAGTGCTTTCTACAAGGTTGCCAAGCTGTTTCTTGGGTTTCAACTATCTGAGTAAAAAGGGTCTCTATCTGCCAGGATGCAATGCCTCTTGACTACTATGAAACATCAAATAGCAAGTCCACCCTCAAGAGCAAAGGACTGCCACCCTGTCAGAGCTGCTCATGATCTGGTGCCTTTTTAGGGTGTGAACATAGCAAGGAGGTCTAACATGGCCATGCAGGTGAAAGCTACATTATAGGTACAGGTATTATATAGCATCACAACTCAAATTATAGAAGAAGAGAATTTTCGTGGCTCAAAGAAAGATTGGGTTTCACCTACCAAGGTTGGCTATGGAATTTTCCTTATGCAAGTTTGAATCAGTAATCTGCCCGTTGATATGCATACATCTGGTTCTGTGTGTAGCCTGAGCTAGCCACCGTGAGAAACATTAGAGAAGAAAGCAGACCTTCTGTGCCTTCATCCCAGTGGACAGTTCTTTAAGGTCCAGGAGTATATGTTAGTCAACCACATGTCCATCACCTGTCACAGGATCTGTGGGATCTGTGGATGGTTTGCACTGAATACTTGATGAATGAATAAGTAGATAGATTTCACCTGGTAGATAAAACAAGTAGAATAGAAACATAAGGTGCTTCAAGTTTTGCTCTGAAGATAATGCTGATAACAAGTGCTTATGGAACTCAGACAAAAGAAACGGGCAATGAAGGCTCTTGGAAATGTAGGAATTCAGCGGAACCTAGAAAGACGACTTGGGTTTGCTCAGTAGTAGACGCTACGGTGGCTGTGTCCACCATAGAAAAGTCATAGGAGTACATTGGTATGAATGCAAGCCGATGGAGTGGTAGGCAAAGGATGGATGTCTCCATCTGGCTTTTCTAGACAGTTTCCTTCAAATCATATTTTCTCCAAAAGTACGCCTTGCCCTAATTAGAAATCCTACAGTCTAAGTCAGAAACCTAGAGGTCAACCCTCTTTTTATCCCAATAAATCTGGCACTAAGCTGAGCTGTATCTGCCTTAGAAATATTTCTTGGTTCTATTTCCTTCCGGCCAGGCGAGCATGTATGCTCCGGCTCCAGCCGGCACAGCCTGCTGCGGTTCCTTACCGATCACCCAGCTCCAGATCCAGCCAGCCCAAACCACCTGCACACAAATGTGCTGCCTTAGATCTTGCTTCACTTTAAATATGTTATATATAAAAATTACTATGCCATATAAGAAGAGTGTTGGAGAAATACATGCATATATGTTCTTCTAATATGTGTATACCTGTGGATATGGTTATGTTATATATGTATATATATATATATATATGTATATATGTGTGTGTGTATAGCTATGATGTGAATTGAATAAACCATGTGTATATTATATATAACGAATCTAACATATGTACTTAAGCACACACATATACATATATACGGTAGTCCCCTCTAATTTATGGTATTGTTCTCCACGATTTCAGTTACTCACAGCCAACTTCAGTCTAAAAATATTAACTAAGCTTTTTATTACAAATGCGTATTTATTTTTAAAGTAAGTCTATATTTTGATAAAATGAAATTCCAGAAACAAATAATACGAGAGCTTTAAATTGTGCACGGCCGTCCTAGCAGGATGGGGAAATCTGCACAGTGACTCACACTCCATGGGGCGTGACTCCTGCCTTCGTTCAGCGTAGCCACGCTGTGCACACTACCTGCCCATTACTCACTCAGCAGCCCTCGCAGTTGTCATATCTACTATTGCGATAGCCCAGTGCTTGTTTTCAAATAACCCTCTTTTACTTATTCGAGGCCCTAAAGTACAAGGACAGTGAAGCAAAGGAAGCATCAGGCATAAAACATGGACAGACAGACCAACTCTGGTACTGTGTGGCATGCGCAGCCCGCCTGGGGAGAAGAACACAGGAGACAGAGGATTCGGGCCTGTCTGTAGGTTCAGGCATCCATTGGAAGTGTTGAAACAAACAGGTCTACTGTATACATATGCACATGTGCATACAAGGGATGTGTATAAGGGTCAGGGGGAGAGAAAAATAAGGATGCACTAAGACCAAGCCAAATAAAAACCTAAGATACAAGTGCGTGCGCTCGAAAGTTCTACAGAGGGGCTAAAAGAGAACCACCCCTTTAGCTTTAATTTCCTAGTGCTCAAGAAGAAGAAAAGAAGTCGGGCTACCGAGTTTGTGTTGCCAATTGTTTTTCAAATCGTGTTCTCTATTAAGGGGAAGCAAAACATTTTTTAGCAATAAGATATGAGAAGAATGTTTCTCTTGAGACTTCTTAAAGGAGACATTGCTTAATGTAATGAACGAGATTTCAAAAACATTCTGAAAACAAACATGACAGCAAACATTGTATTAAAAATGCTATCTCACTCCAGGCATGGTGGCACACGCCTGTAATCGCAGTGCTTGAGAGGCTGAGACAGGAGGATCACAGGTCCAATGGCAGTCTCAGCAATTTAGTGAGACTCTGTCTCAAAATTTAAAATAAATAAATAAATAAATAAATAAATAAATTAAATAGAACTGGGGATATTGTTTCATAGTAGAATACCCCTGGCTATGATTCCAAGTACTGAGAAAAACAAATAAATAAACAAATCTATCATTAATACAAGCATAATATATAACACCACAATCTAATTGTAAAAAGAATTTAAGCAATTCAGGCCAACTCTGTTGCTCTCCAATGGTCTCCCCCGACCTAGGATGAAGGGCTCTGATTGTTTGGTTTTTTTTTTTCATGACTGTACGAATGCTATATGTGTATATAAAATATTCAGGAAATATTTAATAAGCACTGTTTATATAATTGACTTCCTACTCAATGCTGGGCAATATGGTTTTGATTTAAATGTTCGCCAATGGCCTCTGTGTTAAAGGCTCAGGACAGAGCTTGACACTGCTAGGAGGTGGCGGACCCCTCAAGAGGTGAGGTTTAGTAGGAGGTCTTGTGAGGGGGAAAGTCCTTGAAGTGGACTACGGGACCCGGCTCTCTTCCTCTCTCTTTTGCATCATGGCCAGGAGGTGAACTTTGCTTTGCCATGCTCTTTCTCCACAGGCCCAAAGCAATGGGGCCAGCCAACCATGGACTGAAACCTCCAAAACTGTGAGCGATGTAAACATTTCCTCTTAACAAATTGATTGTCTCGGGTATTTTTTACAGTAGTGGAAAGCTGACTAACTTATTGAGCTAATGCTGAAAGAAAATACTCCATTTCATCTAACCTAAGGTATTTAAACTATTTGTGGGAGGGGGAAGACTAGAAACAAAATATATCAAACCATGGGATTCTGGGTAGTGGATGTGCATGTAACATTTTTCTTATTGTTATTTATAGTTTTCTGTATGTTTTAATGGAATTACTTTGCCTTCTGTGTTGAAAGAAGACTGAGTGGGGCTGGGGGTTGGGGAAGGAGGGAGACCAGGCAGGAAGCTTTTTATTGGCTCCATTTTCAGAGACATAAGAAATGGGTATGGTATTTATTTTGAGAAAATATATTTAATAATTTTTTAATAAAAGGATCTTTAAAACTACTATATTCTTCATGATATCAGCTATTTTAAAATATGGATATGCAAAGGACTGAAAGATTATATTCCAGCAGGTTGTCAGTAATTAGCTCTGCATGAGTTTATATGTAATTTTTCCTACTGATTATGCATTTGTATACTTCCCAAAGTTTCTACAATGCACACGTGTTAGCTTTATAGTTTTTAAAACATACCAATTTTTCTCAGAAGACAGTTCTAAAAATGTCCTAACATAATAGGAGAGAATGATCTACCCCAAACTTAATATGTTGCTCCTAAAAGTAATCCATTCAGTGACTCCCTATTGTCTGTGGACTACAATGCAAGTCCCTAGTGAATCAGGAAGCCCTTCGGGACCTTCATCTCTTCTCCAGCTCCTCAATTCCCATCTTAAGTGTCCTGCATCTCCAATACGTCAAGCCTTTGTTCAGGCCCCTTGCTCTCTCCTGCCTGACTTCCTTCTCTGAACACGTGCCTGCTCCAGCTAACACAGCCATCATGTGGCTCAGTCCCCTCCCCTGGGAGGCCTCCCTGGTCCCCTCCTCTTTGCATACCCACCTTGAAACCATCACCCCATCACACTGAATTTAAATTCTGTTTCTTGTCTGTCATTCGTCCTCGCATATCCTGGCATGGCTATTGTTGAATGCCACAGAGGTTTGCCATAACTTTCCCCACACAGTAGATTGCAAGAGGATCAGAGGCAATCATTTTCCCAAGTTCTTCCCAAGACAGCCCTTGCTATGCCTGTGAAGGCAGACAATACGTGGCGAGTGACGGAGATCTTCTGTGGTGAGATGGGGGAGTCACACGAGGGTCTCCGTGACTCTTCTGTCTTCTCATGCTCTGAGATGCTGTATGTAAACTCAGTCTGTCTCTTTCATTTGACTGATAAGGGACTTAGTATCCAGAAGGTGCGCCTTACCCAGGGTCCCTGGGCCACTCTGTGCCACCGTGTCCTTCAACCCTAGCACAAAATTTCTCACCATATTAGGCTAAGTCGGTAATTCTATATGACATTATAAAGATCAAGTGTTTATTTTCTCTGAATATGAAATTCAAATATTATCTTTCCCCTTGCTGTCATGAAGCCTCTATCACTACAAAGGGACCAGTTTTCAATTTTACCCAAGGTTTCCTCAGGTGGCGAAGACTATTTTGTATCCGACAGGACTCATTTCTGTTAAGTTGGGTCCTGCACTCATGTGACTTTGTGTCACATGACCTCTGCAGGGCAAGGGAGGGGCTGAAACCCCCCCCCGCGAGAATTGGTCGTTCCCACGAGTAAAACCCCCATCTCGCGAGATGCATGCCTTTAAAAGGAGAGCCCACGTCCTCAAGCTTCGGACAGGCGCGCGGGCCCCACGGTGCCTCGCCCTGATCCCCGGGAGAGCCGTGCCATTAAAACTTTACATGCCACGTGTACCGGACCTCTCTCGTGTTTTTCACACTCCGCCGTACGCACATTATTTTTATTTTACTCGCATTTAATTTTTTATTTTACTTATCAATTTCCTCTTCTTCCTTAGTCATAGGTAGGCGGCACTGCCCAGCCTTCCTGGCAGTTAGCTGTGGCCACCTGAGTTATGGCCAGTGGCACAGGAGTGGAAGTGAGCAGCGGCAGTTTCAGGTCTATCTCCCATAGACGACTCGCCATTCTCTCTGTGTTGGGCTCTGGTGAGATGCTGACATTTGGGGTGACTGTGTGACTCGGAGCCTTCCTCAGCCCAGGTCCCTTCACGGCTCTGTGGAACAGAGCCCTCTCAGAAGACAGTGGGTGCCTGGACCAGAAATAAATTTCTCTTGTGTGAAGCGTCAGAAATTTTAGATGTATTAGCAGCATTTAGAATTATCTTAACTTTGATTCCAGTCTGCACATTTGTGGGCTCTAGGAAGGACAGGCAACAGTGTGGTGCCTATCTTGAGCTCTGTGAGATGACCGTCACATATGGTCAGGCTCCCCGCATGGGAGAAAGAGTGGCGAGTCCTCCCCATTGACACTTTCGTTGTACGAACCTATGAGACCAAGGTGTTGTTCTTTACTAGGTGTGTACCTACTCATGGCTGCAGAGATGCTCTCTAATTCTTAGTATGGAGTTGGCAGAAGTTTTTTGAAGGTATTTTACATGTTGTGACCCATACAGTCTCCTCTTGGTTTGATTATTGTGTTTTTGTTAACAATTATTTACTAACCTAAGAACCATTCTTTGTTAAGAGGTCTTACAAAGCAGATGCAGGCTAGACTGAGCCCACGGGTCATGGCCTGGGGTCATAGGCTGCAGGCCAGATTGGGCGCACAGGATCCCTGTCCTGTGAGGGCAAGCAGCCTCATACGCCCACACCTTCCCACGCCTCTTCTGCAGAGAGCATGTTGCACTCTATTGCAGATGGAGCTGCTCAGGTCTTCTCCATGCTCTGTCTCCTCCTCAAGCACAGGAATTCTTGCTTACCTCTCTTTCTCTAAGAACGTAGCAGAAGCCTGCAGAGAGAACGCCCTTGAGCAATTTTGGCGAGTGAATAAATACACAAGTTGGTGTTCTAGAATTTATTTTTAGTCCCTCAGAACTTGAGTGTGACAGAAGTGGCTGCTAGGGAAAGCATAGAGGCTCTCCCGAAGCCCTCGGAGTGGATGATGGTGGAGAGTGGACCCTGGCGAGTGTTGTGCCTTGGGTCTTAATGTCCTATAAAGGCCATTCGTTCCAGGCTTGGTCAGCAGCCCGTGGCACAACTGGGAGGTGGTGGATCCTTGAGGAGGGAAGCCCTGGGGGAAGAGGGTAGGTCACGGGGGCGTGTCCTTGGAGGGGCCATCAGACGCTCTCTTCAGCTTCCTCTCACTCTTCCTGGTACCCTGAGCTGAGCAGCTCCGCACCCCACGTGCTCCCACATGAGGCTCTGCTCTCCACAGGCCCAGATCACTGGGCAGTCAGACACGGACTGAAACACCAGCCAAATGAACTTTCCCCCGAACGTTGATTTCTTGTTGGCATTTTTTCGCAGTGATGGAATGCTGACTAACACAGGGAGGAAGGGGGACAAGAAAAGAGACAGGCTTTGGAGTAAAAAAGCCTGAGTTTGAATGCGAGCCCCACTATTTGCTAGGCATGTCTTCGTGTGAGTAAAGGGGATGACTTTCTTTTTTTTAATATTTTATCGGTGCATTGTAGTCATTCATCTTAATAGGCTAAAAGATGGTGGAGACATACATGCACACATCACCCGGTTAGCCCTTACCAATTCCCGCCCCATTCCCTGCCCCTCCCTCCTTCACATGCTTGGCTTAGTGACTGACTTTGATATGTTTAAGTGCATCATGTGCTTTAGAGAATGTCCCTCCTCCCCCTCCCATCCCCTCAGTTAGGTCGCCTTATTTGCTCCTCTATAGAATCTCCTTCTTCATATAGAGCTCCTCCTGTTGCCCATTTCTATCTAGCTTTCACATATTAGGATAACTTAATTCACTCAATAGTGCTATTTCAAGCCGGCCGTGGTGGCGCATGCTTGTAATCCCAGCATTTGGGAGGCAGAGTCTGGATTGTGGTTTGCGGACAGCCTCGGCTACTTAGTGAGGCCCTTTGCAACTCATAAGATCCTGTTTCAAAAAATAAAATGACTAAAATCTAGGGCTGGGGGTGTAGCTCAGAGGTAGAATGCCCCTGGGTTCCATCCCTGGTACTGCAAAAAAAAAAAAAAAAAAAAAATAGTGCTATCTCAAGGGACTAGAATAATGTTTGCCATTAAATAGTGTTTAAGCCAGGCCTGGAAGTGTACACTTATAATAATGGTACTTGAGAGGCTGAGACAGGAGACCCCAAGTTTGTGGCCAGCCTCAGGAACTTAGTGAGACCCTGTCTCAAAATAAAAATTAAAATAGGTCTGGAGGTGTAGCTCAGAGGTAGAATGTCCCTGGGTTCAATCCCTAGTACTACAAAAATAAATAAATAAATAAATAAATAAATAAATAAATAAATAAATGGTGTTCAAAAGATAGAAAAGATAAAAAAATATTAACCCTATAGGTTCCAACCACCTGATCAGGGGGGTACCCAAAGATGCTCAAAATACATCCTTTGAGTCAGAATATCACTAATCTTCACCAGGCTTGGTCTAGAGCGCCAGGTTGAGGCTACAGGCCAGCTTACTTCTCCTTGGACATGTGGCAATATCTGGAGATAGTCCTTTGTGATCATGACTGGAAGGGATGCTACTGTCATCTGGTGGGTAGAGACCAGGGAGACTGTTAAACAGCCAGCAGTGTATAGCACGTCAGCCAGAGCAAATAATGTCCCCATCCAAAATGTCAGCAATACACAGGTGGAAAGCCCTGGGGAGGGGAATGAGTCCTCTCCCCTGCTCAGGCGGGAGGATTCTAGTGTCTCTTACCGGGATCAGAGCCACCCGGCCAAGACTCAGCCCAGGGCGGGCTTGTCGTAAACAACTTCAATTTAGGGCCAGCCACGGGGAAACCCTGTTTGGGCACCATCTGAGGAAGAGGTGGGCTCTGGTGCCAGGAATGTGGCATGCCTCAAGGAAGAATGGAGTTGAAGGTCACATAGTGGAATCAGATCACCTGCGGCAGGGTGGACACCTTTCACCAGGGAAAACCCGCTGTGGGCCTGACTCGTGGAGTCCAGCGGGGAAAGGCCTGGTCAGAATGGTGGCTCCGTTTCTCTCTTTCATGTACTTTGACCTCAGCTTTGAATAATGAGAAATAAGAAAGTTGCCCTCCACTTTCCCTTTGCAAGAATGAAACGTGTTTAGCGAGCTGTTACTTTTTGCTAGACATGTTAACCTGTAGAGATGGTTTCCAACCTCAGTAGCTGAGCTTTGTACTTCCCAGGGCCCCAAATCCTCCTGGGGAGAGTTGGTGGTTGTTGTTTCCTTCCTTCCTTCCTTCCTTCCTTCCTTCCTTCCTTCCTTCCTTCCTTTCTTTCTTTCTTTCTTTCTTTCTTTCTTTCTTTCTTTCTTTTTTCTTTCTTTCCATAGAAGGAATGTTGTTGCTGGGACATCCCTGTAAGAAGTTAGCACCTGTTGTCACATAATCACTCTGAAACTCAACCAACAACTTTGGGAACTTCTTTGGGTAAGCACTAGATCTTAAAATTTTGGCAGAGATAAGTGTGGAATAATTCGATGGCATCTTGCATTAATTCCCTAGAGATGAACTTAGAACCTGGAATAACCTTCAGCAGATGACAAAGAGGAGTGGGTGGGTCAATGACTTGGCATCCCTGCTCTTAGGGAGGGACAGCTCCGGGTGTGGCCTGCACTGTCTTCCAGACATCCTCGGTTTCCAACACTGGTGGCTTAGTTCTTAGCACACCTTGCACGGGTTTCTCCCGATCCCTGCTGCTTCTGTCTGGGGTCACCCCCCCCATACCTACCATTTCCATGCAAATCCCAGTCTCGAGATCTGCTTTTGGAAAACCCAGATAAAGGTAAAGAAAGTGCCAAGAAGCACACATTTGCCTCATTCCTGGGATTTAACCAGCACATTCACCTTTGATGAGCTCAGTCCCATAACTGCCATTACAAGTAGATGCTTACTCTTCAAAAAACTCACACAGTCACACATGGCCTAAAGACTTTGGGTTCTATCTGAAACCCAGGGTCACTGGGCATGCTGCTTGGGGGGGGGGGTGCAGGTCGAAGGGGCTGCCCTCTCCGCTCTGTGGCACATGGCACCAGCAGAATGTGTCGCAGGGACCTTGGCTGCTGCCGCCCAGCAGGTGGGTGCTCCTGGTACGATTCAAGTGTGAGTGCCAAGCAGGGGTGTGATCAACACTTCCTCACATCCTCCCCGGCAGCCCAAGTCACCGACGGCTAGCTTTAAAGCTAGAATATGTCTGTGAATGTGGACGTGCGTGATGTGAGTCTGTGCCTGGCGGGAGCCATCTTGATGACCTAATGGTGCTTTAATGAAGCTGTCATTCAAATTAGCTGGAATTCTCAGAGCCTGTGGACACGCAGCGGACGGAGTAGCAGGTGATGGGGAGAGACAGCCCACGATTAAAGTGTCACGTGGGATAAATGCCAAAGCAGAGGTCCCACCCTGGGAGACTTAGGAATCGGCTGCACTCTTGTCATCTCCACCCCCTCAATCACTGCTGATGGGCAGAGGGAAACCATTTTCTGCCATCTGGTTTTTGCAAAAGTCAGGCAGTAAGCTCCTGGGGACGAGGATCTTATCTTGTGTAGTTAAGAATGAGCACATGGCTGTGTACACTCGACAAGCCCTATTAGTACTGAATGCAATCATAAAAATAGCCCAAACGTAGATAGTTGATAACGTCAGCGTGAACCTTAGTCACCCGTCTGAAGGGCACCGGCTTCCCCAGCCTGGTGCCTGACGTCTCGCAAACCAGCCCGTGGGCTGCTAAGGCAGCAAGCCGGGCTAACGTGAAAACCCACGGTAGCTCCCAGGATCCCGGGAACACAGCAGTGAAGTCACAACTCTTTTTTGTTGTTGTTGTTGTTGGTGGTGGTGGTGTTTGATTTTGGCCCTGGGTTCTTTTCAAATTAGAACTATGCCAAGCATCTTGTGTGAAGCCTTCTGCTCAGCAAGTCCATGAATGACCTCCCTGGGGCTTGTGAGAAGGGCGAGGAGAAAGGAGGGAGAGTGTGTGGAGGCGAGCCAGGCTCTGGACCCTTCCCCTGCAGGCGGGAGCCAGCTCAGAGCGGCCCAGCGCAGCGTGGGAGGCAGAATGGGCCGCAAGGTGGTTGCTCCTGGAGGCGGCTGATCAGGGCCCGAGGTGCGCCTCCCTGACTTCCAGCATTGGTAGGAGGGCAGTTTTCTCCTCCAGTTAAAAGCTCACGGACCATCAGAAAATGCCTCATTGTTTGGGAATCTGAACCCGAACTTCCCTCCAAGCCTGGGGCCCATCGGGAGAGAGCGTGTGGAATGCGTGGGCCTGAGTAAAAATGCAGAGATGCAGCAGCCGCTGATAGTGCGCACCTGTCATCTGAGTACTTGGGAGGCCGGGGCAAGAGGACAGAAAGTTCAAGGCCAGCCTCAGCAACTTAGCAAGACTCTGAGCAACCGAGTGAGACTCTGTTTCAAAATGAAAAATAAAATAGGACTGTAGGTATAGCTCAGAGGTAGAGTGCCCCTGGGTTCAATCCCCAGTACTACAAAAACAAACAAAACAAGGGGAGAGAGAGAGAGAGAGAGAGAGAGAGAGAGAGAGAGAGAGAGTGTTATGCCGGTGTGAGCCTGGGTGCATGTTGGTGGAGTGTCAGAGTGGCCCCGGCATGGACAAGCCTTGGCCAGAGGTTAACCTGGCACCAGGGTTTGCCGAGGGTGCTGGAACCCAAGTACAGTAGAAGACGGGCCTCACAGGACAAGCAAGCCCCAGTTCCCAGCTGGCCCCTAGCCTCCAACCCTCAGTGCCAAGGCTGTCTGTCTCCGACTGCAGGGAAATCATCCTTTCAAATTCCCAGAGCAAATTGTTCCTAGGGAAGAGCAGAACCTTGGGAGGAAATCACATCATCCACGAGGGAGAGCGAGTTCCTTTGTACTATTTTTCAGGGCTGCCTTTGGAGCCAATAATCTGTCATTCCTTGAATAAACAAGCACCTTATCATATCACAAACATTTATTTAACCCTTTTCTCCTGCACTCTTACCAGCAGGGAGAAAGAAAGCGGTTCGCAGGGCGGCCAGAGCCCTGTGGCAGAAATGCCAAATCCCCTGGACGTTACACCCAATCTGTAAAGTGTCAGCCCGCCGTCCCCGGGCCTCCGTGAAACACAGCCGCTCGCCCAGCCTCAAGCACCACCTTCCTGCCTCCACCTCCCCTCCGGCGGCCCATCTCCATTAATACCCCCTTCCTCTTGTAGACAGGCCCTTAATTCCGTCCAAATGGAGTCTGGGCTAATTTGTTAGGTTCTTTAGGGGCTGATGAGGGAAATGGAAGGCAGGCGGGACAGACAAGCCCATGTTTACATTTCTCCTTTTAATGACAACCCACTTGACAGACCGGGCTGGTGAGCCCCTGCGTTTTTAAAAATGTGTGTGCGTGCGTGATTTTTTTCAAATGCATATTCTTTGACTCTGACATCACCAGAAAATGGAACAAGCGCACTATGTAAATCCTCTCCATGGCTGAATTTTGTTTTTCTCTTCTGGTGTTGCTCCCACACAATGGTGCCAAATCTTGTTCAAGACAAAGAAACATATAAATAGAGCACGCGTGTGGTATGCAGGGAGACCAGGGAGAGGCTGTCTGGACTGGCGTCTGGGGGCTGCGGAGGGACCTCAGGGTCTTGCCTAATGGGTTCGGTGTCTGTAGGTTCCCAAGGTTGCAGGTCAGAAATTCCAAAACTGTTCTCACTCTTGGGGACACTAAGACACACCGGGGCAGGTATAGATTTGAAAGAGAGTGTAAAGGGTCCACGCGTGAGCGTGAGCACTAGTATTCATGTTGGGTGGAGGATGCCCAGAAACGTAGTTAAGAGGCTGACGGTGTGTTACGGAGCTCGCAGAGTGGTTTCCTTTCGTCCGCCGTGAGCTAGGCCAAGGCACGTGTAACATCACACCATCACCTTGGCGGCTTCCACGTACTGGAGGATTTGCCGCAGCCAGCTTTCCTGTCCCAAGCATTGGCAATTGTTTCCGTGTCAACCAACCAAACCCTGCCCTCCCATAACTGCGCACTACAGCTCTGGCCAAAAAGACTTTTATCAGCGCAAGTTTGAACACACTAATGCGTGTAGGCCCTGAGTGGTTATTTTTGTTTCCAAGTCTGGACATTAGAATCACTTGTTCAGTTTCCTGCTGGGTTATATCAAGGGGTTTTAACATGTAAATCTCTGATAAGGAAACTGACTAATTTATGTGAGTTGCCATCTGAACTGCTGCTGGGATTGCCTTATTTATTTTTTTACTCTGTTTTAGTGTGGTCATCATTACCATCACTGGTACTATGCAGTATATCCTTATTTGTTGTGTGTTTTGAATGTGTTTTTATGCTTAAACTGTTTGAAACAAAAACAAAATAAACAAAATCTCTCTGTACCCTGAAGCTTGTGTAGGGGTTGTTTGGGAAGTCTACGCTTTATAACCTGGATTCAAAGCAAGCCTGCCTCCCAGGATCTCTTGTGTGGTTTCCAAACATTGGAAAATTCTTCTTTTTTTTTGGTACCGGGGGTTGAACCTAAGCACATTCTACCTCTGAGATACGCCTCACCCCTTTTTTATTTCAAAACAGGGGCTCACTAAGGTGCCCAGGGTGGCCTTGAACTTGTAATCCTCCTATCTCGGCCTCCTAAGTACTGAGATTACAGATGTTCATTATTTAAGATAAAAATTTTTAAGACAGAAATAATCTAAGCAGCTTCCATCTTCTTGACAAGCCTTCACCATTTCCATACAGTCCTTCTCAGTATCTTAGATTAAAATCCCATCATCTGCTTCATCTATTTTCAAAACCTGCTCTGGCTGCAGGTGCAGGTCAGGCCGTTCACGTGGGTTTTTCTATTCAGGAGCTTAACCAAAGAAGCAGATATTTTCGCATAATTGTTAATTTTCTGTCTGAATGCATAGATGGGGTGGACTGAATTAACACAAACCTGTAACTGAATATCCAATCCTGTCTCGTAGCCAGTGAATAAACCCAGCCTAAGCAGAGTCCGGAGCTGTCCACAGACCTGTGTGTTGGGCCCTGTTTCTGGAAAGTTCTTGAAGGAGTCAGATGAAAGCCTGCCACTCTGTCGGCTTTGCACAGGAATAGAATCTCTCTCTTCTGAGACTTGGCCTGCAAGCCAGGTAGGGCTTCGCTTCCTCCTCTGGTTCCTCGCAGGTGCGGGGCCAGGAGGCCCCCAACAGCGGCCCTTCCTGCTCCTCCCAGCCTCGCCCCTTCATCCTTCCTACGTCTGTCTGTCCTCTCCAAAGCCGTCGGTCTAGAGATCCCGAAGGCACAGTGATGTGACTCGAAGCGCAACTGGCTGAAAAGTGCCCATTCTTGTATCACTTTGATGCCTCAAAGTGCCCGCCCCTCCCCGTGTTTCCCCACAGTGCGCTTCAAATCCTCTCATGGGGGCCTGGGGGAGCGCCTGGCCTTCTTCCCCAGCGGCCCTCCCGCCAGCCTGGCTTTTGTCCTGTCTGTTCGGATGCTCCTCTCCGGGGCTCCTTGCCAGCGGACAGATGTAAACAATTGTCTGATTATTAAGAGAAAAACCAACACACACAAAAGCACACACACACATCTAATATTAATGACCGTGGACCGTCTGCATGAGGTCAAGCCCGCGGTCCCGAGCAGACTCTGAGCCCTCAGCCTCTGTCACTCCGGGATGCAGGCGTTTCTCAGGGTTGTATTAAAAACAAGTTTAGGCAAACATGGCAGCCTGGGAGCAGAGCAGCCCTGTGCTCCGGGGCTTTGCAGGGCGGCCCTCGGGGGCACGCTTGGTTGCTCCCGCCTCGTATCCTCGTCCACCGCCTTTTGAGTAGGATTCCCTCGGCCCATCTACCCCAGCCCAGAGCCAGTGACCTCATGCTTGTTCTTCTTGGCCCTCAGCCAAGCAGTCCCAGCCACACTGAGTCATATCACTGGCTCTCAGGAGTGGGAGAGCACTGGGCGAAGAGTCAGACTTGCCTCCCTCCCATCCCTGCTTCCTGGTTACATGACCCAGGGCACACTGCTGCTCCCCGCTCAGTTTCCTTGCCCGAAAACAAGAGAGCTGAGCTAGAAACATTCCTTCCATTTTTTTTCTTAAGCAAATATTTATGCAGCTCCTACTCTGTGCTAGACACTGAGGATGGAACTAAAGCCGGGACGAGGTCCTCGCCCACAGAGTAGACAGAGGGAAGACAGAAGACGGCAGAAGGGAACCTGAGCATCCTCGTGGCTCCACCAACCTGCACACTTATGGTCGACAGTATCTTAGTATGTTGTCTCTCTGATGTATTGGGGATCAAAGATTTTAACCAAAGATGTAGGGCTCTAAAGTGGAATTTGAGGGCATCTGCTTCAGTAATAAGTGTCAAGGAGGCCATCATGACACCAAAGACCCTCTCTGTAGACACCTGCTGTGTCTCATCTGGGGGCCAGGTGTCCGTGGGCTCCGTTGTGCCCGCTGCTTAACCAAGGGATTTGCACACACGGCCAAGTGTGACTCAACAGGAGCCTCTAGCTCCACCCTTCAGCAGAACAATTTTTTTTTTGGGGGGGGGTGGTACTGGGGATGGAACCCTTCTACCTCCGGGCTACACTCCCAGACCTATTTTATATTTTAATTTGGAAACAGGGTCTCTTAAGCCAGCGAGGCTGGCTTCGAACCCGCGTGATCCCCCTGTCTCCACCTCCCAAGCGCGGGGATTACAAGCGTGCACCAGCAGGCCCGGCTAGAACAACTATTTTTAGAGTTCTCTTTTTGCAGCCATCCATGTGCCTCCCTTGGTGACTCACAGTTATGAGCAGCACCGTGTACGTGTGACTCCTCGAACACAGGGCTGGCATGTTTTGACAAAGCTGCTGTCCATTCCATCTCTGCCTGTAGCAGCCAGAGGGCTGTGGTGTGGGGAGCTGCTGGCCCGTCAGCGTCCCCCAGCACTCAGCTCCCCCAGGAAGCTGGGGCACAGCGGCCACGAGCCCCGGGTTACCCAGCATAGAATCAAGCTCACCATTTCTCAACGTCTGTGCTCCAGTTTCACATCAGGCTGCTTGACCCCCAAGCTCTGGCCCAGTGAAGTGCTTTTCCTCCACTTGGGGCCATGTTGCCTGGCCCCAGGCATCAAAGCCACATTCGGAAAACTCACCTTGCATTAGTCATTTGTTCAAAATGTAGAGCTCTTAAGAGAATTCAGAATGAAGGGATTAGGTATGATTTAGCTATTTCTATCACAGCTTTGGGCTCTTTGATCTTAGAAAAAAATAACACCTCTGAGTCTATATTTCAGGCAATATAAAGGGCACAAGCCGAGGCACAGAAACTCAGGCCAGTGGTCTTCTGTGTGGCAGGGAAGTCCCTGGAGGAGAGGAATGAGGAGACCCTCAGAGGAGGTAGGTTCCCTCCATCCTCAGTCCGTCCAGTGGTCACCTCCGGCCGCCTCCAGTCCCACTGAGGTTTGTCTGCCTTCTCTCTAACTATCTGGGCTCCTCCTCATCAGGGGGCGTCAATACCTGCCGCTCCCTCCACCTGGACCACACACCCATCCTTCACCACCAACTCTCTGGGTCTTGAGTTTGCTCCCGGAAGCTGGCTCCGCCCCTTTGGGTACAGGTGGATTTCCCTGTTCTGCACAGCACCCCCGTTCTTCTTTGTCTCACTTATTACAATAGTCTCTAAGTGATTATTTATTAAATTTCTTTTCCAAATATCTGTCTTCTCCACTACACCTCATGGAGACAAGACTCCTTTAGTAAACGTCTGTTGCTTCCAAACCAGCATCATACCTCGCATATAGTAGTTTTTCTCAAAGCCCGTGTTGACTTAGTAAGTATTCTTGCCCTTCAGTTCACAGGCTGAAAGGCGGCAGCTGAAAGGTTAGTCTGGTACATTCACTATTATGCAAATATGTACATTATGTGCAGACACGCAAAGAAACGACCAATGATTCTGCCTGAAAACAGATCAGAGAAAATAAAACGAAGGGGTAACATTTGAGCTGCACCTTGAAGTAGGGATAGGAGTTTGGGCGAAAAGAAAGAAAAAGAGAAATTTTGGGGAAAAGCCTTGCTTGTTACCCCAAATACAGAGATGTATGAAAGTATAGAATGAACTTCAGGGAAAACACATAGTTAATGCATAGTAATTGTGTTAGAATAAAGCACAACTGTAGGGGAATGCAGAAATATAATATGAAAAACCAGGGAAGAACTTGTATTTTCTGATGGAGAACGTCTATTTTAAGCAAACAGGAATAGGACTTTGAAACATGAAGTCGCCAGGCTGCATTTTAGCGAGTTCTCTAGCCGCAGAGTGAAAGCTAGGTCTGAGAGGAGGGTGTGAAATTTCCCAAGAAGTGTGGAGGTGGTCCAGGCACGAGGCGACTCGGGCCGGGTGGCTGGACCCGCGAGAGGGGACAGACCCCGGGTGGTGGGTGTACCACCAGGCCTGGTGGGCTTGGCTCTGCAAGAGACATCAAGAGCGCACCAGATGCCACTGAGGAGTTAGCATGGGTGCTGGGACCAAACGGTGACAGTGGCTGAGACAAGAATATGTGAAGCGTGGGCTGGGGAACTGGGAGCGAGACTGGTGAGGGGGACTCTTTCTGTTTTGATCAGACTGGTTGTTGAGTCTCCTGATCCCAGCGGAAATGTCAAAAAGGGCAGTTCTCAAATCATTATCATCATTCAAAGAGTTTATTCAGTACCTTGTTCCTAGTTGCCCTACTCCATGAAGTGTGTGTGTGTGTGGGGGGGTACTGAGGATTGAACCCTGGGGCATTCTACCTCTGAGCTACATCCCCAGTCCTATTTTTTTTAATTATTTTTTTATTTTGAAACAGGATCTCACTAAGTAGCTGAGGCTGGTCGCAAACCTGAGACCCTCTTTCCTCAGCCTCCCAAGTACTGGGATTACAAGGGTGTGCCACCACACCCAGGTTCCCCACCCTTTTTTTTTTTTTTGTGGCCCCCAGAGGCTTTCTACTTTTGGGCTACACTCCCAGACCTATTTTGTATTTTTTTTTTCCAGGTCTGGGGATGGAACCCAGAGGCATTTGGCCTCCGAGCTACACCCCCTGCCCAATTTTTATTTTTTATTTTGAAACAGGGTCTCACTGAGTTGTGGAGGGCTTTACTAAGTAGTTGAGGCTGTCTGCTAACTGCAATCTTCCTGTATCAGCCTACCGAATGCTGGGATTACAAGAGTGCGCCACCACGCCCGGCCTATTTTGTATTTTATTTGGAAACAGGGTCTCACTAAGTCACTGAGAGCCTCACTAAGTAGCTGAGGCTGACTTCGAACCTGTGCGATCCTCCTGTATCAGTCTCCCAAGTGCTGAGATTACAAGCGTGCGCCACCACACCCGGCCCCACCCATTAAATTTTGACTGTGGATATACTGTATGTAGAACTGTGTTTTGTACGTTAAAAGAGTAGGATTTTTTTTCTTTTTTAAAGATTTTAACGGCTGGGCATGGTGGCACACCCTTGTAATCCCAGTACTTGGGAGGCTGAGACAGGAGGATCTAAGCTTCACGGCCAGCCTCAGCTACTTAATGAAGCCCTCTGCAACTTAGTGGAACCCTGTTTCAAAATAAAGAATAAAAAGTAGGGCTGGGGGTGTAGCTCAGAGGTATAATGCCCCTGGGTTCCATCCCCAGTACTGAAAAAAAAAAAAAAAAAGATTTGACTGGTTCACGATGATTATACTTGATAGTGGGCTTCATTATTACGTATTTGCACACTCACATCCATAATTTGGTCAGTTTCATTCTCCAGGACCTTCCCTCCCCCCTGACCTCCTCCTGCTCTCCACTGGCCTGTCTTCTATTTTCATGAGAAACCCACCGTGTCGCCTTTCTTTTTTTCCAGCTTGCACATATAAGAGGAAACATGACCCCTGACGTTCAAAGTCCGGCTTATTTTGCTTAACATAACTCTCTCCAGTTAAGAGTAGGGCTTCTGGTCCCCTTCTCCAAGAACCTGTTCTCCGCCCTTCTCCTCTGGGGATGCTGTTTCTCCTACTGACCAGGCTCTGGACATAGAGGGGGAGGCCGCTGACATGTCCCCCCTGCAGGGAGGAAGGCATCCTGCAGAGGAGCAGGATAGAGGGAGAAACAAAATTCTTTTTTTTTTTTTTTTTTTTTGAGGAGGGGGTTGGGATGGAACCCAGGGGCTACAACTCCTGCCCAATTTTTTTTTTTTTTTTTTTTTTTTTTGTGTGTGTGTGTGTTACTGGGGTTCCTGGAAGCCCTTCTACCTCCGGGCTACACTCCCAGACCTATTTTATATTTTTGAAACAGGGTCTCTTACGCCAGCGCAGCTGGCTTCGAACCTGTGCGATCCTCCTGTCTCTGCCTCCCAAGTACTGGCATTACAAGCGTGCGCTACCACGCCTGGCACCTGCCCAATTTTTTATTCTTTGTTTTGAAACAGGGTCTCACTGAGTTGCGAAGGGCCTCGCTAAGTAGCTCAGGCTGTCTGTGAACCACGATCCTCTGGTCTCAGCTTCCAGAATGCTGGGATTACAAGCGTGCGCCACCACGTCCCGCTAACAAATTAAACAAATTCTAATTGAGGCACACTTCACAGGGAGAGGACAGTTCGGCTTTGTAGAGTGGGAGCTTTAAAGTGCCAGGCGACCCACAGGGGTGAGAGTGGCAGGCGAGAAGGCAGGAGGCAGGCAGGGAGGGCAGCCTGGTGCAGCCCAGGGAGAGGGGCCCGGAGAGGCTGAGCTGTGGGGCCGCGGAGGTCACGGACCCCGAGGCGTTGCGGAGGGAGCAGTAATGTGGCAGATGGAAGGAAGCTCATGGTGGCCTAGTGGCGGGCGGTTTGGGCAGAATCAAGGGACACAACGTGTGTAGAAGAATCAAAAGTGACTATGTTCATCTGGAAGCTGAAAGCCTGTGGCGAGGATTTTACAGGAAGAAAGGGGCAGTTACTGAAGGGGACAGGGAGTTACAGTTTGTGGACTGCTTTGTTGTGCAGTGTTGATGTCCTGGTACTTTGTCTTTTCGTAACCAAGGGGACAGCTCTCTACTGGTGGCTTTTCTGCCCTCGGCAGCTCCTCGGCTCCTCTCAATTCTCCTCGGGTCCTATGAACTTGAAAACCTGTGCCAGGCCCGGTGGCACATGCCTGTAATTACACTACTTGGGAGGCAGAGACAGGAGGATCTTAGGTTTCAGGCCAGCCTCAGCAACTTAGTGAGACCCTGTTTCAAAATAAAAAGTAAAATAAGGGTATAGCTTAGAGGTAGAATGCCTCTGGAACCCATCCCTAGTACCAAACATTGACACACGAACAAAACATAAAAGAAGGAATAAAGAAAACTTGAAACTGTTTATGACCCTCAGGGGTAGTATAAATAGGCTTTGAAACAGGGACTTGAGATAGTAAGATAGAAAAATAAAGACAGTTGTCAGAAGGCTAAGACTCCCGTGGACAGAGTTGGACTGTTTCTAAGACTGTATCTTTACAAACATGTAAGAATATTCCTGAGTATTCAATTTCACCTATTTGTGAATATATTTGCAACACAAATTCCTAGAAGTAAAATTGCTGTGTCCAAGGGCATTTAAAGCCGTGACCCCAGAAGGTGGCACCCAGCGACGGTCCCACCAGTGACAAACGAGAGGAGCTGCCTCCTCCCAGCCGTCAGCACAACGTGGATCAGAGGTTCCCTTTCTTTCAGTGTGAGCACTGAAGAACACCATTATGTTTCTTTTAAATTTTAGTTTCCATTTTTATAAATGGAGTCAAAAGGCAGTTTTATGCTTTTTTTTGTTAAATGCATTTGAACGTTTGGCTATTTTATTTTTATATACTTTTGTGGATGCATTAAAACATTTTGCAATTTTAAACTTTACTATTAGCACAATGATTTATATACTTCACATACTATCAAAAATTTGTCTAATTGGTGATAACAAGCTGCACATGCTTTCTCAGTTCATTATTTTTATTCATTTATGATATTGTTATGAAAGGCACACTTTAATTTTTTGGTAGTAGGTTATCAATACATATTTTATAGTTTATTTTTAAATAAATTCCATTTTTCCTTCTAGTACTTTTCTGAGTTTTTTCTTTCTAAACTTTGGGTTTATCTAGAACTTAATTGAAATAACATGTGAGGTTGAAATTCAAATGTATAATTTTTTCTAGAGTCCTATACATTTTAGTATCATTTGTTTAATAAGCTATCTTTCCCCTGCTGATGTTTTATGCCAACTTTGGTCATATGCTAAATTTCCATATATCTTTTATTTATTTCTGAGCTTTTTATTCTGTGATAGCTCTAATACCCATATACCAATAAAGTATACCACGAGATCTTAATTGATTACGCTTACAATGTATTTTGACATCTGGCAAGGTTAGTTTAGTCATAATATCCATTAATCATCACACTTCACCCTAAAACCCATCTGTCTATTTGTAAGATCTTCTCTTTGTCTACGTGTTCTGTAGTTTCTTTGTGATATGTCTTATTGTGATTTTTTTATTTCTCTTTAATATTTATTATTATTTCATCAATCTATTACCCCATTATTTTCTCTTCTCACCTTCTTAATAACCTATCACGCTTTTGAAAGAGAAGAGAGCCGAGTGGTAGCACACACTTGTAATCCCAGCATTCGGGAGGCTGGGACCAGAGGATTGCGATTCACAGACAGCCTCAGTTACTTAGTGAGGCCCTCTGCAACTAAGTGAGACCCGGTTTTGAAATAAAGAATAAAAATAGGGCAGGGGCTGTAGCTTGGAACTTGAATGTTCTGGGTTCCATCCCCAGACCCACAAAAAAGAAAGAAAAAAGAAAGAAAGAAAGAGAGAGAGAAAGGAAGGAAGGAAGGAAGGAAGAGAGAGAGAAAGAAAGAGAAGAAAATCTTTTTTGTAGAAAATAGACCTGTGTTTTACTCTTCCCACCTGCATTTCTCGTCTTTGACTCTTTGCACTACTGTTCTGTGTAGTTTCCTCCTCTTCTCTTCAGTTCTCCAATTCTCTCTTCTGCTGTGTCTAATTTGCTGCCACATTCATCCATTAACTTCTTAATGTTCATTATTGTACTTTTCATATTTAGAAGTTATATTTAATCTTTTTTAAACCCACCATGTCACTACTTATTGTTTCCTGTTTTCTGCAGACATTTTTTTTTCCTATTTGTTTATTTTGGTGCTGGGGATGGAACCCAGGGGCATTCTACCTCTAAGCTACACCCCCAGCCCTATTTTTATCCTTTATTATTTATTTATTTATTTTATTATTTTTATTTATTTCTATTTTGGTGTTACTGGGGTTCCTGGAAGCCCTTCTATCTCTGAGCTACACTCCCAGACCTATTTTATATTTTTATTTGGAAACAGAGTCTCTTAAGCCAGCGAGGCTGGCTTCGAACCAGCGCGATCCTCCTGTCTCTGCTTCCCAAGCACGGGGATTATAAGCGTGCGCCACCACGCCCGGCTTATTCTTTATTTTGAAACAGGGTCTCACTAAGTTGCAGAGGGCCTCACTAAATAGCTGAGGCTGGCCTTGAACCCAGATCCTCCTGTCTCAGACTCCCAAGTATTGGGATTTACACACACGTACCACCACATCTGGCTCCTGCAGACATGCAGACATTTTAAAACATGCATATATATGTATATATGTATATATATATGCATGTTTTAAATATATATATGTATTTAAGACTGTCATAGTTGTCTATGTTCTGTGTCTGGTCATTCAAATAGCTGCAACTGCATGACTTTTCTCTGCTGTTTATACTTGTTGGCACCAAATACTCGTGCCTCACCTCCAGTGCTGAACACTTCACCTGCACTGCTTACCGCCCTTCAGTGGTTTGTAGAAATCCCTGAGGCCTAAGAAGAGAGCATTTGTCTCCAGTTACGATTCAAGGAACAGCATTTGGTACCATTTTTTGCTAAATCTATAGCTTGACGTTTTGAGCCATCCCAGCCATGTGCATTTGGGCTGCAGATAGGTGCAAATGAAGCTGGTCAGTGGTTCTGTGGGGATGTTCTGCCGTGGCAAGTGTGTTTTTTCTTTCCTTGCTTTTATTAGTGTCAGGGTAACTCTCCCGTGGTCTCCTGAATAGGGCAGGGACAGGCTTGCCTCGGGTTCACCTTAGTCCGGCGGGGAGGTCCTTAGAGAACATTCAGGTACATGAGGCTGAGGCTCTATGAGTCCCCATTCCCCTAGTGTAAGTCCTGGCCTTTGACCCCTTCCTCATCACATGAGTCTGTAAAAAATGGTAGCAAAGGCCACCTGATCAACAGTGCAGGCAGGGCGGACACGAGTCTTGTTAACTCCTGGCTACCTTGTCAGTTTTTCAGTCCCATTAAGAAGAGTGTCATTTAATATTTTTTCTAAATTTTCATTGTTTTCATCAGAAGGGTTAATCTCAATAACAGAGCCCACTATTACCAGAAATGAAACAATGTTTGCTAGTTTTGCTTATAAATTTTAAAAACATCTCCTCTGGGGTTTTAAAGCCATATTTTTTATTAGTTTCACATAGATTGCTTTAGGAAGAGCTAAGTTTTTGCTCTAAAAACTCAGCTTAAGAAGATGAGATATGCCTCTTCATTTTGCCAAATTATTTTTCCGAATAGCATTTTAAAGTTGTCTTCTATATAATTCATATTTGTTGTTAAATTTCTGCTGTAAAAATTGTTATCTTAATATAAATAGTAAACTTCTAAATTTTCCCCAGAGTTCTGCTTTAACTTTATCTCATAGGTTCTGATATGTAGTAGCCTAGGTTTTTTTTTTAACTTTTCATTTTTAAGGTATTATTCAAATCTCTTTTTCTTCCTTCCGTCCTTCCTTCCTTACTTCATTTCCTCCTTTCTTTCTTTCTTTCTTTCTTTCTTTCTTTCTTTCTTTCTTTCTTTTTTTCTTTCTTTCTTTCTTCTTTCTTTTCTTTTTTTATTTTGCAGCACTGGGAATGGAACTCAGAGTCATTCTACCTCCGAGCTACACCTCTAGCCCTATTTTTTATTCTTTATTTTGAAACAAGGTCTCATTGAGTTGCAAAGGGCCTAAGTAGCTGAGGCTGTCCCAGAACTGCAATCCTCCTGTCTCAGCCCCCCAAATGCTAGGATTACAAGCGTGCGCCACCACACCCGGCTTCAAATCTATTTATAATGATAGAATTGCAGAAGAAAATGTATTTTAGCTTTGCGTTGGCAGAAATTTTTCTTCTAGTTTTATTATCAATTTCTAAGTGAATTGCTTTGTGACTAGAGAAGCATCCTAATTTTTAGAATTTAGTGAAAGTTTCTTTGTGGCTTTGTATGTGGTCAATTTTTGTGACTATTCCAAGGGTATTTGGCAAATATATTCTCTGATTTCAAGGTATATAATTTATCAATTAAATTTATTTTACTAATTATATTTTGTCTATTTGCATTAAAACATACATTTAAATTAAGAGAACCAAAGTCTTATACATGAGACTTGAAATTTTCTGCTTCTGTTTATTTAAAATATTTATCTTCTGCTTTTTGACTTAGCAATTGTTTGGCTAGGTATCAAATTCTTCAGTCATACATTATTCTAATCTGTTCTACCTCCTGTGAATATTACTATGACAGAACCTAAGCCCAACTTGATTTTTTTCTCAAGGTGATTTCATCTTTCCCCCAGAGACTCAAAAGGATTTTTTAAATATCTTAAAGTCCAATAACTTTTGTAGGCTATCTCTCGATGTTGATCCTTCTGTGTAAGTTTTTCTGCAACAGAATAACTCCTTTTAATCTGAATGATACAATCTTTAATATAAGGAAAAGTTTAAAATTTTTATTTATTAAACCAGTATTCTGCTGGGAGTGGTGGCGCAGGCTTGTAATCCCCGTGCTTGGGAGGTGGAGACAGGAGGATCGCGCAGGTTCGAAGCCAGCCGTGCTGGCTTAAGAGACGCTGTTTTCAAATAAAATACAAAATAGGTCTGGGAGTGTAGCCCGGAGATAGAAGCCCCCTAGGTTCCATCCCCAGTACCACCAAAAAAACCCAAACACCAGTATTCCTATTTCAGATTTCCAGTTTTCTTCAGGTGTATTTTACCTACTATCTACCCTTTACATTTACTTTATTTCTGATAATCTTTATGAACTTTCATTCATTTCCACTTAATTTCAGAGATTTCTCTTTATTTCAGTCTTGTGGGTTCTTGACCTGATCTCAGGCGAATCTCTTCCTGCTGCCCCACTGTGGTCTTTATTTCCAGACTGCCATCTTCGTTAAGTGCTGCCGATTTCTCTCTCACCTCCTGTTGTCTCGCTAAGTGTTTCCTAAACTATTGTATATCGAGGGCAGGGAGAGGTTTGCTCCTGTTGTTGTTGTTGTTGTTGTTGTTGTTGTTGTTGTTGTTGTTTTTAATTTAAGTGATCAATGTATTAAAGTGCTTTTTATTCTTTTTTAATTCATGATCGTTTATAGGCTCAAAAATTTTATCTGGTTTTGCAGCAATATTTTTCTAGTGGATCTTTTTAAACTCTCATTTGTTTCCTTTTCTTTCTTTTTGTTTTCTTTTTTCTTTTTATTTTCTTTTTTCCTTATAGTACTGGGGATTGAAACAAGGGCATTCTACCTCCCAGATACACTCCAATCCTTCCTGGTTTTTGTTTTTTGAAACAGGGCCGTGTTAGGCGCTAAGGCTGCCCTTGAAACTGTGATCTTCCCATCTCAGCCTCTCATGTACTGGGATGACAAGCCGGTGCCACCGTGACCAGCTCATTCGTCCGTTTTTATGTACAGATACTGTTGTTCCTTTTTTTTTTTTTATCACCCCTACCCTTTAAGTGCGGTAGGGTCTTTCTGGGTCAGCTATCTGCAAGAAACAGGAGGGATGGTGGAGCCAGGGCTTTATTGTAAGGCTGCAGGAGTTCTCCTTAAACATAAGGTTGTATGAATAAGCAACAATTTTAGTTTTGCTTCTCCTCCCGCAAGACAGGCAGCTGCAGTGCTTCAAACAAGGGAATCCCTCCCTCTGCCTTACTAACACAAGGCCTGAAGAGTTTTCTGTTCCTGTCCTCTAGTTTGGATCCAGAATGTTCTTCAAGGGCCTACATGTTGAAGGCTTGGTGTCCCGTTTAGCGGCATTGGGAGGTGGTAGAATCTTTAAGCCTACGGAGAGGATTTAGGCCATCGGGCACCTGTCTTTATACCCTCCCAAAGGCACAAGGGGCAGCGGGACCCTGGTCTCTTCCTTTTATTCTTTCACAGCCTGGCCCTGAGGTTCATGGTTCTCCTCCACCCTGTGCTGCTTCACCACGGGCCAATGGCCGCAGAGAGCGATCTCCCAAACTAGGAGCCAAAGTAAACCTTTTCTCAATACGTATGTTAAGAAGCCCTTGATAGGACTTCTTGTTTTTGTTTTTGCTTCTTGTTTTTGAGAAACCAAAAGCTGGCCAGCACACCGAGGAGGGACTCCTCAACTCACTCAGTGTTTGAGGACCACGGCCAAGCATGTTTCCCTTCAGAGGAGCTCCATGACACAAGGCCGCGGTTGATCAGAAAGTGTCGCTTCTGCCACCCCTGCCATGCGGTCTGTAGCTTCGACCTCCTCTTCCAATCCAGGTTTCCATTAGGACTTGGAAAATAAAATGCAGAGGAAGCTCCAGGACCGCACAACTTCCGAGAAGGGCCGGTCTTGCAGTGCCCATCACTCGCTTGAAGGTTTAAATTTTCTACTTGAGACAAGGAGTCCCCTAACGTTCCTTTCTGAGGAAGAAAATAATCTTAACATATTTCAATTATGGAAAGACGATAGACCATTCTGAAACATAAAAGTCCCCTGTTTCTACTAAAGCTGGAGTTCTTGGGAATAAAAACAGGGACACGAACCGGGTAGTTTCCAGCGACCTATCTCAGCAAGGCAGTCAGAAGCAAGCAGAGTGTGACTAAGGAACTGTGCAAGGCTTAGTGAGCTGTGTGATGCCTCTGGGCTGTGTGTTGAAGCATTTGTAATGTTAGAGATGTATTTTTATAGTTACATACATAGGCATTTTCTATTTGTTTTCATTAGAGAGATCCAGGGAACAGCTCTTCAGATGAAGAGCTGCCTGTACTTGTCTTCTGACACATCAAAGAAGTTCCTAGAGAGACAGTGGGAACATTCACCTAGTCACTGTTGGTGCTACAACGTGCTAAGTGAGTGATATCCTATTCACTCTTAATAGCTCTGCACGGCATGAATGATTGTACAACAGTTTGCAGATAGGGCACTGATGGCTCAGAGGGTAAGAACCTCGCCAGAGGCACCCAGCGAAGCACGGGTCCAAGCTCAGGTCCCCAAAGTCTCTACTACACCACATTCCGCAGACACTAGAGCATTACCACGAGGCTGTGGAGGGGACCAGGGCTCCGTAGAGTCCTGCCCAGGGAACCTTGTGTGCTGGAAGCCGGTTCCTCCTCCCTCCTTGGGTCCACTGTTTTCTATGGTTACCAGACAGCTGCTTGGAATGCTACGGCTCCAACTCCTATGCCTCTTGGAATCGCTCCACCATACTGAGGCCTCTCAGTCCCTGTATGGGAACTCTGCTTTAGAAGGATGTTATGAATGTTAAGGAGTGAGTGATTAGAAATCTTTTGGCAAATGTAGAGTCCTATGGAAACGTTAAATAACTGCATGTTTGTCATTTCTGACATTTGGATGACACTAAGACATTCTGCCTCTGGTTTAGGATTTGGCCATTCAGAATGTGCAAAGAATTCCTTCGGCCCCTTTAGGTGCGGCAGAGGAAGTTCTCATCTCTGCACCCTGTGCTTCAGAGGATTTCGATTGCTTTGTTTTTGCTTTGACTCTCGTGTTTCTGAGGGCATTTCAGGGTCATTAACAAGGTCTCTGTAGAGTCAGCCTTTATCTAGGATGACAAGCTTGATACCGTTCTTCTCCATGTATTTCCTTTTTTTTCTGCAACAGTATATCCGGCCCTCGAATTCGTGTATGTGTCTCCAAAATCCAATTATCCACATTAACTGGGGCCTGCTCTCTGGATAAGCGACTTCCATAAGTGTTCCAAGAAGCTTCAGTGTTAATAACTTCATCATAATTAATAACTCTAAATTAATCTAGAGATCCTTTCACTAGAGTTGCCAAGAAGAAATGCCACTCTGAGGGGTACCCCCGGTCCTCACTCATCCCTCATGCGGGGCTGTCCTCGAGAACAGGGACACGCAGGGAATGTGGGCAGTCGAGTCAAGAGAGGGTGGGTGCCGGGGTCCTCTGAAAGCTGGCTAATCCTCTGCTTCCCGGGCCGCCTCTTCCTCTGTACACCTAAAAGTGGAGGAGCTTCTGTTCTGTTTCTCTCCTCACCTGAGTGCTAATGAATGCTTTCCCCGCTCTGGAGTGTTGCCAGAGGTGACCGTCCTCCCTCAGGAGGGCTTTGTGGAGGCCATAATTAGACATGCCTCTTCCAAGACCTGTGTTCTCCTCACCGACAGGCCCCAAAGGCTGTCTCCATCAGGAATCAAGTCCCGTTTATGAGCTGGGTTCATAAAAAAATGATTTAAAACTTTCTGGGGATTTGGAGTTTTGAGATACCTCACCAGGCTCTATTGCATCTTTACTAAACTATGTTAGTATCAAGATGTTTTAAAGCAATCAAGTCTTCATTTACACCCTTTAAATATTTGTAGACAGTTATCATAGCCCTAGTCAAACAGCACGATAACCCAATTCTGCCCTGTCTCAGAAAAAGCTCAGAACGCGTATTAATGCTGTTGCAAAAGATCTTTGGCGACACTGAACAGACTTGGACTTCTTTGTTATCAGAAATAGAAAGTAAATCCGTCTGTAAGCTTCACATAGAGATGTTTCTCCTGTTCCTACCGGGAAGTCACAGTGCCCGTACAAAAGAGATGGGCACCATCGTCTGGCCACCATGGACTCGTGTTGTACTGAGCCTGCTCTATGCTTGTGAGATGGCTTCTCCTCCGTCTGTCTTGATGCTTACGTTCCCCCTTGTCTGTTTCTTTTTGCTCTTATCTTCTGGTAAAATGAATGAATCTACACTTGGTAACAAACGTCACTACAGCGAATGGTAAGCAGATTCCACTTGAATCCTTCAGAACAGCGATAACAGGCATTACTCCTCTGTGTGAAAGAGAGGGGGTGAGAAAGGAGGAAATGAATAAATGATACAAATCATAGAAGTGACCAGACAAGAGCAAATTAAAGCTCCAGCTAATAGGACTAGTATAACTAAGTCTAAAAGGAAGAAAAGCCTGATTACATTACGATACTCACTACGAATGTTGTATTTTGATGAAAATAATCAGTCCTAAAAAAGTGTGATTCCCTAGAAGGGCACACAGCAAGTTGCTGGCTGGAGACAGGCCTAGACGGGAATCCTGGCTCTGCCCTGCACCGGCCTCTTCAGCCTCCCAGAGCCTCGCTGTCTTCTCTTCTGTGTGGGGAAGGTCCTAAAAGCCGTAATACCCACCTGGTGTGATTCCCGACAGAATCATGGCACATGGAGCTCACTACTTTGTAATAACGCCACGTGGTGCCCACTGCTTGCCTGGCACAAGGCGCTCCTGCTAAGCCCTTGTTATCTCTGGATGGCATTTGGGCCATTGTTAAAATGAAATTTCTCATTTGTGCCAGCTGTGTGACGTGTGCTACATGGATCATCCCGCTCGCATCTTCCAATCTTTATCTCCTGTTTTTGAACCCTTAATATCAGTAAAATGAACTCTTTTCAGAATTCAGATTCAGCATTCCGTATTCCCCAGAGACAACAGAGTTGGTATTGTCAGCCTTTCGCTGTGTGTTGACCAGACTTTGGAGAGAAGCTTTAAGGACCCGGATGGTGCTGTCCCCAGCCACTCTCCGAGTTCTCTTAAATCATTGCCCTCCCTCCTTTTTTTATTTTATTTATTTTTTATTTTTTAAATTTCTTTTTGGTGCATTATATTCATACATCATATTGGGGTAAAAAACTTGTGTGTACATACATGTACACATCACTGGTTTAACCCCTACCCTCCCTTCTCTATGATGATGCAATTGCCCTACAAGCACAAAACGAAGAGGAGCGTCCCGATGACAAGAGCACCTCACAAGAAGGTGTCTATAAGTAAAAAGTAGGGGAAAGGCAAATAAACATTTTTCAAAATTTAAAAGTTATCATTTCAATGGCCTCTCTGAGACTTTCTTATTTGTAGTTTAAAAAAAAAAAAAAGAATATTCTTAGAATCCTTTTGGTCAACAAAACTTAGAAGTGTTGAAAGAGGCACCAGGGGTGGTGGCGCACGCTTGTGATCCCAGCATTCGGGAGGCTGAGACCTGGAGGATCGCGGTTCGCGGACAGCCTCAGCTCCTTAGTGAGGCCCTCTGCAACTCAGTGAGACCCTGTTTCAAAATGAAGAATAAAAAATAGGGCAGGGGGTATAGTTTGGAGGTCGAATGTGCCTGGGTTCCATCCCCAGACACTCCTCCCCCCAAAAAAAGGAAAAAGAAAGAAAAGAAAAGAAAGAGCTAGAAAGGGCCAGCAGGCAGACAGGGAGCCGCCATGTTGCTTTTGAATGTGGTCCTATCCCTACCTGCTGATCCCCACAAAGCCAAGGCTGCCATGGTTTCAGCCAAGAATCGAGAACAGAGTGAGCCGTGAGCTCACTCTGAGTGAGTGGGACAGTAGAAAGTAGCAGAGCTTTTTAGCTGAGAGATGTGGGGACTGAGGGCTTAGAAGACTAAGGAAAGAATGACATATCCAAATTAACAGCTGTTGGCCAGGGAGACCACAAAACAAAATGATGTTTTTACCCAAGGCACAATTGCCTGAGCTGAGATTGGGGATTTCTGCACATTCCGGGCTGCTCAGCGTGGCCGGGAGCCCTGGGGCTGTGCAAGCGGGGGGCGCTGAGCCCACAGACAGGAGCTCACATCAGGTCCCCGTCAGCCCCACAGGAAGCGTCTCACTTGATCTGCACGAGCCCAAGGATGAGGTGCTGTGGCTGTCACTCCATTGTACAGAAGGGGAAACTGAACTTGGAGATACTTAGTAACCTGCCCAGGGTTGTACAGGGTTGGGGTTCATGCCTTTCCTCCTGTGCGCCTCTTACTTCTAACCAAGCCCACCGCTGTTGGTCCAGCCCTCCCATCGCCCTGGCCCTGCCTCACCTCCCTGGCTCCCAAGTGCCAGCTGGGCCGATTCCGCCTCTACACCCAGATTCCCAGCTGGGTCTGGATCTTAATTTCCCCCGACACAGGGCCTTGCTGTTCACATAGTCCCTTGTGCTCAAAATCCTGGCTTCAAACCCATAGAAAATATCTTTTCTTCAGATGGGACTGAAATTAAACCACAATAGAAGCAAAAATGTTATCACTGAACAAAAGCAGCATCATTTTTTGTTAGAAGTCCATGAACTTTACTGTTGACCTGACTTTTGGAAACTTCTCGTAAAACTCATATATTTTCTGAACTGGATGCTTTTGTCATTATGACCGCTTTACATTTCTCTCTCTTCCAAATGGGTTTTTGCAACTCAGAGATCAGGGTTGTTGCGTAACAACATTAACAGCTAATAAATTAGTCTCCTCCTTGCCGCTTTCCTGAGGGGTGCCGGCGGAGCCCTGGCCTTGTAGAATTGGGGGGAAACTTCTGAGGCTGAGTCTCTGTGAGCTCTAAGCTCTAAGCGCTCAAACGCTGGGCTGCTCCTAATCGGGGTTGGGGTTGTCTGCAATTCGGCATGGTACAGGTTCATGACATATTTTCTGAAGCCCTGTTAACTGCGAGTCAGACGTTTCTAGATTCCACAGAAAGAATATGCATATACCTTCCGTGTACTACATAACCTTCTCTGGGAGAGCTGGAGTGTCTTCTGCTAATCCCACATTCGTATTCCTGCATCTCACTATGTGAATATTCACGTGAAGTGGGGTACGCGTATAATATAAATAGCCCAGCGTCAGCTCAGGTCAGCTTTGATGATCACATCAGTTTAGATCAGAACAGTCTCGGTTGTCCAATGAGTTTCCGACCCCATTTTGGTTTTCTATTCTTCAAATCTGGGATTTTGTGAAGAAGAAATTGTGTGATCCTATAAAGGCAAAGGTGCTGTTTCTGGAGTGTGCTGCGCTCTCCCAGCAGGAGCCCGCAGGAGGACACCATTGATCCTGTGTTACTGTGAGGACGCTCCCATGGAGAGCCTCTGAATGGCAGCCCAGCTAGTGGGAGGTGGGTTTGGCTCTGATGGAGCCCACCAGCCAGGGCCTGTGCTCTTGCCGCCTGATCCCTGCAGAGAAGAAGCTGCAGGAATGGTCCTTAAGGGCGACAGGCGGCTGTCCTTCACCCGCCAGGCAGGTGACTTGTCCTCTCTTAGTGTTGCCTCTGGGGGCCGTCAGGTGGGCGCAGATGCCCTGCTCTGTCCCCGGGGCCTAGTTCGTTCGCTGAAGGTATTTATAAAATTGTTTTGGGCCTCAGACTTTCCTGTGGCAGTCATTTCCTTCCCTTCTCGCTCCTCAACGGACTCATTTCTTTCTCCTCCCCAGTGCTGCTCTGCGGCCCAGTGGAAGGCCTGTTCATTTCCTTTGGCCGGCTCCACCTTTCTCCTTCTCCACCCCAGCCTTATCTCCTCCCTGCCAGGAGACTAACCTTTGCGCCTTTCCTCCCGCATTCTCACGGGGGAGCCTTCCACCCCGAGGATCCTGCGTGCTGGACGCCCAGCCTGCTAAGCTGCTGTGTTCCTGGCCACGGCTGTAGGGCAGTCACGCTCCGGATGGAAACTATTCAAGCTCTGTGTGAAGGAGTTGATCATCTTAAAGTTTCTTCTGAGTTTGGTCCTGCGCAGGGAGCAGCCTGCGATGCTCACCCCTCGCGGTCAGGGCCCTTCTTATTGGAGATCCAGTGCAGGACTGTGTGCCACTAAGCAGCTTCGGTTGACACAAAGGGACCTGTGGTACACTCACTGGGCTTCTCTCCGAGCCCTCTCTGCAGAAGCCCAGTTTTTGTGCTTGTTTTCATTTCAGCCATCACGAGAAGCCTGCCAAAAGTGGGTGCACCTGGGCTGACAGCGGGCTCCCCCGAGCACGATCTTCCCTACTCTCTCCTCTTTCCTGCCCTCAGCTATGAGGCGGAGTCACAAGAGCACCACCGGCCCTGGTAGCTGTGAGCCAGTGCCGGCCCGCAGGTGCCGCAGTGCGAGGTCCCAGTGCCACGAGGCTCCCAGGTGCTGGTGTGGGCGTCGCCTGCACCGCTAAGGTTGCTGGGCCGGCGTCTTCATTTCAGGCTACCAAATGCCATTTGTATGACCCCACAGGCACATCCATCTTCCTCCGAATGCCCTCTTACAGATTAAGAAAGAGGGTTCCATAAATGTGCCCAGAGCAGGACTGGCCTCCAGGCAGGGCTGGGATTGGACCCAAGCATGGGGTTCCCAGCTGGCACTCTGTGCTGACGTAACCAGCCCTCCCGGTTTTCCAGGAGCCCACGCGCCTCTCTTCCTGTTTGACAGTCACGGGCAAACAGGGCAGTTGGTCACCATAAGCCTCCAGTACTTGTGAGCTGTGTTGCTTTATTAATGAGAAGAGATGTCCTCTGCTCCCATAGCTTTTTACATTGGGAACAAAACCCCACACTCTGTGCCAAATCTGTATACAGGCAACATTTTGAAGCTACTGAAACCCAGAGTTCATCAAATAAGCGTTTTCTGCCAGCTGAGTTGTTTTTTGATCCTCACTTCTCAGGCCACCGATGACTCCAAGCCTAATGAGCCATCTGTGGCCGGCCGCGCAGAGGAGGACACGCTTCCAAACCGGTGGAGGACGAATCCAGCGTGGCCAAGAGCGAAGCCCCATGAAGTTCTAACCAACTTCGGGAGCAGCTCCCCATCCATCAGACTTAATCCTCCGCCTGAGCTTGTGTGGCCTTCTGGAAAGCATTCTGAGGAGCCCTTGTCGTGGAAGTGCTAGGCAAACGAAAACATCGAGCGCTGTTATGACTCCAAATATCCTACCACGGCGGCTGTTTCTTTTGGAAGAGAGCGGATAAACCCAAGACCTCAACTGGCCCGAAATACGCAGGTATTCAAGAAAAGTGATTATTACTCCCTCTGGCTCAATCTATAACAAAGGTTTATTGCATGATTCATATATGCTTGTCACAGGGCTGGTGATTGAAATAAATTTCATTGATTAAGACAGAAAATATCTCCTGTCCTCATGGATCCCCGGCCTAGTAGAAAAGAGGCAGTTGTAAGATTTTAATAAGGTGGACTTATAATTGTGATAAATGCTTCAAAGCAGAGGGCTGGGTGGTCCGGGAATGCTTGGCCACCAAGTCCACGTCCAACCCGAGGAAGTGACATTTGAACAAAAACCCGCAGGATCAGTTCACTAGGCTCGGACTTGGGGAAGTCGCCTTTGGGACTGGGTGGGGGCACTAGCAAAGGCCCCGCGGTGAGGAAAGGGTTCAGCACCTGTTAGATGCTGAGAGACGGCTGGCTTGATAGGCACAGGAAAACGTATCCCTACAGCTGGAGGTGATGATACCTCTGCGTGCCCTAAGCAACCAGCTTGGTCAGGCTCCATCGAAGCCACGCCCTTGCCTAAGACCTTCCAGTTAGTGCCCTGACAGCAGCTCTACCGCTCTGCAAGGAGACCTGAGGTCAGCAGCTCCCTCGGGCTGCGATGCACACGGCCTGTCCGAGGCACAGTGGGTGTCCCCAGCAAGGCCCCTTGGCCCTAAGTTCAGACCCCCCCACCCCCCAGCTGCTCCTTTGTCCCTCTCTTAGCACAGACTTTTCTTCTGAAGTCTTCCAGGACCAGAGCCTTTTTGATGTTTGCCAAGCAAAAGTGCGCCTTCCCCTCTGCCCCACTTGCTGCAGTGTGTTTTCCTCTGCCTGGGACGGGGAATTTCTTGCATAATTGCCATTCTCGGTTCTTCCTCCTAACCAGGATTTCAAGGCCACCGTTCATTTGGGCCACAGTAATCTCAATGTGATTAAACCTATTGCAGTGAAATCCCTCCCCGCTTCCCTGTCCTCTGGGGTCTTCTCCTCAGAGCCGGTGATCATCCTTGCCCTGTGGCCACCAGGGACCGGATCTGCAGCCCCCGGTTCATTCACGATCACAGAATAGCTGGCAGGAACCCCCCAAGACCCAGTTCACTGGGAGCCGCCGGGCTCTCTGGTTGGAAAGGGCCGCCTGCCGGGCCTTCTCGGGAATCCGTGCCACTCCGTGGTATCCCTGCTTCCTCACCAATAAAATAATAATTCGGAAGGGTTTGAAATGAAGAGAGTAAATCAATACCAGATGGGAAAAGTTGCAAAAATGTTCCACCAATTCATCAGATAGCATTTTAGGGCTTGAGAGCTGCAGGGGAAGGAGCAGCCCTGGACTTTGGGAGATCCGGGAGCGCCCAGTATGTCAGGCCACGGAAGCCCCGTGGGAGCGAGACACTGGCGTCGTGGCCAGGAACGGCCGTGGAGAGCGCCGCTGTGAGGTTCTGCTTTTTTGAAATTCTGCTCCTTGGCACCAGGCTGGACCTGGAGAGGCAGAGCCTTGTGAGGTTTTCAGTACGGAACTTGAGAATGAAGGTCAGAGCGAGTAGCTTCCTGACTTTAATGATTTTTGTGTGTGTGTGTGGTACTGGAGATGGAACATTCTATCTCTGTGCTACACCCCCAACCCTGTTTTTTATTCTCCATTTTGAAACAAGGTCTTATGGAGTTGCGAAGGGCCTCACTAAGTAACTGAGGCTGACAGTGAACCTGCGATCCTCCTGTCTCAGCCTCCCAAACGCTGGGATTACAAGCATGCACCATCACGCCGGGCCTAACACATTCTTAATACACTGTTAGAGCCAGAATAATTTCTAAGTGTAAGACCAATGTTTCTTTTTTTTTTTTTTTTTTTTGGTGGTACTGGGGTTCCTGGAAGCCCTTCTTCCTCCGGGCTACACTCCCAGACCTATTTTATATTTTTGAAACAGGGTCTCTTACGCCAGCGCGGCTGGCTTCGAACCTGCGCGATCCTCCTGTCTCCTCCTCCCAAGAGCGGGGATTACAAGCGTGCGCCACCACGCCCGGCTAAGACCAATGTTTCTTTAAGCTATCAATATATAAACAGGTTGATGTCCATATAAGACAGACCCTCTTTTCAAGGTTGGACTTAATTTCCAAGGTGGGGCTACCGAGGAATGAGGCGAATCCCACTGTTGAGGACTTTGAAACGACCCTGTGAGGAGAGCTGGACGAGATTCTCCTGGTAGTGACAGGAAAGCCCAGGAGGTTAATTAAGTTATTATAAACCATTTTGGAGAAGACCAGCACAACTTTGCTACTGGGAAGGAAGTCAGCGGAGCCATACCTACTCAGAACCGCCAGTAGAGAACTGTCTGCAGGTCAGGTCCCGGGCGACCTAGCATAAAGCCGCCTCCACCCCGAAATGCCCCGCAGGGTCCCATGGTGGCAGTCTGGCAGGGGGCTTCCCGAGCTAGTCGCATTTGTCTCCTCCATCCTCAGTTTCTCTCTTTCTTCCTCCTACTTCTTATTCTCAGAAAAGATTTTAGAAATTGCCAGTTTTCTTATTGTGGACTGCATATATGAAGCTGTGCTCTGAAATACGGCATCTAAAAGGAAGCCTTTTTGTGTGTTTGTGGTACTGGCGATTGAACCAGGAGCATTCTACCTCTGAGCTATACCCCTAACCCTGTTTCGTTTTTTATTTCGAAACAGGGTCTTGCTAAGTTGCTGAGGCTGGCCTCAAACCTGTGCTCCTCCTGTCTCAGCCTCCCAAATACTGGGATTACAGGTATGCAGCACCACGGTCTACAGAAATAAACCTTTAAAGAATCTGTGTGTGTTTCTTTCATGAATGGCCTTCATTCTTGGAGTTATCTCATAGTTTTTAAACACTATCTTGAAATAAAAAGATCCATCAAGCAGTGTAAGCGGAGAGCTCTCCACTATAGAGAAGTAATAGTTGATGGTCCTGGCATCCAGTGCTCCATGGTTAGAACCAAAATAGCTCTGGGGCTTTCTAGTTTACCCACAGCCTTTGGGCTCAAAACTATTCCTTCAAGCCAGGAGATTTTTTTATATTTTAATAACAATGCTACGAAAGCAAAACCAAAAGCTTCTCTTATGTTGGGGATTTCCTAGAAAACTGCATATTTTGATTGATGTATTTTTTTATTGCTGTGGGGTTTTTTTCTACCTTATTATCATGTGTTGTTTTTTTGTTTTTCTTGGCCAAGCCCTGAAAACCAATAATCTACCTCAAGAAAGTAGTATAATGCTCCGACGAATGTCCCGTCCATGCCCTGGCATCTGGAAGTGGCTTGTTCTCACCAGCATTCATGCCCAGGACCCACCCCTGTGGAGCAGCATTGAGAGATATTGGGTCCTTCAAAGGGGATCTCTGCTTTTCTGTGGGTGTTCTTACTCTCATAGGATTAGATTGCTTACCTGGAGAGTGGGTTGTTGTAAAAGTGAACCTGGGCCGGGCGTGGTGGCGCACACCTGTGATCCCAGTACTTGGGAGGCCGACACGGGAGGAGCACAGGTTCGAGGACAACCTCAGCAGCTTAATAAGGCCCTGTTTCAAAATTAAAAAAAAAAAGGTCTGGGGGTGTATCTTGGGAGTAGAATGCCCCTGGGTTCAATCCCAGTGCCTAAATAAACAAATAAATAAATAATGTCAACCTGGCGCCTCCCCAGGGGCGCTCCTGCACGCGTGCTCTTCCACACACGCGTGCCCATCACTCTTGCACTTGCTCCTGCCACACGAGCCATCCACCGTGTTAAGATGCAGCACGAGACCCTCACCAGAGGTAGCAACCTGTTCTTGAACTTTAAACAAACCTCTCTTCTGGATACCTCCCAGCCTCAGGTATTTTGTTATAGCAGCAGCAAAAGGACAAAGACATCTTTCTTATTGCTCTTTCCAGCCAAATATCCAGCCTCTCCGTATTACTCATTACGTCCCAGCAAGTCAAGTCTGTTTGCCTTTCTCGTGTGGTTCCCTCTGCCTGCAAGACAGTTCCCACCTTACCTCCAACCCACCAACATTCCTACTCCCCAGGTCCTGGCTGACAGCCATTTCCTCCTCCCCGCAATTGAGAAGAATTTATCTGTTGATGTTGCTTGGATTTGCATTTTTATAACTACTGGTGGAATCAGACATTTTCGTTTTCATTTGTAATCTTCCTTCCGTGATATGTTTGCTCATATCCTTTACACAAGTTAATGCCAAAATATTTTAATAATTTTATTGGTATATTGCAATGATACAACATAGTGAGACTCAAAATGTCACACTTACATATGCAAATGTCACTCGTCCTGTAATATTTATAGAGTACCGTTACATGTATAGGATTTGAGATACGGACCCTGTCCCTACCCAAGGCTGCAGTCCTCTGGAGGGTTCCTCACTGTTGTGTTATCGTTGTTTTAAGTGTATGATCTGCCTTTTGATGGCCATCTCACTCATTTATATTTTCTTCTAGAATTCTTATCATTCACTTCTTTACGTTTAAACATAAACTCATCTGGAGTTTATTTTGGTCTATGACTTAAGGAGGAGATTAAAGTTCTTTCTTGCCAAATAGTTAGCCAAATGTCCCAACAAAATTTATTGAATAAACTCTTCTTTCCTCTGTGATTTATGATGCCAACTTTATTATACACTAAATATACATGAGTGTGTGTATATTTTAGACTCCGTTCTGTAATATTATTTTATTATACTTTATAACTCTTTTTAATGTTCAGCATTATTGCATACTCATTCTTCAAGATTAACTTTAAAATTACTTTTTCAAGTCCTCCCCGATTTTCATGAAGTTTCAGCCTGCGTTTATTGGTACTAGTGTATGTATTGCTCCATCTATTTTTACCTATCATCTGTCTATTTAACTGTCTACCTGTCTATTGGGGCCTTTCTTCGTGCACGATATCTCACATTTACTCTTCACAGTGTTCCCTGTGGATCTGGAATGGCTCACAAGCTCCTGCGTTGAAGACGTGGTTCCCAGCGCAGCAACGCTCAGAGGTGAGGGTTCAGGGACGTGACTGGGTCCTGAGGGCTCTGACCTCATCAGCGGAGTAATCCGATGATGGTGGAATAAACTACGGGGAGGTGGTAGAAGCTGGAGGCAGGAGAATGGGAGAATGGGTAGAGGAGATGGATCTCTAAGGAGGAGCCCTTGGGGACGTGTTCCTGACCTGGACTTGCACCTGGGCTCTCTCACTTTGCCTGCCTTCCCTTCCCTTCCCTTTTCTGCCTTCCTTCTCTTTTTCTCCTCTCCTCATCTCCCCTTTCTCCTCCTCTTCTTCTTCATCTTCATCTTCATCTTCTTCCTCCCCTCTCTCCTACTTCTCCTCCTCCTCTTCTTCTTCTTCCTTTGTCTTCATCTATGTCTTCATCTTTTTCTTCTCCTCTCCTCTCCTCCTCTCTCTCTGCCCCTCTTCCCCACTCCCCTTCTTGGCTTCCATGCTTGCCTGAGACGCTTTATTCCACCACACTCTCCTCCGATGCCCCGGCCATGTCAGACCCAAAGCCCCAGAGCCTGGCAGCCAAAGTCTGGAGCCCTGACTTCAAGATGGAGCCCTGACCTCTAGAAGAAGCCCTGACCTCAAGATGGAGCCCTGACCTTGAGAAGGATCCCTGACCTTAAGATGGAACCCTGACCTCGAGAGGGAACAGACCTCTCCTCAGTTGTTTGTGTCAGGCATTTTGGTCACAGCAGTAAAAAGCTGACCAATCCAGTCAGCCAGTGAAGACTTTTATTATTGATTTATAGATGAATTGAATGATTCCCAGGAAGCCGAAATGACTTCTTGCCTAAGATCACACAGCCAGTATTTTTGGAGGCAGTGAAACTATATGATACTATAATGCTAGATACACACTCTTACACATATGCTAAAATCTATAGAATGTACAACATCAAGACTGAGCCCAAGGTGCACTGTGGACTTTGAGCAGTAGTGGTGTGTCCTGGGTTGTAACGAGTGCACGTTGGTAGGGGGTGTTGATCGGGGAGGGCTGTGTGTATATGGTGGCAGAAGGTATATGGGAACTTGTACTTCCTGCTCAATGAAGTTGCTCTCAAAGAATAAGCAGAGAGACTTTTTAAAAACAATCTGAATTTAAAAGTATATTTTCTTTTCTCAGTCCTCCCTGTGGCCAGTAGAAGCCAGATTCTTAATGAAATATTCTCCTTGATTTAGAGTCAGTAGACCAGTGTACAAAACTTGATATCAGCTTCCTCTTAGCAAGACTATTTATTACATTTTGGAAGTAATTAATCACCTCTGCCCGAAAAATCCTCTGTGTCCACTCACTCATCCTCCCCTCCCCCCACACTTTGTTTTTCCAGACTCTCATACAGTTGAAATCACACGTATGCGTCCTTCTCAGGCTGGCTTCTTTCACGCGTGCTATGCATTTAAGGTCCCATCTTGTATCCTCATGGCTTGACAGCTTTTTAGCACTAACACTCCATTTTATTGCTATGCCACAGTTTGCTTATCCATTCACTTATTTAAAAACATGTTGGTCTCTTCCAGGTTTTTGGCAATTGTTAAGAAAGCTGCTGTAAATATTTGTGTGCAGGTTATTGTGTGAACTTATTTGGGTAAATACCAGAGAGCATGATTGATGGATTTTATGAGTGTGTTTGCTTCTGTAAGAAACTGCCAAAATACCTTCCACGTAGCTGCACCATTTTGCCTTTCCACCAGAAATGAATCACGGCTCTTGCTAACATTTGACGTTTTCGGTGTTCTGTATTTTCACCGTAGGCTCGTTGTGGCATCTTCTTGTTTTAATTGCATTCTCCCGCCGACCTATGATGTCGAGGCTCCTTTAATATTTATATTTGTCACCTTTCTGCCTTTGTTGAGACGCTTGTTCAGATTTATTACCCATTTTTTAGTCAGGTGTGTTTTTTCTTATTGTTGACTTTGAAAAGGTTTTTTTGTTTATTTTAGTTAATAGTCCCATCTCAGACCTGTCTCTTGAAAATATTTTCTCCCAGTCCATGGCTTTTCTTCGTACCCTCTTTGCGGTGTCCCTAATAGAGCAGGAGTTTTAATTTTAATAAATTTCAGCTAATCAATAATTTCATTGATTATGCCTTTGGTATTATACCTAAAAATCATCTCTAAACTCAAGGCCATCTAGATTTTCTCTTGTTACCTCCCAGGAGTTTTGTAGTTTTGCACTTCACGTTTAGGCCAATGACTCATTTCAAGTTACATTTGGTGAAATATGTGAGGTCTGTGTCATGCTTTCTCCTCTTCTTCTCCTTCTTCTTCCTCTTTTTCGCATGAGGCTGTCAACTTGTTCCAGGGCCATTTGTTGAAAAGACTTATCTTTTCTCCATTGTATTGCCTTTGCCAAAGAACCCTTGACTATATTTTTGTGCATCTATTTCTAGGTTCTTTATTACATTAATTTATCTATGTGTCTATTCTTTCACCAATACTCTTCACTGCCTTGATTACCATGGCTCCATAGTAAGTTTTGAAGTCTGGTAGTGTCAGTCCTTCTTACATTGCTCTTCTTCATTATATTTTCTATTCTGAGCTTTTTGCCTTTCTATTATAGCTTTATAATTTGTTCTTTGATATCCACAAAATAATATGCTGAGAATGCCAGGAGGGTCTCATGCTTGTAATCTCAGTACTTGGGAGGCTGAGCCAGGAAGGGCTCATGTTTGTAGCGAGCTTTGGCTACTTAATGAGGCCCTCCACAACTTAGTGAGACCTTGTTTCAAAAAATTAAGAAAAAAAATAGAGTTGGGAGTGTAGCTTGGAGATAGAATGCCCCTAGGTTCAACTTCCAGTTCCACAAAAAAATAACAACAACAACAAACAACAACAATAATAATAATAACAACAATTTGCTGAGAGTTTGATTGAGATTGTGTTCAATCTGTAAGTCAAATTGGGAAGAACCAATATGGACAATACTGAGTTTTCTTATCTATGAACATGGAACATCTCTTTAGTTAATTATGCTCTGTTGTTGCTGTTGTTGTTGTTGTTGTTGTTGTTGTTGTTGTTGTTGTTGTTTGGTACAGGGGATTGAACCCGGAGGCATTCTACCTCTGAGCTACATTCCCAGCCCTTTTTCTATTTTTGTCTTGAAACAAGGTCTCACTAGGTAGTTGAAAGTCTCACTATTTTGCTGAGGCTGATCTTGAACTGTGAGCTTCTGTCTCAGCTTCTCAAGTACTGAGATTACAGCCTCTTCCACCTGGTTTGCTTTGGTTTCTTTCATCAGAATTTTATCACTTTTCTCATATAAATCTTGTATATATTGTATTATATTTATAGCTATGTGTTTCTTTTATTTTTGTCAATAAAGTTTTGCAGTTTTTCCTCACACAAACATATATCTTTAAGGTTATTTTTAGGTATATTATACATCTTGATTGTCATACATTCACTTTGAAAATATTAATAGTATACTTGGTTGGCAGCAGGCCCTCTGCTAGATGTTGATGATACCGTGCTATGGGAAACAAGAACAGACTTGGTATCTGTCTTTATGGCAATTATTGTCAGGATGATTGCGAAGGACAGTACATGCACTAACAAATATTACCAAGTCTACAGTTTAACTGTGACAGAAGCCACAGAAAAGAGTTACACAGTACTGCAAAATAATTTGATAATTTGACATGGAAAAATCAAGAGTGGTTTCTCGGAGGAAGTGACAGTTGACAACTGGAGCGTGTCTGGCTGCAAAGGAAAGAGGGAAAATTTAGTGCAAAGGTGAGCCTGGAAATAGTACATTCTGACAAAAAATTAAAATAAAAAAATCTGTAAATGGAAGAGAGAATGAAGAGTGTAGCCGGATGTGGTGGTCTACGTTTGTAATCCCAGAACTTGGGAGACTAAGATAGGGGGATCGCAGGTTGGTGGCCTCAGGTACTTAGTGAGGCCCTCTGCAACTTAATAAGACCCTGTTTCAAAATGAAAAATACAAAATAGGGCTGGAGGTGTAGCTTGGAGGTAGAATGCCCCTGGGTTCCATCCCTAGTACCATACACAAAAAAAGAATGAGAAGTGTCCTGCAACCTGGCTTTTGATAAGGGAGACCTAACCATGTAGGGTCTGGCAGTACACTTAAGTACGTGAAGTTACTTAGGAATGACAGAACGTCATCAAAGCATTTTAAATAAGGCTTACAGCAAGAGAATTTGCTTTTAAGAAGAGTTTGCTCTGGTGGCAAGTGGAGGAAAATCAGATGCGGCATTAGTAGATGTGATGAGATACTGATGAGGCTCTGTTGATGGTCCAGGACAGAGGTGCTGGCACCTTGGGCATCAGTGTGATGCTGGGAGGAAAGAGAGAGCTGTGTGATGATGGGTTGAGCCTCGGGTGTGAGGGACGGAAAGCGCGGCTCTCTGGGGAGGTCACCCAATTTGACTTGGATATTTTAAATGTAAAGTACCTTTGAGGATACTTAACTAGTGAAAAGGAAGGAGACCGAGGGGAGGGGGAGGGTAACAGGAATGGAAATAAAACATTATATGCATACATGAGTAAGCCACAATGAAACTCACAATTCTATAAATTAATATTGACTAATAAATAAATAGAATACCTTTGAGTTACCCAAAAGGAAACTTCAAGTAGACAGTTTGAGCTTTCATGAATATGACCCAAAATAAAAATATATCAACATATTAATACATTGGTATATGCCAAGTGTGGTGGCACATGCTTGTAATCCCAGTACTTGGGAGGCTGAAATAGTAGGATCACAGGTTTGATGGCAGCCTCAGCTACTTAGTGAGGCCCTCCACAACTTAGTGAGAACCTGTCTTCAAATAAATACAAAATAGGGCTGGGGGTGTAGCCCAGAAGTAGAATGATTCTGGGTTCAATCCCCAGTACCGCAAAAAAATTTTATTAATTATGTTAACCCATATCGTATATAAATACAGTATATAGTTATACTATGATCTGCCTTCAGTAAATTCTGTGGATGTCTGAGAATGCTGGAAAGGTGCATGTGAGTGCATAAAATAAGTAGATGAAAATAAACAAGCTTTGATCTTTACATTTTACACACAAGCCTCATTTACCATCATCTTGCTGCCTATTTAACAATCACTGATGTACTTATATACACTTAAGTATATTATTATCAAACTGATACTATTTATTAAGCGCTATGCTTCTATCGTTGTTGGCTGTTGCTTTCCCTGGAGACCATACGCAGAGGCGGTGCTTTGGCTGACAAATTACTTTTCACTTCCTCATTCATGATTAACAATGGCATCCACCATGAAGAACTGTCTGCATTAAACTGAATTATGTTTATAAAACATCTATTGCAGTGCCTGGCTCTTAATGAGAAATAAATAGTATCTATTATTCTTTGTGTACAATGGCGTTCAAGAGGAATCAAAGAAGAAAGCCAGTTACCAGTGAAAAGCAGTCTATGGATCTCAAGCCATCTTTGCCAAACAGACCCAGGCACAGTACTTCAAAGACAAGGTTATCTACTCACCCTTCACTTTCTACAAGCACAGATGAAAACTGTCTAAGCAGAAATAATACTTGACTTGAACAAATAAACATTAGGTAGTAAAAAAAAAATACAATGGAAGTTATTTGTCCTTTGGATTTCCTTCCACTGTAGACAGACACACTGGCTGCGCCGGTGCATGCTGTGTGAAGGGACCGTCTCTAATACCCCATCAGACCCCACTAAACTCGACGGGACTTTTGAAAATAATCTTTCTATGAGTAATATTTTTTGTTTTCTTAATGATAACTGTGGGAAATGGTATTTTCATGATACACTGCGTTGAAAACAAAACTTGGAGTAAGGGTATCCCTGCATTGGCTGTGAGGATGCAATGCAGCAAACACGGTCTTCGCACTGGGTAGCAGAAACATGAAAGATACAGATGTCTTAATTTATTTTTATGCATTTTGTACTTAGTAGCAATTAAACTTGGTTTCCCTAATTGAATGATGATGCCGGCTTTGTTTTACCTTTGTTGTGTGTAGTGCTAAGGATTGAAACTAGGAGCATGCTCCCTCTGAGCTACACCCTCAGCCCTATTTTATTATTATGAGCATTATTATTTTGAAACAGCATCTCACTATGCTGAGGGACTTGGCAAGTCGCTGAGGCCGGCCTCGAACCCACAATCCTTCTGTCTCTGCCTCCTAAGGCATGAACCACCATGACTGGCTGTTGGAATGTTTTCAGCATACATGTAAATTACCTTTTTGATAATTTCTTGAAAATGTTGTGCATTTGTATAAGCATACATAGGCACACGTATAGGCTGTGGATATATTTGAAGAATAGGCCTCCTAACTCCACCTCAGGCCCTCAGACCTGTTCTTTTGACTTTTTTCTGACTTGCCTCCCACTCCGGCTTAAACTGTAAGTAGGCACCTTGTTTATCTGGTCATTTGCACATAATAGAAATTCAATCCAGAATAATACTAGCGTATCTCTGGCTTATCATCTAATTAAGAACATGTCCCTTTCCCGGATGGCCTGAAAGCTAGTGTGAGGCGAGGGTCTTTGGCCGGCTTCTTTTCCCATATCAGGCTCTATCTCATCATCAACTTACAAGCCTTTGTTCCAAACTTCTCCAGGGTCGGGCTTGGGCTGGGAGTTTGGGACAAGATAGGAGAAGAGGACAGCTGTGGGGCGGAAGAGTCTTACTTGACGGGTATAACCATAACCTGGAGTATATGGTAGACCCCTTATGGGTATGCCTTCTTTCTTGGGGTGCTCCTGTGAGTACTTCAGGGCTTCCGCCTCTGCAGTCCCCCAAGACAGCTGCCAGGGTCTCGCACCTACAACTCCCCGCACACAGGCAATACTCTCTCTCTGGCTGGGACCATGACTTCAAAGGTCGGCTTCTCCCTGGAGTGGCCTTGGCTGGAACCCCTCTCGAGGCGATGCAGTCCAGCTCCTTCCACAAGCCCCAGTGTGTCCCGGGGACTCACACATTCTTAGCCCTGCCCAGCTCAGTAGGTCAGGCCTTTTCCAGTCGACTTCTGCCCTCGGGGAGCTCCTAACCAGTCACAGCCTTTACGTTTCTCAGGGCCAATGACATACCTGTCTCTTTCCAGTCAGAGGAGCAGGGTCAAGCTCTTCAAATGATACTCTGAAGACCCTCTTCCTCTCAGAGGAGATGCGCGGCCCACTAGACAATCTAATCTAAAACAACAGCCAGCACAAACTTCTATCACAGTGATTTTTTTGCCTTCTCTTTTTACAGTTTAGAGGAATGGACTAACCCTGGCCGAGGATTCCACAAGTTCTTAGCCTGTCCTACATCGGAAAAGTCCCATCTTAACACAGTGATATGCATGAGCCCCTACCGGTAATTCTTCAATACATTATAATTTAAATCATGCTCCTTGACAAAATACATCGGGAAAACATTGCCCTATTGTTTGGCTCTTAAGAATGATGTAAGCTACTTGTTTGAGATCATTTTTTAACCATGTTGGGGGAGTATTCCATATGTAATTTGTTTAACTTTTATCAGAAATGGATATTGAATTTTGTTAAATGTCTTTTGACATTTATTAAGATGAGCATGAAGTTTGTTTCTTTTGACCTATTGATGCAATCAATTATATTTTTGTATTTCCTAATATTGAATCATTCATAGTTTCCTAGGACTTCATTCTTTTAATACAATCTAGATTCGATTTGCTGGTGTCTTATTTAAGTGTTTTGTATCTATAGTCCTAGTGAGCTTGGTCAAAATGGTTTTATTCTGTCTTTGTCAGGTTTCAGTACATACTAGCTTTTCAAAAGAAAAAGCAGACCATATTTTATCTGGTTATAACCTATACAAATTTTAAATCTACATTTAATAAATATATTACAAGCACACATATCAATGAATTTTTGCAAAGTACATATGAGTAACCAACATCCAGATAAAGAAATACCACAACATAGCCCTCATTCTCCCTTCCACATACTCTCCACCTGAGGGTAATCATTATCTGACTTTCAACAGAGTGTTTTCAGACTTTATGGAAATGGGCTCGCACCTATCTACCCTTTTGTGCTCATCTTTTTAAACTCAGTATTATATTTGTGAGATTTAGATATTTATTATTATATGTAGTTATTAATAATTTATTCTCATTGAAATATACTATACCACTGTACAAATTAACCCCAACTTACTCACCCATTCTATTATTGATGGGCATTTGGGTTCTTTTTGATTTGAGACTATTACCAACACTACTTCTAATGAAAATTCTAGTGACTGTTATTTTTATATATATAGCACATGTCTCTGCTACATCATAGGAGTAGAATTGTTTGGTTATAGGAAACAATATAGTATGTTTGCCATTTTTTATTGTTTTGTAAGGTCCTTTATATACTTAGGATGGAAAGATATATAACGCAAATATCAATCATAAGAGAGTTGTAGTGGCTATTCTAATATCATATAAAATAGACTTAAGACAAAAATTATTATCAGAGACAAAAATGTTTTATGATTATAAAAGGTCAGCTCTTCAAGAAGAAATAACAATTACAAACACATATCTACCCAATAACATAGCCCCAAATTCACAAAGCAAAAATTGACAGATTGAAAGGAAAATAGACAGCCCTAAAGTAATTGCTGGACACTTATATACCAGTCTTTCAATAAAAGAAAACTAGAAAGAAAATCAACAAGGAATAAAAGACTCTAAAAAGTGAATGATGCCGGGTGTGGTGGCGCACACTTGTAATCCCCGGCTTGGGAGGCGTAGACAGGAGGATCGCGCAGGTTCGAAGCCAGCAGCGCTGGCTTAAGAGACCCTGTTTCCAAATAAAAAAGTATAAAATAGGTCTGGGAGTGTAGGCTGGAGTTAGAAAGGCTTCCAGGAACCCCAGTACCACCAAAAAAAAAAAAAAAAGTGAATAAATTTTTACAGTCTGAGGCTAAGCAGAGCTTTCTTGTGCACGACTCTGAAAGCCCAGATGACAAAATCAAACAAACAAATTCAAACAGTAACTTAGAAATTAAAAAACAGCAAATTAAAACATAGTAATTAAAAATCAATAAATAATACTTAATCAAAATAAAAGTTTTGTGTTTCATTGGAGGCCATCAAATAATTAAATAACAACCCATAGCATGGAATAAAAACTTGCAAATAATAGATCTGATAAAAAGCCTTGTATATGAAATATACAGATAACTTATAACTTAACAATAAAAAGAAAATGACCCAGTATAAAGGTAAGCAATAGATCTGAGTAGACATTTCTTTAAAAAAATACAATGGTTAATAAGTACCAAATGAAAATATGTTTAATATTATTAGTTATAAATGAAACACAAATCAAAACCACGATGAATCAACACTTCATATCTACTAGAATGATATAATACAAAATGCAAATTATAATAATAATTTTTTTGTGGTACTGGGGTTCCTGGAAGCCCTTCTACCTCTGGGCTACACTCCCAGACCTATTTTTTATTTTTGGAAACAGAGTCTCCTAAGCTAGCATGCGCGGCTGGCTTCGACCCTGAGCGATCCTCCTGTCTCTGCCTCCCAAGCACGGGGATTACAAGCGTGCGCCACCACGCCCGGCAAATTATAATAATAATTTGATTATAATAATAAATATCGACAAGGATGTGAAAAAATTACAATCCTTATACAAGGATAATGATAAAGAAAAATAGTGCAGCCACTTTGGAAAACAATCTTGAAGTTTCTCAAAAGTTTAAATGTAGAATTACTACATGACCCAGCACTTCCACTCCTAAGAGAAATGAAAACATACTTGTATACAAATGCTCATAGAAACGTTTTTCAGAATAGTCAAAATATGGGCCGGGCGTGGTGGCGCACGCTTGTAATCCCTGTACTTGGGAGGCGGAGACAGGAGGATCGCGCAGGTTGGAAGCCAGCCATGCGCGCTGGCTTAGGAGACCCTGTTTCCAAATAAAAATGTAAAAATAGGTCTGGGAGTGTAGCCCGGAGGTAGAAGGGCTTCCAGGAACCCCAGTACCACCAAAAAAAAAGAACACAAACCAAATGTCCATCAACTGATGAATGGGTAAGTAAAATGTGTATGTCCCTCCAATGGAGTATTACTCGAGATGGAAGAGTGAAGTAGTGAAATGTGCCGCACCACGGGTGGACCTTGAAAACTTTATGCCCGGTGAAAGAATCCAGTCACAAAGACCGCACTGTACAATCTCATTCATGTGAAATGTCCAGATTAACAAGTCCATAGAGACAAAGGGGCAGTGGCTGCCTGGGGCTGGGAGATTTGAGGAGGAGGAGGTGGGGGTGGCTGCTACTTGGTTCAAGGTTTCTCTTATAGGTGGCAAAAATACATTCTAAAATTAATTGTGGCGATGATCATGCAATGCTGAATACATTAAAAACATTGTATCACACTATTTAAATGGATACACTGTATGATATGTGAATTATAACTCAGTAACACTGTCGAAGAGAATAGTTTCTGATGGGGGGAAGAGGGAAATTCCCCAATGTACATGATGTACCTTCACAAACATATGGAAGTCAGTCACTGAGTCAAGCGTGGGAAGGAGGGAGGGGGAGGGCAAGGGGTGGGAATGGGGAAGGGCTGATGAGTGCCGGGTGCATTTGTGCCTCCACCATCTTGCACTCCATCGAGATGTATGACTGCATTGCACCAATAAAGAGAATTTTAAGGAGAATCATTTTGATCTTGAGCCCTTCTTGTTACATTCTTTAAAGTATTATTACTCTTTTTTTATTTCATTTAGTCCTCAGGAATACACTGCTAAGTGGTTAATAAATGCTAATCAGCTAAGTAAAACCTTTAAACAAGACTAAAAGACTAAATTGATAGGATTCTTTAAGATTTCAGTACACGTAATACTAAGGCAATACATGAAAGTGTTATTTCCAACCTCACTAACACCTGTGGGGAGGGAAGAGGGCCGAGCAGGGCTGGGTGTGGAGGGAAATACACGTGTGTATTCCCAAGGGCTGTGCGCATGGCTGTTCCTAACACGGCAAACCTCAGTATGGTGTATAATCACAGTGCACCCATAAAATCAAATACAAGACTTGGCCTGCACACACAGATTTGGAGCGCTGTGCAGGATCTTTATCTGATGAAGAACAGAAGCCTTTCCTGGGCTGGATGAGAAGGGGAAGCAGCCCAAACAGGGCAGGCATCTACAGCAGGCTCTCCTATCTGCATGACTGATAAGGACCATCTGATGCCGCCTGCTATTCAGTGAGGCCATTCTCTCCACAAAGTCACAATATTTATTTTAACACCAGTGACTATTGAGTGTGTGTATATATCCATTCAGTGATAGAGCCTTGCTCTATTATGTACGCAGGGTCTGAACAAGATCAATTCATCAGGACAATCACGCGGGCCTACGAATGAGGGAGGTTGTTTAGACAGCGGGTTGACAGAGTTCCCCGATGTAAGCCACGGGGACGCACACTCGGGCTCATAATGCATGATATATACTTCACAACGCGGGCACTGTATAAATAATTAAGAGCGTGGGCTAGAGAGAGCGCCGGTAGGAATGAAGAGAGAGGATTCAGGGACGCCTGCTCAAGGGCTCTGCTCCCGAGAGGTGGGATAGATTCAGCTCGGGGCGAGGGCGCCTCTCAACCTGGGACATTCTCTCCCCCGAGCTCTGCCTGGCGGCGTGGCGGGGGTTTCCCCTCGATGACTGTGTTCCTGCAGACATGTTGTGTGCATGTGTTTATTTATTTATTTATTTATTTATTTATTTATTTATTTTTGTGGTACTGGGGTTCCTGGAAACCCTTCTCTGGGCTACACTCCCAGACCTATTTTATATTTTTATCTGGGGTATCTTAAGCGAGCAAGGCTGGCTTCGAACCTGCACGATCCTCTTGTCTCCGCCTCCCAAGCGCGGGGATTACAAGCGTGCGCCACCATGCCCGGCTGTATGTGTTTATTTTGTTGTTGTTGTTGTTGTTGTTTTGTTTTGTTTTTTGGTGGTACTGGGGTTCCTGGAAGCCCTTCTACCTCCGGGCTACACTCCCAGACCTATTTTTACATTTTTATTTGGAAACAGGGTCTCCTAAGCCAGCCCGCGCGGCTGGCTTCGAACCTGCGCGATCCTCCTGTCTCTGCCTCCCAAGCGCAGGGATTACAAGCGTGCGCCACCACGCCCGGCTTGTATGTGTTTATTTTTTAAAAGAAAGTTCCCGTTGTCTATTTGTATGAATGTCAACGTAGAAAGAAATTGCCCCCCGTGGAATGACACAATAAGATGCGACTGTGGAAAGTGCTCGGATTTTCTCAGAAATGTTCTCTTCAGGAACAGACTGAGCTTAATTGGCAAGACATTGACTGGCCTGTATGTAATTTATCTTTCAGCCATGACGCAGTGCCTCTGCACGTACCCTGTGGTCTACCTAGAGAGGACGAGCGTCCTGATATTTAGCGCATGTCCCCGAGGACCTCTCCTCTCCCTAATACATATGTATTAATTCCCATTAACCTCATTAGAGCAGGGAGTGATGTGGCTATGAAAAGGAGGCCAGACAGCGATGGCAGCGCGCCGGGGACGGGACATGAGTAACGCTTCCCATTACCCTGCACCCTTCCCCGGCAGTGACTTCACATCCACTGGCTCATCTCTGAGGACTGCTTCGCTTCCTCCCAGGACCTGCCTGGGAGACGGCCCTCATCCCCTCTCCTAGAGCTGGAAGTCACAATCGCTGTGAAAGGCTGAAACACAACAAAGCCCTGCAGGTGAATGCAGACCCCGGCAGGCGGAAGGTGCGCTGGAGGGGCCTGTGTTGGCAGCGCGATGGCTGCGGCCCATCCCTCAGCTCCAGAGCCCAGAGGCCAGGCCCAGGAATCCGGCTGCGCATCAGGAGGTTGGGCAGCCCCTGGACCCTCCGCTCCCACTCACACGTGGAGGAAACCCAAAGAAAGCCAAATAGATATTACCAATCTCTGCTTGAAATCCTGTAACTTGAGAGTGGAATTCCGCGTCTCTACCGGCAACCCTGGGACAGTAATAAAGAGGAACCTGCCTGCGCTGACCTGAGCCCAGTGAAGAGCAGCGCCTGGGCCCTCTGAGTTCCTCTCCTCAGGGATCACAGGGCTGGGCTTTGGATTTGCAGTGACATTTTATAGGTCTTCTGCTTAGGGACAGGCCAGAGGGGCTCCTGCCCAAAATTTCAAGGCACTTCTATTTTGTGAATGATCTACTCCAGTAAAATCATTGTGTCTTAATCCTATGAAAAATATTATCATATTATCATAGTCATTCAAACAGGAAAAACAAAATCCTATACAGTGAAGCAAAGAACTTGAGGGTGGGTCTTAGAGTGGGGTTAAGAAGCCCAGACAAGGGGAGCGGTCAACAGGTCAGATGGTATTTCCAGCACAAGGAAATAAGAACGCAGAAGCAAGAGGGTTGCGGTTCTGCCTGCGTGGTTTCTCAGGTGGTGAGGTGGGAGAATCAGGGTGAAGCTGAATAGTGTTTGATGAGTCCATGCTAGCGCCAGGGTTTTCCAAGAGACAGAGAGAAGGAAGAGATTTGAGAGTTCTGGCGAAATCACATGGCACAAATCAAGCCAGAGAAGGGAAGGGGGTTACCCCTCCATAGACACATTCAGTCCTTGCAATAATCCCACAAAGTAACCGGGGATTAAAGAGATTAACCAGCTAAAGCCACGCAGCCCACAAGAAACAGATTCATTTAAATGTGCTTTGTCTAACTCCGAATCTAGCACATTCGCCACCGCTATGCTCCGTCCACAGACACCATGAATGACTTTCATTCTGCTTTGGTTAAAGGACCGACTCCAAACAGCTGCTCTTGTAGCAGCAGGGCCGAGCCCCAATTCTGGAGCAGGACAGAGCCTACCCAAGAGACGGGCGAGCCTGTGGGCTCTCCTGATCCCGCAGTGGGCCGTGAGCCTATCGCTCAGAGCACGTATACAGAACATCAAGTAACAGGAGGCGGCAGAAGGTCCACATCTTATATCAACCTCTTTTTTTTTTTAATTCTTCAGCCCTATTTTACTTAATTATTTTAATTGTAATTTTAGATCCTTAAACAGTAAATGTGTGTGTATGTAAATGCATGCTCCATTTATAACCATATGTGGAACATACTGAGTCCCATGATATCAAAAAACTTGAACAAGTCAAACCTGACTTTTCTCTCCATGAAAAGCCTCCCACTTGCTCGATGGATGATTGCACGTTATGCGCTTATTCCCCATCTCTGCCCCCACGTCTCCTCTTTCCAGTTGATGGGCATATAGCCGCTCAGCTGCGTTTCCAGTCTTCAATTCAGTGGTGCGACGTGACTACTTTCACCTTGCTTGAATATTTGCAGTGCAATTTGCAAAGTCAGGTTTTCACTGTTTGGGGTTTGGGGTTTTGCAGTTATATACTTTTAGTCTTTGCCCTTCATGGGCAAAGTGCTTCAAGAAAATCCTGCTTCCCCAAGTAATTATAGCTCATTGGCTGATAGCATCTCAGAACCAAATGGGAAATCTGGTCTTTGGGCTTAGAAGCCAACTGTAGATCTCTTCCCATCACTTCTAACAATGACCTGTGGACTCTCAGAGGATCTTCTAACTGCTCTAATGACAGCTCCTGGGGAGTCACGAGTCTTTAAAATGAGGAACGTGTCCCTAAGCCTAAGTAGCCCCACTATGAAAAACAGGTCCTAGCGGAAGGCAATGAAACATGAAACTTGCATCATTAACTAAAGATGTAACATTTTTCTCTCTACTTCCAGCCTAACTCCAAGAATCTCTGGATTTGAACCTAATAACAGAAAGAAAACAAGAAACTGCAGGTGCCTTCCCGTGGACTGCAGAGCTGGACTGGCCTCGGTCTGTCTCCAACCTCCCTCCGCTGGTCTTTATCAGACTTACTTCACGTTTCTTCTGCCATGGGCTTTTTTATTATTCCAAATTGTGGGTGAGATAATAGTTGGCTTCTCAAAGAGCAAAGGCTAACCCTACTGATAAACTGCAGCCACAACCGGGGGACAGGCGCCGCCCACACTGCCAAAGCCACCAGGCCCTCATTTCCTGCACGGCGCCCTGCGGCCTTTGCCAAAGACTTGGAAGCCGGGAGCACATCCCACATGGGCCAGAGGCAGAGATCAATGAGTCATCCCAGCAGCTCCTCACAGTTCTTTTAAGGCAGAAATATGTGGGGAGAGTTCTCCATCCAGGGCCTCGGTGGGAGCATGTCAGGAGATTCACGATCCTGGAGCCTTTCAAATGGGGTTTCCCAACCTATCTAGGCTTCTATCAGTAAACTGTACCAGGGGGCTTGTGAAAAGGCCAAGTGAAACAGCGTCGACATCCCTTTCCTCCCAACTAAGATGTTTCTCAGGAGTGGGATGAAAACCTCTTTGTAAACTGGGCGTGGTGGCGCAGGCTTGTAATCCCAGCATTCGGGAGGCTGAGAACTGAGGATTGCGGTTCGCGGACAGCCTCAGCTACTTAGTGAGGCTCTTTGCAACTCAGTGAGACCCTGTTTCAAAATAAAGAATAAAAAATAGGGCTGGGGGTATGGATCAGAAGTACAATATCCATGGGTTCTGTCTTTAGTACAAAAAAACCCTCTCATTGTTGCATAATTTGGCCAGAGAGTATACAATCAATTTGTAATACTAGTTAGAGCTTCCTTTCTTTCTTCCTTTCTTTCTTTCTTTCTTTCTTTCTTTCTTTCTTTCTTTCTTTCTTTTTTTTTTGTGGTACTGAGGGTGGAACCCAGGGGCTTTTTTACCTCCGGCTATACTTTCATACCTATTTTATATTTCATTTGGAAACAGGGTCTCACTAAGTAGCTGAGGCTGGCTTCGAACCTGTGCGATCCTCCTGTCTCAGCCTCCCAAGCGCGGGATTATAAGCATGCGCCACCACGCCCGGCTCTAGTTAGAGTTTTCTAAGGTGAGACAATCATGGACTTCCTGAAAACAGAGGCCTGACTGAGAGCTTTTGAAGATCTTGAAAAGAAGAATAGCATTTGTGTGGTTATAAAGCTATAACGTCTTGAAATGAATAAAACAAAGTTTTTGGAGGCCATCAAATATTGTATAAAGAGTTACCATGTGCCGGGCGTGGTTGCGCACGCTTGTAATCCCAACATGTGGGAGTCTGAGACCTGAGGATCGCGGTTTGCGGACAGCCTCAGCTACCTAGTGAGGCCCTCTGCAACTCAGTGAGCCCGGTTTCAAAATAAATAATTTTTAAAAAGGGCAGGGGCTATAGCTCGGAGGTCAAATGCGCCTGGGTTCTATCCCTAGACCCGCAAAAAGAAAAAAAGAGTTACCATGTAAGTGTGGGATGTGGCCCAGGAGTAGGGTACATGCTTAAGGGTAGAGCTCACGCTTAAAAGCTATGCTTAACAGCCCACAGTCCTGGGCTCCATCCCCAGCACCAAATAAATAAATAAAAGAAAAGAAAGCCACATGTAACAGTCCAGTTGCCCCGGATACATAAAATTACTCAGGCCATAGGCATTTTCAAACACTGTGGGAAGAACCACACTAAAGAATGCACAAAACAAGACAGGCTGAAACAGGCCTGTAATCCCAGGAAACCGAGGCAGGAGGATCACAGCTTTGAGGCCAATTGGGGAAAACTAGCAAGACACTGTCTCAAAATAGAATATTTTGCCAGGCATGGAGGTGCACACTTGTAATCCCAGTACTTGGGAGGCTGAGACAGGAAGAGCACAGGTTGGCGGCCAGTCTCAGCTACTTAGTGCGGCCCTCTGCAACTTAGTGAGACCCTGTTTCAAAGTAAAGGATTAAAAATAGGGCTGGAGGTATAGCTCAGAATGTCCCTGGGTTCAATCCCCAACACCACACAAATAGATTTTCCTCTCATTCTTTCGCCCCAAATCTAGGGTAAAACTTGAGTATAGCGAGTATAGCCGGGCATGGTGGCACACACCTGTAATCTCATTACTTGGGAGGCTGAGACAGAAGAATCACAGGTTTGAGGCCAGCCTCGGCAACTTGTTGAGGGCTTGTTTCAAAAATAAAATAAAATAAAATAAAATAAAATAAGGATGGAGGTATAGCTTTGTAGCTCAAAGGTAGGACATGCCTGGGTTCAAACCCCATCTCCCCTACACACACACACACACACACACACACACACACACACACACACACTTGAGTATATTGGGAGAAGAGTGTAGGAGGCACCGTAACCATGGATCAGGAGGTGAGAGCTGGAGGGGGATCTTAGGGAGCTCAGGTGGAAAGGGGAAGGCCGCCAGCACCGGCAGCAGGATTAAGTACTCGTGCCTTCCAGCGAGCCTGTGGAGGAAGGTTCTGGAGCAGAGGGGCTCGCAGGTCACTGCCACAGTCTGGCCTGAGCAGGCAGACGGGCTGGAGCAGAGACAGAGCCATGCTGGTCTCCCGCTGCATTCTGGGAAAGCTGGAACCTCCGACCGTGAGCCCAGTGCCTCCGAGGCCTGGCCTTCACCGGCGAGATGATCGAGCTCTGCAGGCGGGTCGCCGAGGAGTCCTCAGCATCTCCAGAACCTGAGGGCTCTCCATGTCTCAGATTTCCTCAGCTCCATCACGTAAAATTTCCCACCTCTTGTTCCCTGCAGTAGAAATGTGTCCTGTGATTGTTTTCTTTCCCCCAAAAGTGCTGCAAATGAAATGGGTGGTGTTACCCTCAGGGGCATCCTGGGCTCTAGGGAACACTGAAACACTTTGTGCTAGTATCCTCTAGAGAGGTGCACGGTGCTGGGTAATCTGCAGAGGGAGCAGGGTGGCGCTTGGCTTGCGGAACCCTAGGAAAGGTGTGCGGGGCAGCCGTCCGCCACACAGCTCAGGACCTAGGGAAATCCACGCTCAGATGAATTGACTGCGAGGTTACACGCCATCAGGAAACTGCTCCTTGCAGGTGATAATAGCCAGGACCCCCACTGCCCGGCCAGCCAGAGTGGACGTCCTCCTCCTCCCAGCGCGGCTGCTTTTCCAGTAAGCCCTTCTAAGCATCTGCAAGCTTAATGCACAAAAGCTTTCCCCCTTCATCCTGCAGCCTTGACAAATGTGCCTTGCTTACTGGGGCTTCCAAAAGAGAAGGTTAAATGAAATCTGAATGGAATACAAATAGTTCTTCCTTGCAGAGGCTTCCTTCTCTGAGAGCCTATGCCAGAAAATGAACTTCCTACGTGACCGCCAGGGAGCCCCCACTGTGTGGGGTGTTCTAATGGCTGGAGATGTCCCCCAGGCTCCCTCTATCAATTCATGTGATTGCATATATATTTAATCAGTTTCCACCATGTTCCTGGAAAGGCATTTAGCTGGCTGCCAACAAACTCCTCCTCTTGCCCCCCTACGCCCATGAAGTCAGATGGCGGAGCCCTCCCTCAGCCTCTGGGGCTCCATAGCCTTCTCCCCGATTCCCTCCTAGGAAGGCCCCCTGCTCATCAGAGCTGGGCATCTTGTTCTGAGAGGACTCGCTGCCTTCTGACGCTTACCTACACCAAGTCATCCCACACCCTTCCTGTCCAGTCAACCAAGCCAGATACCTAAACAGAAGAAAGCCACGCACAGAGGCTAGCATCATTCAGGAAAAGGAAGACCCCGAGTGTACATGAATTAAAACACCATGAATCTTGGCCGACTCTGCAGATGGTACTGTCTGTGGTGCCGCAGAAAGACACAGCCCGGCAGAGAAGGAAAATCAATTTTCATTAATGATTTTGAATGTGCCATTGGCCTTGGGTTAATTATTTATTTGCATGAGGGTTTAGATTTATCTCACGGATATGCCAGATTATTTGAAAGGGTTTTAGTGCCTTTGAACTATGCTCAACAAATCTTCTTGACCTATATTTCATGTCACATGCAAAAACAGTCAGCAGTGGTTGGTCACTTCTTTTTCTAGCTCAAGCATTATTTCAGTCAGCTAATAACGAGGCTTCCTGGGTACACGATGCTATTCTAGGAAGAAAGATGTGAGAACAATGTTCCTACTTTTATGTAGCTAAACATTCTAACAGTGGGAGAGACAGAGGAGCAACTACAAATAGAAAATGGGTAGGACCCTGGATCTGAGCTGATGAGAAGGAATTCTGCCTGTGCTGTGACTCCCCAAAGCCCATAGTTTCAGTGTTATCAGGAGGAAAGTATCAGATGAAATCCAACAGAAGGCCATCCTACTACACACCTGTCCAGTACCCTCAAAACTCTCAAGTTCATCAAAAGCAAAGCTTATCCAGACTGCCGTCACGGCGGAGCAGAGCCCGGGGAAGCAGGCACCTCAATGCGATGTCTCCAAGTGGGATCCCGGGGAACAGAAGATTCAGCAAAGCCAGAGAGGGGCGAATAAACTGTGGAACTTAGTTGACAAAAAGTAGATGCGAGCATCATCATCTCAGGTAGTGGCTAACAGGAGGATGCTGAGGGGCAGGAGAGGCAGGCGGGCTCCCCAGTCGAGCCAGCCTCCCCGCGGCAGGGACGCAACTCCAGGGAGGAGGATCAGCTGTAAGAAAGAACGTATCAGAATCCAGAGCAAGTAAGAAAAAAGGCCCGGAGGAGAAAGCTGGCTAAGAAACACATGGAAGCCGTGCGTGGCCAGACCTAGCAGGCAAGTGAAGAGGGGCCCATGATGAACCTGGAAGGGTTGGCAGGGACCAAGTCACGACTAGTTTTCCAGGTACAGTAGGAATCCACATGTTATTCAAGTCATCAGAAGGTTTTAAACAGAGATGTAGCATGACCTGAAGACTCCTTGGAAGATGATGTTAAGCCTGGCATGGTGGTGGATGCCTGTAATCTCAGTACCAGGGAGGCAGGAAGATCGCAGGACAGGGGGCATCTTGAGCAAGACAGACTCTCAGCAAGCTAGCAAGACAATCTTTCAAAATGGAAAATAAGAAGAGCTGGGCATGTAGTTCAGAGATAGAATATTCCTGGGTTCAATTTTCAGAACCAAAAGAGAAAAAAAGAGAGAAGAACAAAAAGTCATTTCAGCTGCTGTTCTAAGAATAAATAGATCATTTAGTAATTGCCAGGGGCTGGGGGTAGGGGGACATGAGGACTGGCTGTTCAGTGAGTCTGGAGTTTCTTTAGGGGTGATGATAATATTCTAGAGTATGTACTTAGTATATTCTAGAGTGACTGGAGATGGTTGCACGACATTGGCAATATTCTGAAAATCATTGACTTGCAGCCTACAATAATTTTATATTATGTGAATTTTGTCTCAACAAAAAGACGAGATAGTAGGAGCGAGGGTGGTGTTAGGTAGGTAATTTATTTATGAGGCTGTTTCTGCAGTATAGCCCAAAATGGCGGTGACTTTGATTGGAGTGCGGCGGTGGAGAGAAGAATTTGATTGAGATGTTTTGGAAGCAGAGCTGATGGGATCACTTCAGAGTTGATGTGGTGGTGGTGGGGTAACTGGGGGAAACTAGGGTGTTGTTAGGACCCTAAAAAAGACTTCTGACATCTAGTTTATTTTAAGACATTTTAATGTGGATTTTATACTCCAGGTGTTAGTATATTTGGGCTATAAATAACAGAAAACCTCAACCCAATTTCCAATTGCTTGGCCGGTGGGAAATTAGTTCTCGACATAGAATAAGTCCAGTGGTAGATCAGCTCAAGATGCCACGGAGCAGCAAAACAACGGCAAAGGGGAGGTATGGCCTCCCTTCCCAGGCGTCTTCCCCAGGAGGGAAGAAGTGGCCGCTCCCAGCAACTTCTCAGCACATGTTTTCAAATCAGCAGTCAGCACAGGAAACGAGATTGCCGTGGTCAGTTTAGACTGCCCAGGCGCCTCCCCCAGCAGAGGACGAGGCGTGGTGTCCCCTGGACCGCACAGCAACAGGGGGACGCCAGGGTCCATCAAAGGAGTCAGGGTTGGAGGACTAATGTTAGATGAAAAACCACCAGGATGTATTTTGTGGCGGGTGAACTGAACATATTTTTTATTTGTTTGTTAAAAAGTTTGTTTGTTGTAAGTAGAGGGGAGTATGTCTGAGGCACTTTATTATCTTTATATTCATTAGAACTACAGGAAAACACATTTTTAGTTACACTGACCATTTCTCAAGAATTTGAAAGTCCAAGAACCTGAAGTTCCTAGAAAGATTAAGTTGAACAAGGAGGAAAAAAAGCAGTAAACCAAAGAATGGTGTTTAATAATAATATCTAAACAGGGCATGGTAGCTCATGCCTGTAAGATCAGTACTTGAGAGGCTGAGACAAAGGGATCCCAGGTTCAAATTCAGCCTCGGCAACTTAGCGACACTCTTAGAAAACTAGTGAGACCCTGTTTTGAAAGAAAAAGGAAAAAGAGAGTCAGGGGTGTAACTCAGAGGTAGAATGTCCCTGGGTTCAATTCCCAATGCCACACACAAAAAAAATAATAATAGCTATAGTCATTGAAAAAAGTGTCTTAACACTTTTGTACTTAACATAAATTGTATCATTTAATCCCAAGACACTTTATAATGAGGTCTTATTACTAGGTTTTCACTTTACAAGGGAGGAAATGGAGATTGAGAAAGTTTAAGGCAGCTTGCCAATGTCACACAGAGCCAGAATCTGAACCCAGACAGCCCGGCTCCGGAGCCTGCGCTCCTGGTCTCGGAGCTTCCTACACGCCACATGTTCAATCTGGACTTGAAAGTTTAAACTATAGAGCAATGTTTTCAAACAACCATCCTCCCTTTTTGATAAAAAAAAGGTCATACTATCCTCAAAGAAATTTTTATTTTGATTAATTCATGTGTAAAAGCAACGGGCATTTTCTTTCCTTTTTTATATACAAAAATACATCAGGCTATTGACTTATGTTTTCTTTCTTTCTTTTCTTCTTCTTTTTTTTTTTTTTTTCAGTACTGGGGGTTGACCCTGCAGCATTTTACCTCTGAGCTGTAGCCCTATTTTTTACTCTTTATTTTGAAACCAGATCTCGCTAAGTCATGGAGGGCCTCGCTAAGTAGCTGAGGTTGGCCGCGAACCTGCAATCCTGTCTCAGCCTCTCAAGTACTGCGTTTGCAAGCGTGCACCACCACGCCCGGTTTTTTACTTACTTTTCCCCCTTCCCTGAGATTTCAGCGGTATGCCTAGCTTCCCAGAAGGGAACCTTCTGGAATGTGAGTTGCCCTTCTCGGGGCATGAGGAGAGACACCTAAGGAACGCGAGTCCTCTGGAATCGTGGTTCTCACGGGACGCTGGTCCCGATGACCTGTGCTGGCTGTTTATCTGCGTGCTACCTAATTAAACTAGATGATTGCCCGGCTTCCATGTAACTTAGCGGCATGGGTCTGGCCTTGGGGTCAAAGGCCTCGTAGAGCCGGCTTCCTATTGTATAAGGGAGGCCAAGGCTCTAACTTAGCCTCTCATTTGTTAAGTGGAGAAAACACATAACGCTTAACATCCCCAAAGATGAGACTGATTATGGGTCGACTACGAGGAAGTAGGTTTTGTTCCTTAGAGGATCAGCCCCTGCACCCAGGGGATAGAAAATACCTTCCTATCTCCTCTAGGAAGAGAGGTAAGACTAAACCAGTGCTCCATGCGGAAGCACTGGTTCATGCATGTTCTTCCTCTCTCTTTTTGCATAATTATTTCTTTGGGGCAAGGGGCACATTGGTAATAGTCAGCACCTGTGTAGAGCTGAATCATAAATGCATAGATAAGACCTACAGCCTCGCTCAGTTAGTAGGAACCAACGTACCCGGGGCCTGGGCCCTGCCTCCTGCCTCCCGCCTCCTGCCTCAGATCAGCCATTTATCTGTATCCCAGTGAAAGAGCATTCAGAATTGCCATCCAGGCTGCAAAGGTTAAATGGGGCAATAAATATTAATATTGCCGCTGCTTGTCAGCCTGCACAGATGAGGATTTAGCACAGTCCCCTCCGACAGAGGGTGACATCGCAGCCACACAGCAGAAACCTGATGTCGTCACCTCTCCCGCCCACGGGGCTGCGATGCCTGTCAGCTGTGTGGCGCTTTGAGCAGAGTCCTTATGCTAATAAGAGGTCTTGGCCAATTTTTAAAATTAGTTTAGAGATCAAATTCTTGCCTCTGACAGCACCGCATGCATATGATATTACCATTTCACTTTGTCGGCCCCAGCACTATCTCTGAGTCGGCACCGTGGAGAATTCAGTCAGTTTACATAACCGCTTGGCACGTACCCGGTGGAAGTAGTTGTGGTTTGGTGCTGCTGCTCTGCTGGTGGTGGTGGCTGGGCCGAGGACTTGAGCGGTAACGCGAGACTATTCATTCACCAACAGCCCTGACAGGGCCCTGTGGACGGCGGGCGGCTGCCCACATCCTCTCCTGCACGCTGGCTCTCGTCAGGAGGTACCCGCCACTGCCTTCAGCTCTGTCTAAGGAAAGCAGTGCGGAGGGCCACTTAGAAGACCGTCTATCAAGCTTTGTCATGGGAGGGGATGTTGGCCGAGGCGCTCCTCGGCCTCTGAGGAAAGGCGGGCTCCTGCTGGCCTCCATGGTCAGTCCATCTCGTTGGCTGGGAATCATGGGAATTTCCGCAGTTGGCTTTTGGAAGTGTGCCAGCTGTGAAGTTTGTCAAATGCTCCGCGCAGGATGAAAATTGCTAGGCTCCATTAGAGCAGAAGCGTGAGCTTGGACGGCACCTGGCCCGGATAAATCCAGATATGAACATGGTTAGGATTTTGTGGGATGCATTTATTCCTTTGATTTAGATAACTCTATCTAACAATCATCTATTATATAAAGAGAATATATAACATTGTCTAATGCTTTTGCTTTAAAATAGTATTATCTCATGTGTGTTATTCTATAACTCACTTTTTTCATGAGACACCATGGTTTTGAAATCTCATTATACGGTAACAAATGGATCTAATTCTATATTATATATTTTTCTAATTGCCATAATTTTATATTAATAGAACATGAATTACTTAATAACTCCACTTTGGGTGTACTTTTAGTCTCTCCTGATTTTTTTCATGATGAGGAAGTACAGTGCCGTCAGCCACAGTGCAGCGAACACCCTCGTGTGTCTCTCTGCTGTGCATTTGGAAAATTCTTTGATAGAACACCTAGAATCTCTCAGAAAGCTGTGGCTATGTTTACTTTCAGTAGACACCAACTTTCCACCAAGATGACTGTCTTTATTCTTCTCTAGAATTTTGCCAAAACTGAATGGTATCATGTTTTGTTTTGTTTTGTTTTTTGGTGGTACTGGGGTTCCTGGAAGCCCTTCTACCTCCGGGATATACTCCCACAGGCTACACTCTCCCTTAAGCCAGGCACAGTAACAGTAATCTCAGTACATGGGAGACTGAGACTGGAGGATTGCAGGTCTGAGGCCAGCCTCAGCAGTGTTGTGACACTCTTAGCAACCTAGTGAGATTCTATTTCAAAACAAAAAATATAAAATGGGCTGGGGATATATCTCAGAGGTAGAATGCCCCTGATTTAATCCTCAATAGTACAAAAAAAGAATGAAGGAAGAAAATAAAGAAAGAAGGAAGGAAGGGAGGAAGGAAGGAAAGAAGGAAGGAAGGAAGGAAGGAAGGAAGGAAGGAAGGAAGGAAGGAATTGACAGAGGAAAGGACTGGTGAAGTTGGGGAAATCTAGCTCTATAATTTTGAAGAAGTAAGAGGTCAGTATAGAGACGTTCCCACCCAAGAAGATTAAGAAAGGAGAAATGACACCAGTTATGTGATGATCAGACAGCAAGAAAAGGAAGGAATTAACACAGCATTGAAGAGAGGATGAAGAAATTATTTCGAGAAAAACAAGAGGGAGAGAAACACAAGATTAAGGAGATTCTTCTGATTGCGCCTCTGCGCTACCTCCATGGAAATTTAATACTGGGCGGGTATCAGTTTCTAGAGTGTTCTATTTCTAGATATTTCCCATAGTTAGAGCACTGTTGCTTTGTTATCTTTATGTATTTATTATTCATTCCATTTAATCCGATTCAAGTGTACTTTGAATATTTGTGTTTCCTCCCAAATTCCAGTTTGAAATCCCCACTGCAGCAGTGTAGGAGGAAGGGCCTCTGGGAGGTAATTAGGCCACGGGGTTTTGGCTTCATGGACTCGTCTCTTATATGAGGGCTTAAGGGACCTGTTCAGTCCTCCGTCTCTCTGCGTGGTGAGGACCCAGCCCTTGTCACTTCGGCCCCTCTGCCTCCATCCATGAGTGGACACAGCATCAGCATGCCATCTTGGAAGCAGAGCGCAGGCCCCCATTGGACACTGAACCTGCCCGTCCGTTATCTTGGGCTTCCTGGCTTCCAGAACTGTGAGTAATAAATGCATGCTGCTTACAGATGACCCAGGCTCGGGTCTCTTATTATAGCAGCAGAAATGGACTAGGGCAGTTCAAGAAGAGGGAGCAGTTGCAGTCACGTCGTGTCTGCTTGACGTCGCTCGTCTGTAACTAGGAGAAGGTATGCTTACCTTTGTTGAATGACTACCAAATGCACTCAGTGAACTCTGGTCTAGTGAAAAGTGTTTAAATAGAGGAAGATGAGCAAGCATGGAATTCCATGCTGGGTCAACTTCCATTTGTTTCTTTCAGAAAGTTTCCCTTCAAACTCTCTTACCTAGTGGACTATTCACAGTGCATTTGAACTGGGTTGTTCATTCCTTCCTTCCTTCTTTCCTTCCTTTCTTCTTCCTTTTTCCAAGGGAACTCTGCAAGGAGATCTCACTTCTAAAGGTGTAGACAGACGACAGGTGATTTCAGGAAGGTATAGTTGGCTCAAACCCACTGAGGCGCTTGCACTCAGCAATGCCCCTGTTCATTTTCTCCACTGCAGTTTTACAATGGCGGCCCCTGTGTCCAATAAGTCCTTACCAAATCCAGCTCCTTGCCTTGACTGATTTCTACTAGTTATCAGTCTAGATATTATTTGATAGAATTTCTCTGGGAAGCCTTCTTCCTACCCAAGACTGGATTAGCTGACCCCGCGAGAGTCTTCTTCCGGAACATACTGAGTTTGCCTCTGTTCGCGCTGATCGCCCTGCAGGGTCGTCTCCTGTGTCTTTTTAGTTCCCACTGGACACTAAGTACAGGAGACAAGGGACTAAGCACCCTGCTCAGTGCTTTGCACATCCCTGACCCCCAGTGAATATTTGTTTTATAACTACTTAAAAAAAAACTTTAACATTCCAAATATTTTTAAAGTGCTCTAAAGCTCAAAACCAGTGTATAGTAGGAGGGGTTCGCTGTGGCTCATTGCGGGGCTGCACGTGCACGTTTCAGCCACAGGAGTATGCTGGAGCAGACCCAGCCTGTGACGGAGTTTGGTGAAACCCCAGAGCGGGGCTCCATCCTGAGCCCGCTGAGAAGCCACAGGTTTCATCACACCATAATTAATGGCTTTACTTTCCCATTCCTATTTCACCATTCCACCCTTTGCAGAATTCATCAAAGGCGCCATCTCGGCCTCGGAGCCTTGGGCTTCATCAGTGCCTGAAGTCACCCAGCTGAGAAGCTTGGGACGTACACCCCAGCCCACGGGGCCGCGCGTTCATTGGGGAGGTCAGGGGTCTTCAAGAGAACGCACAGCGATCATGAGCCGCGTCTGTGCTGATTACACCCCTGTGCCAGCAAGGTGGCCAAGACCCGGGGTTTTGCGGGGGCTTTAAACGCAGTGCCAGGCCTGTTGTCTCTAAATAGAAGCAGCAAGAGGAGGCATTAAAATGTCAGCCCCTTTTCAGGAGCTTTTGCTCATTAAAACAGCTGCAAACTAGTACTATGAATAAATAACTAGATCCAGGAGCCTCTGGATGCAGGGATGAGGGTTTTAAATGGGGGTGACGTGGCGAGGGGGCTCCGGCAGAATCTGATGTGCCCGGCACCCCCAACGCAGCCGTAGATCAACTCGACACTTCCCGGCTCTAATTCTCTTCCTCCTCCTTTTCGTTTCGCGGCATTCCCAATTATGCAGCTGCCAGGAAAGGAAGCAGTGGAATTTCAATCGAGACTCCGGGCCCGTTCCTCGCGGGCGGATGGCACATGTCTGCACCCAGAGCCGGTGGGCCGCGGCTGGTGCGTCCCGAGCCGGCCAGCGCGGGCCTGCAGGTGTTCTGTCCGCGGTGGCCACGCTGTGTCTCAGCCGCCTGGGGATCTTTGTAACAGGCCATTTTATTTGGTAAGTGTTTGCCTGCTTACTGAAGAGTGTTCATTATTAATGACCAGAAAGGGAACTCCTGCCTCTGAGGCAGGAGTTGATACATTTGCTTTGTATAATCGCCTGTACAGTGAGCCATGCGGTCCTTCTGCGAAAACAAATTGCTTTCTTCCCATAAGAGTCTGCCCCGGTGTCACGGGAGAGCCAGGGGGACTCATCTCTCTGCGAACGCCAACGCCGAGTCCAGAAGCAGCAGGCAGATGGCAAGCTGGAGATGGATGGATCTCCTAATGGCTTCAGGGTAGCTGTGCCTGGGAGCGGCTCTGCTGAATGACAGCGCGGACTGCGACTCCATTTATCTCTCGCTGCTGTTGCTAGGTCTTCTGAGAACTCTCCCCCAGCCCCTCCATCAGGACAAACACTGACCTCACTTCAAGGGGGGTGCTCAGTTGAGAACGAGAGTAGAGGGAAGGGTGAGAAGACTCTGACTCACGGGGAAATGGCAGGTGTCACTCAAAGGCAGCAGGCTCAGAGAGGCTGGCCTTCAAGGAAGGGACTCCATGCTGAGGCAAAGGCAGAAGCTGAACTCTGGACTCTGAACTCTGAACTGAGACGGGCCCAAAGTCTAGGGCGAAAGGTCATGATAAAGACAGTATACCTCGGTCTGTCTCTAATTAATAAGAATTCACATTCCACTGACGAGATTACTCCCTCGCCACCCGAGCAAGTGGTTTGGGAAATGCTTTGACTGGTGGGATTCTTTATCTGTATCAGGATAAAAGGTAATCAGTGTTGAGACTGAGTGAAGAAGTAACTTCATACCTCTAGTTTTCAATTTCTAAAAGTGTCTATAAAAAGGCATGCTTGCCCAGAGAAGTGGGCTTAAAGGAGCATGCTAGATTATTAGTATGAATATAGTACTAGTAGAGACACCAGGCATGAAATTAAAGGGGGAGATTACACAGAAGGGAAGTTCGGGGGGGGCAACTTTATGACAAGAGAAAGCCCAGACCATTCACAGCCAAGGCCAGACCATGGCCAGACCTCCGCTCTGTGCTCACGCTTGAGATGGGGTGATGCAGGGCCGTCCCTTCCCACTCCGCATCAGGCCTTCAAAACATTCGCAGGTGCTAGTAATTAGTCACCCTTGAAATTTGTTTGCTGTTTTAATAGAGCATTAATTTTGGATCTCGATCTTTCTCTCTTTCTTGCATTCAAATCTGAAATAGATCTGACTTGGTTGTGTGTGTGTGTGTGTGTGTGTGTGTGTGTGTGTGTGTGTGTGTAGTACTGGGGTTCCTGAAAGCCCTTCTACCTCCGGGCTACATCCCAGACCTATTTTTTTATTTGGAAACAGGGTCTCCTAAGCCAGCGAGGCTGGCTTTGAACCTGCGTGATCTTCCTGTCTCCGACTCCCAAGTGCGGGGATTACAAGCGAGCGCCACCACGCCCCGCGTTTAGATTTGACCTGTTTGCCCATATTTTTCAGTTCTATTTTACAGGTAGTTATTGATTGCTGACAGTATTCAAGGCATTTGCATACAGTGACCTCCCTTTGCAAATCTAGTGGCAGAAAACAATAACCCAGGCCCCCCACCACAACAAGTGCCTTAGACATAAAACACTGCTACTAAAAGTCTGAGAATTTGTTTCAAATGTTTGTTTCATTATGAAAAAAAAATTATGGTGCTGGAGATTGAACCCAGGAACATTTTATGTCTGAGCTACACTCCCAGCCCGATTTTTATTATTTATTTTTGAAACAGGGTCTCACTAAGTTGCAGAGGGCCTCACTAAATAGCTGAAGCTGGCTGTGAAGCCAGATCCTCCTGTCTCAGCCTCCCAAGTACTGGGTTTACAAGCGTGCACCACCATGCCCAGCTTCATTTTGAAATTTTATACATATTTTGCATACAAATTTGGCTTTTGCTATCCACTTACTTTGGCATAAGAATTTATTTTAATTGTGGAAAATTTATAGCATACACAAATAGGATAGTGTAATGAATCCTTTTTTTATTTAACACATAGCTCCCAAAATTATTAACATTCTAGCATTCTCTTTCAACACTGCCAGAGACACAGAGCCAGACACACATACACACTTAAGTTTTGCTGTAGTTTTTTTTTTTGTTTTTTTTTTTTTTTGCAGTACTGAGGATAGAACCCAGGGGCATTCTACCTCTGAGCTACACCCTCAGCCCTATTTTTTATTTTTTACTTTGAAACAGGATCTCACTAAGTTGCAGAGGGCCTCACTCAGTAGGCAAGGCTGGCTGCACACCTGTGCTCCTCCTGTCTCAGCCTCCCCAGTACTGGGATTACAGGGGTGTACCACCATGCCTGGCTCTTGCTGTAGTATTTTAAAGAAATTCCCAGACAATATGTGATTTCAACTCAAAATTTGCTAGTAGCTGAATACTCTTTATTTTTTAACTACATCTCAGTATCGATGAAATAACTTTTTGACTCTAACAAGATTGTAGTAAGTCTTTACCATCTTCTTATTCCTGGCCAGTCATCAGTTTTTCCCTAGTTGTTTCAAAAAATTTCTTTTTATGGGTGAATTCTTTGAATTGGGCTTCTAAAGTATCTATATATACATGTGGTTTACATATCCTCTAAGAAAGTTTTTCTCTCATTTTTTAAAAATGCCATTTATTTGGGGAAGAAGCTGGGTAATCTTTCCTATAGGATATCTTTTTATTGTGTTTTAGATAATTGTACCTTCCTGGTGTCCTTTAACACGTTCCTCTATCTTCCATAATAACTTAACCAGGTCGGTATGGGCTCCATACAGGCTGGGTGGTTCTCTGTATTTTGTATTGCAGGCCATCATGATGAGCATAATGGGTCCTTGTCCCACTTTGGGGAGTCTTGGGATTGGCCACTGGGTTTAGGATGTGTCGTCTGACCTACTAATTATTAAATTTCCATCAACATTTTACCTAATGGTATTCATGGCCACTGAGGGTCATTACCTGGAACCATGATTTTACCAGGGGTAACAAATGGCGATTCATTCATTCTGACATTCCTTCTGCACTGATTAGCTATACTAGAAAAAATAACTTTCCAGCACCAGCTCTTTGCTTACTCTGAAATTCTCCAAAGGAAAAAAACAACCGAAGTGCTTGATTCTTTCCCACTACTTACTGATTTTCAGAATAAATACGTGCCTTATCAAGATCTCTCTCTGAGGAAAATGATAACTGTGGCCCTGTGTTACAGACAGGGAAACTGAGTTAGCGGAGGCCGCATGACTTCCTCAAGGCCACACAGCTGTTGAAGAGCAAAGCAAGGGTCTGAATTTTGATGATCTGACTCCAGAGGCTCTTTAGATATTCTCAGGTATTTTCCTCACGTTTACAAGTATATAATGTGTTAATAACATAGCTTCATAGGCATAAATTATTTTTTCCTTAAGAAAATTTATTCCTGGTGACTTGGACAAACACCCCTCCACAGTGTGACTATAACCTTGCACCTGTTTGTGTGGCCATTATAAAGAAAGCAAAAGATAATAAATGTTAATGAGGATGTGGAGAAATTGGACCTCTTACACAACTACTGAGAATGCAAAATGGTACAGCCCCTGTGGGAAATAAGGTGGAGGTTCCTTGAAATGCTAAAAATAGAACCAACATGTGATCCAGACACCCCACTCCAGGGTCTTGAAGAAAGGAGCATTGTCACATTTACTGCGGCCTTGTTCATGACAGTCAAGATACGGAAGTGACCTCAGAATCTACCAACAGGTACTTGGATTTAAAATGTAGTGTATATATACAAGGAAATATTATTCAGCCTTTAAAAAGGAGAAATCTATAATACTTGAAAACATGGGTGAATTGTGGGGACATTATGCTAAGTGAAATAAATTAATCACGGGAAGACAAATACTACACGATTCCATTTACACGAAATATCTGAAATAGTCAAAGAGTAGAACACTGTTTACAGGGACTGTAGGAAGAAAGAAATGGATAATTGCTAATTAGTGACTATGAAATTCATTTAGCAAAGGTGAATAAATTCTAGAGATCTGCCACACTGCATTCCACCTATATAGCAATAACATATGGTACTCTTAAAAATCTGTCCAGAAGGATAGATCTTGCGGTAGGTGTTCTACCATAATAAATTTAGTTTTCAGTACCAGGGATGGAACCCAGGGGCATTTGACCTCTGAGCTACACCTCTAGCCCTATTTTTTAGTCTTTGTTTTGAAACGGTCTCACTGAGTCGCAAAGGGCCTAAGTAGCTGAGGCTGTCCACGAACCACAATCCTCCTGTCTCAGCCTCTCAAATGCTGGGATTACAAGCGTGCGCCACCACGCCCAGCTCCATAATAAAAATTTTAAGAGGAAAAATAAAAGAAATATTCCTGGCCTGGTAAGGGAACCTAAGTGGGAAATGAACTACGAAGAGCTATTTTCTTTTCCATCTTGCTTTGGACAAGTATCAAGTACAGTGTTGCTGATATTAATGAAACACCTGTGCTACTGAGTCCGGAGATGGTATCGCCGATGGCTTTTTCAGATGACGCCTAATTAGCTGGTATTACATTAGCAAAACCTCTCATAACAAAGAAATGTCCGGGAAGTTGCTAACCAGAAGGTGCCTGAGAGTTATCATCCTACTACAGATCTTTGGCGGGTGAGCAGAAGTTACAAAGTAGCACACACCCTGCTAAGCGAACACCCACAAACTCCTCGAGTGACCTCAGATACCAAATTAGAAAAGGGGACTGGAGGAGCCAAGCAAACCGTGGTGAGATGGATGCGCACGGAGAGGCTGTGTCACCGCTGGAGACAGGATGGTGGCGGCCACGGCACGGCCCTCAGCCGCCCCTCCAGTGTACTCTGGGAGCCTTCACAGACTGCGGATACCAAGAAAGCTGTGCTGAAGGTGGAGGGAAAACACAGTCAACATGGACAGTAAAGATGAAGAGAGAAGCTAGAAGTGAGAAGAACCAAAACAGAGAAGCTAGCCAGGTTGTGAACCCATTTTACCAGTGCCCCAGTCTTTCTGGATGCATGCTGAGGTCTGAAAAGCAACCAAGGAAGCGTGCCCATGATTGTGTCTTCCATCTTGCTTTGAGTTCTAAATAAACGTTTATGCCAAATGGATTTGAACCAAGCAATGGCCACAGCAAGGATGCAACTAATTGGCTGGTTCATTTGGTGGGAGAGGCTGTTGAGGAACCAGTTCAGATATCTGAAGGGTCTAAGACCCAAGGAATGGGAAAGCGTCTACAGCGCGGTTCCGATCTGCCTTTCCTGGCGTATTTCAGGTCCTCTCCTTGCGGATCTTTGCACATGGATCTACTCTTTGCCTGGGAAAGCCTGCTTTCACGTGAACATAAGCACCACCGGCTCCTTGAGATGCGTCACTCACTGAGAACAGTGTTGGACACTCAGCAAGGGAAGCTAAATGTGTATATGTTCTATACATAGATACAAAATATTTTAAAATAGGTATTTTGGGGGCACTGGGGATTGAACCCAGGAATATTCTACCTCTGAGTTCCACCCCCAGCCCTATTTTGTTTATTTTTTATTTTTGGGGGGGTCTGGGGATGGAACCCAGAGGCATTTGACCTCCGAGCTATACCCCCTGCCCAATTTTTTATTCTTTATTTTGAAACAGGGTCTCACTGAGTTGCAGAGGGCCTCACTAAGTAGCTGAGGCTGTCCACGAACCGCGATCCTCAAGTCTCAGCCTCCCGAATGCTGGGATTACAAGCGTGCGCCACCACGCCTGGCTCTATTTTATTTTTTATTTTGAAATAGAGTCTCACTAAGTTGCTGAAGTTGGCCTCAAATTTGCAATCCTCCTCGTCTCGGCTTCCCAAGTTCTGGAATTACAGGCATGTGTCACCAGCCCAGCTATACAAATTTATAGCTTTTCCCTACTTGTTTCAAGGTCAAAATTAACTCAATCCCTTGCTGTAGTTCTTTCTTTCTAATACGTGGATTTCTTTGCCCCCCGATTATTATTGGCTTTTACCAAAATAAAATCCACAGATTTCTTGCACAGATTTTACCTGTAGTAAAACCATTAAAAATGTCATATACCAGGCTCTGCCTCAGACTACAAAATCAGAATCTCTGGAGTTGAAGCCTGGTTGTGAACCCATTTTACCAGTTCCCCAGTCTTTCTGGATGCATGTTGAGGTCTGAAAAGCAACCAAGGAAGCGTGCCCATGATTGTGTCTTCCATCTTGCTTTTAGTTCTAAATAAATGTTTATGCCAAATGGAACTGAACCAAGCAATGGCCACAGCAATGACACAACTAATTGGCTGGTTCATTTGGAAACGCAGCCACCTTCACACAGGAAACAATAGAGGCTATTAAAGCCACCGGCATTTCTCAATAGGAAAACAGAACACAAATTATAAAACAAAAATAGGGTGAAAAGAATGCAAGTCAATGATTTTAATGTAAAATTATGCAAAGGGAAAACAGTGCAAAACACAAGTATACATCTTGATGGACTTTGAAAAATGAACACAACTAAGCAACCAGGATCCAGTCAATAAACAGGACACGATATACCCCAGAAGTCCCTTCCTGCCCTTTCCTGTGTTGTAAGCCTGACTTCTAACACTTTTGATTTATTTTACTGTTTTCCTGCTCATTGCGGAGAGGCTGTCTGTTACCACGTGTCTGTCTCCTTGTCTCTCTGCCTATTTCATGTTGCTATAACAAACCCATCTTCACTGCTATATACTATTCCATCATGTGAACATTACTTATCCACACTACTGTAGATGGAAGTTTGTGTTGCCTTTAGCTTGAGCCTATTATCAGTAGTACTATGAATGTTCTCGTATATGTCTTTTGGTGAACATGTGCTTGGGTTTATGTCAGATGTTTAGGAATGAAATTGGTGGGTCATAGGGTATTCACATGTCTGTCTCGTTTGAATAAATACTAGCCCAATCTTTAATGGTAAGATGAAGTGCCATTCATGCTATTGTAATGCCCTTGCATGGATGCTGGGTTTGGTCGTGGGACTTGCTTTGCCCAATGGGACAGTAGAAAAACCGGTGTAAGCCGAGCTCATACAAGCACTTGCTGGGTTTTATTCTTCCATTGCTTGTCTTTGACATGTCCAGCTTAGCCTGCTGAAGGTCGAGAGAGAGATGAGGAGGAGAGCAGAGTCCTTGTGGATGAGGCCATTCTCCTGGCCAGCCCCAGCCAGCCCGCCAGCTGTCCACACGCACATGGGCAAGCACAGGTGACATTAGCTGAGCCCCAATCAGATCCGTGGAGCTGCCTGCCTCACCCATAGGCTTTTTTGAAATAAGAAATGATTGCTTTTAAGTCACTAAATTTCAGTGTAGTTTGTTACACAGCATTAACTCACTGCTACATTGCCTAGTAGATTTCCAAACAGTTACACCAAATAACAACCCCCAGATGTGTCTCAAGCTCTGAGGTTCCACATCCTCATTACTTGGTATAGATTAAACTATATTAAAAATACAGTATTTGTTCTTATTTTCACTTGAATCATCCTTGGGAAATGTGTAACAGTATCAAATTGTACATTTAATTTGCATTTTCCTAAAAACCAATGATGTGGGACACCTTTTCATATGTTCATTAGATAGTAGTATATATCCTCTTTTGTGAAGCTATTTTAAGATTTTTGTCTATTTTTCTGTTGAAGTAATTGATTTTAAGCCACTAATTTGTAGGATTGAATATACATACACACAGACAGATAGGAGGAGCCCTTTGTAGACTTATGTATTCAGATATCTTCTCCTGCTCTGCAAATTTCCTTTTCATTTTTCTTAATAGCGACCAATAATAAACAAATCCTCACAATTTTAGTTTAATTAAATTTACACATTTCATCCCTTATGGTTGGCAACATTTCTTTGCCTACCTTGTGTCATGAAGCTCCTCTCTTGTTTATTGTTTTGCCTTTCATAGTTAGATTAATACTTTGCCTGAAATTGGTTTTCTTTTTCTTTTTTTTTCTTTTCTTTTTTTTTTTTTTTTTGGTGGTACTGGGGTTCCTGGAAGCCCTTCTACCTCCGGGCTACACTCCCAGACCTATTTTTACATTCTTATTTGGAAACAGGGTCTCCTAAGCCAGAGCGCACGGCTGGCTTCGAACCTGCGTGATCCTCCTGTCTCCGCCTCCCAAGCGCGGGGATTACAAGCGTGCGCCACCACACCCGGCTTGAAATTGGTTTTCTAATATGGTATGAGATCAAGATTCCCCTTGGTCTCAGATGGCTCTCCAGCTGACCTGGGCCTTCTAGAAAGGGCTGGGCGTTCTGAAAATGCTCACAGTTGGGCCGGCTCAGCTCTCGCTGGGAGCCAGTCATGGGCAGAGTTCCCACTGGGCTCCTGTCCCATCTCTGCCACCAGCTCACCAGCTGTGTGCTTGGGCAGGTCACTAGAGCTCTGTCTGTTTGCCCATAAGTAAAATGAGGAGGTGAGATTCGATTCTCTCCATTGTTCCTTCCAGAAGCGTGGGTTCAGGCAGCAGTGACATCAGACTCCAACTATGGCATTATTAGTTCTGGGACCTCAGGGAAAGTATTTAACATATGGAGTCCCAATTTCTTTACCTGTAAGAGGGAGCAATCATACCCATATGTAGGGCTGTTGAGAGAACAAGAACAATGAAGGTGAAGTTCAATACTTGGCTCAGGAGATCGTTCAACAAAAACGAGCGCATGTAGTTATTAATAGTCACGTTTTCAAGGAGAACTTGCCTTTATTTAATTTCATCAAAAATATAATTGGGAGCCGGGTGTGGTGGCGCACGCTTGTAATCCCAGCATTTGGGAGGCTGAGACAGGAGGATCGCAGGTTCGCAGACAGCCTCAGCTACTTAGTGAGGCCCTTTGTAACTCAGTGAGAGACCCTGTTTCAAAGTAAAGAATAAAATATAGGGCTGGAGGTGTAGCTCGGAGGTAGAATGCCCCTGGGTTCCAGCCCTAGTACCAAAATTGTGTGTGTGTGTGTGTGTGTGTGTGTGTGTGTGTGTGTGTGTACACATATATATGGTACCTCTAATTTAAATTTAAATTTAATTAGCTTCCATACAAGTTTGCTTGGAGATATAGTTGACTAACCCTAGGATAAGCATCCCAATTATATCTCCTCCTTTTCATTTCTAAGAGATCTTATTTTATATAAAAAAATTTAAAGCTAGAAATAGAGAAGCTAAAGGACTATAAAATCAGACTCTTGAAATTGTTCCGTATTAACCTGGATTTCAAAAGCGTACCCTAAACACTTGCAGAGTCCAGATAAGAAGAGAACGCTGTGATGATTCTTATCCGTGATGAATCGGGAAGTCTTAAGTCATTAAATTTCCACCAAGAGCCTAACTCAGGATTTCCCTAATTGCCTGACCACTCCACCTAAAGTTACCCCTCCATTATCCCAAGCTCACTTTATTTTTCTTCACAGCAATTACAGTTACCTGACATAGTCCCCGCCTTCATGTTAATCATCTGTCTCCCTCAACTCCAATACAGTCTCCGTGGGGCCAAAAGCTTTGTTTAATGTACCAAATATCTCCAGCACCTGGAAGAATGACTACTACATAGTAGATATCTAGAAAATATTGTCCAATAAATGAACAAATGTAGTAACAACATTCAATTAGTTTCACGCTCTACTTAATATGACATACAAATTAATAATGTATTCTGACTGCAATACCTCTTTCAATCCTAAACTCACATTATTGTAGTCCAGTAATAACATTGCTACAAAAATATTAGCCCTGCTAATAATCAACACATTTTTTTCTTAAGTGTACCTTTGGGAACTAAGAGAAGGAAATTGATATTTCCCACATACATATGCTTTAAGTGGTTTTTTTAGAGAACTGTTTAATAAATAGTTACCGAAGGAGAAAAGCATGATCCAGAAAAGCTTTCGCTCATTTCTTTAAATAAAAGCAGACACAGGAATCATGCTTTTACTATAAGTAAACTAAGTTTTACGTGTTGACTATTAGAAAGTTGTCCAATTTTTCCTTTACCAAAATAAATCATTAATTAAGATGGACAAAAACCAGGAAACATGGAAGTTAGTCATTTAATTTCCTCACCTACTCAGCTGCCTGGAGTCATTTCCTGCAGGAATTCCACATCTTCCCATTGAAGTGTTTTAGCAGCTGGTAACAAAATCATCAAGTCAAGCAGGGGGTGATACTCTAGGCTCCAGTTACAAATCAGGTGGGTTTTTATGCTTATGATGGGGCCAGATCAACTTTAGAAATAAATATAAATACCTTGTAGAATGCTGTTTCTTCGCAGCTCCAGGAGGCAGTTGGCCTGGTGGGAGGATCTGTGGACAAGAAAACCTGACTTCTGGGTTTAGCTCGGCCACTGATTAGTTGTTTGACCTTAGATTTCACCTTCCATGCCCTAGTAGCTTGTCTGCACGAGGGTAATAACACTCAAATTTTACCTAACTAAGCTGTTTTTAAGGTGGAAGAAACAGCCCAACGCAGAAGTATACTCATACGATTGTGATAAGCTTAGGATGGAGGCCTTTGCCCAGTGGTCTTAAAGAAAACCCAACTTCACTCACCCTCACCTTGGCCAAAACAATGTGCTGGGTATGAAGTAGAAGACTGAAAAATCAGAGAAACCAACATCTTTTATAGTATTATAAAGAGACACAGAGACTATGAAGTTAATCACTTTTGGGGTGCCTTATTAATCTTACCTGATACTGGGAGAGATGCGGGTGCAGAGTTCTTGGTGCCCCCCAGTTCTCCCCTCCCACCTCCCCACGCATGTCTCTGATATTGGCACGGTAGTCTGGTGTACATTCATAGCACAGTCTCGACTATTACACTCTTTATGACTCCGTCTCCTATTCCTGGTCCCCCTTAGGCACTCCCCGGAGTCTCTGCTTGTATATCTAATGTCCTTATTTCCAAATAGCTCTCTGGCTTCCACATATAAGAGAAAATATACATCTACTCATTTTTTGAGACTGGCTTAGTATGATATTCTGAAGTTCCATCCATTTTCCTGCCAAAGGTCTGATTTTGTTCTTCTTTATGGCTAAGTAGAATTCCATTGTGTGCATATGCCAAAGTTTTAGGATCCATTCATCTGTTGAAGGGTACCTAGGCTGGTTCTATAATTTGGCTATTGTAAATTATGCAGCTATGAACATGGATATGTAAGTGTTATAATATTCTGATTTCATCTTTTTATCTTTTTTTTTTTTTTTGGTGGTACTGGAGGTGCAACCCAGGGGCTTTCTACCTCCGGGCTATACTCCCAGACCTGTTTTATATTTTATTTGGAAACAGGGTCTCACTAAGTTACTGAGAGCTTCACTAAGTGGCTGAAGCTGGCTTCGAACCTGTGCTATCCTCCTGTCTCAGCCTCCCAAGCGCGGGGATTACAAGTGTGCACCACCACGCCTAGCCGATTTCATCTTTTTTAAAAAGAAGAGCAAAGGATTTGATCAAACATATACAGTATAGCTGAATTTGGGGTGGCAGTGGTAGTAAAGTGATATAGATTGAATATTGTTTCCCAAAAATTCTTATGTTAAAATCCTAACCCCCAATGTGGTGGCTGGAGGAGTTGAGTTCTCTGGGAGATGACTGGGCTGTGATAAAGTGCCCCTATAAAAGAGGTCCTAGAGAGCTCCCTCACCCCTCCCCACATGACTTCGCAGTAAGAGGCAGTGTCTGTAAGCAGGACACAGGCTCTCACCAAATGCCAAATCTGCCAGTGAAGAGAGTGGACTTTCTGACCTCCAGAACCATGAGAAAGAAGTTTCTGTTGCTTATTAATTTCTGTTGTTCGTAGTATTTTTGTTCTAGCATTCCAAATTTACTAAGACATAAATTTACATCCCTTTTCCCCCCAAACATTTTCCTGACTAGAGCAGTCAACTAGGTAAGGAAGAATACCACTGATAATTGTCAAGCTAAAATAAGTTTGTCCCAACCTGTCTCTGCACTTGAATTTTAAAGTTTGGCCCAAAGTGAACTCCTTCTATGATGAACTGTAACCCGAATGTGTGAAGAGATTGTAACCTAACATAACAGTATGCCCTTGTAACCAAGCGGCTGAATCTCAGTCAATCACTGCAGTTGAACTTCCAGGCAATCAGAGGCTGCAGCTGCCCAAAGATGACCATCTAAGGAAAATGCCAACCGATTGGTCAAAGAGTGTTTCTGTAGGGCACTTTTCTTTTTTCTCTGGGAGCTATAGCTTGGGTCTTAAATGTCTACCAGAAGCCTGAATATTAAAGGTTTGGTTACCAGCGTTATGGGGGGTGGTAGAAGGTTTAGAGGTGGGGCCTAGTGGAGGGACTCCCACCATTGGAGGCATGTCCTTGAAAGGGACATGGAGACCTGGCCCGTCTACCTCCTTCTCTTTCTTTGTGTCCCAGCTGCCATGAGGTGGGCAGCTCTGCTCCGCTGCAAGCTCCCTGTCCTGATGCCCTTGCCTGGCTACAGGCCCCAAACTACAGTGCCAGCTGGCCATGGATGGAAAGCTCTCAAACAGTGAGTCAGAACAAGCCTTTCTTCCTTAGTTGATTTTCTCGGCTATTGCTTTGAAGTGACAGGAAGCTGGCTAGCACTGCAGGTAAGTGTAACCTGCACACGCCGTGGCTCGGGGCATCCTGAGCCATCTTTGCCCTAGAATACTACCCGGTTCTAGAAACGTCTTCTTTCTTTCCTTCCTTCCTTCTTTCTTTCTTTCTTTCTTTCTTTCTTTCTTTCTTTCTTTCTTTCCTTCTTTCTTTCTTTTTCTTTTTTTTTTTTTGCAGTACTGTAGATGAAACCCAGGGGCATTCTACCTCCAAGATACACCTCCAGCCTAATTTTTTTTTTAATTCTTTACTTTGAAACAGGGTATCACTGAATTGCAAAGGGCTTCACTAAGTAGCTGAGGCTATCTGTGAACTGCGATCCTCCTGTCTCTGCCTCCCGGATGCTGAAATTATAAACATGTGCTGCCACACGTGGCTTAGAACCTTCTTCTTGCTCAAGTAAACATTGTTAAATTTTAACAGTCCTGATCCTTTAAATGTGAATCACACTTAAGAATTTTTGTCTGGTTTGGCAATCAGAAGAAATAAAGCAGTCTTCGTATTTTCTGGATTGGGTGAGGACATGCTGAATTTTGGGGACCTTGACTCAATAAGCTAAAAGGAAAACCCAACCTTCAACTTCAGAAAGACTGGTTTCTACAAATTCAAGTATGGGTCCTCTGGCTCATGGGCCAAGCACACTCCCAACCACTGTCCCTGAAGCTAATTATTAGGACAGTCAAGGAACTCACATAGGACTATAGAAAAGAGTACAGAGCGCGCGTTCTTCTACTCTCTTGAATGTAATACATTTATTGAGAACTACAAATAAATTACACAGTTTTATCAGGAAAATGCTTTACAGATTTCAGATACACGCACAAATACATATGCATAACACATATTTCATATATTCCCAGTTTCGTGTGACTCAAGAGAAGAATGACGTATCCACCCACTAGTCTAGCCGGAAGTTGACATTTTGCTCTGAGCAGTTAGGAAGTGGAATCTCCGTGAGGCCGCTCTTGGAGACTTCCAAGTAGCTGAGAATCGTGGGAATTCCCTTATTTTGGTGAGTGGACACTGCCCTGAATTGTAGTGATTTAACTGCCATTTTAAATGAGTTCTCACATGCAAGCATTTCATAAATTAGGTAGAGGTGTTTTGTTCCTAAAAAGGAAGTAGGGATTCTTTTTCTCAGATTAACGGAAAGCTAGGCAAATTTTTGTGTGCTTAGTGGTTTTTTCACATATTTTCCTTACATTATGGTGCCTGCTGCTGCTTATCTGCTAGCAAATCCAGAAGATAATGGATGGATGATGAGAGAGCACAAAAAATTAATAGACACAAAGAGCCAGTCACATTTCATTGATGTGTCCATGTTTACAATGTCAAAATATGGTTATATTCCTTGTGATGATTTTTTCTATTGCTTTGGAATTAACATATCAGAATTCTGTTATGTTCTGTGGTGAGTTTTGGTGTTCTCTGAAAAGAACATCATGATTTCCAGAAGCTTCTCCTCTAAATTTTGAGAACCATTGTTAAGGGGTAACCTACCTCAACTTCATTTATTATTATTATTTTATTTTTGTGGTTCTGAGAAGTGAACCCAGGGGTATTCTACCTCCAAGCTACAATGCCAGCCCTATTTTTTTTATTCTTTATTTTGAAACATTAAGTTTCAGAGGGCCTCACTAAGTAACTGAGGCTGGCCATGAACCTGTGATCCTCCTGTCTCAGCCTCCCAAGTACTGAGATTACAAGTATCCACAACCACACCCCACTTTATTTCAACTTCAAATGGAATGACAAATAGATGAATTTAAACTTAGTGCCTAAATTAAAATAGAGAAACAATTTACCAAAATCTATGGGACACTTTGAAGGCAGTAATAAGAGGAAAGTTTATAGCATTGAGTGTCTACATAAGAAGGACAGAGAATCGCCAAGTAAACAACCGAATGACACAACTCAAGGACCTAGAAAGACTTCAACAGTCTAATCCAAAAGCCAGCAGAAGGCAGGAAATTATTAAAATCAGAGCAGAAATAAATGAAATAGAGAACAAAAAAAATTCAGGAATCAACAAAACAGAAAGCTGGTTCTTTGAAAAGATTAATAGGATTGATAGGCCCCTGGCCAACCTAACCAAAAGAAAGAGAGAATCAACTCAAATTATTAAAATCAGAAATTAAAAAGGATACATCACCACAAACCATGGGGGAATTCAAAGGATTATCAGAAACTATTTTGAAAATTTATACTCCAATAGTCTGGAAAACATGAAATAAATCGATAGATTTCTAAGCACAGTTAACCTACCTAAACTGAACCAAGAGGACATAGCAAGCCTAAACCAACCAATAGCAAGCAAAGAAATAGAAATGGCAATAAAAATTCTGCCATCAAAGAAAAGCCCAGGCCCTGATGAGTTTCCAGCTGAATTCTACAAAACCTTCAGTGAAGAAGTAATACCAATACTTCAGAACTTGTTCCCGGAAATTGAAAGAGATGGAATTCTCCCAAATTCCTTCTATGAAGCCAGTATCACATTAATCCCCAAACCAAATAAAGATAACCTCAAAAAAGGAAAATTACAGACCAATATCCTTAATGAACATAGATTCAAAAATTCTAAACAAAATACCAACTATACACGTTCAAAACCATATCAAGAGAATTGTACACCACGACCAAGTTGGTTTCATCCCAGAAAAACAAGGCTGGTTCAACATACGCAAATCAATACATGTTATTCACCACATAAATAGAACTAAGAATAAAAACCACATCATCACATCAATAGATGCTGAAAAGGCATTTGACAAAATCCAACACCCATTTATGTTAAAAACACTGCCAAAAATTGGAATAGAAGGAACATACCTCAACATCATTAAGGCAATATAAAACAAACCCAAAGCCAACATCATATTGAATGGGGAAAAACTGCAAGAATTTACTCTAAAATCAAGAACAAGACAAGGGTGCCCGCTATCACCACTCCTTTTCAATATAGTCCTTGAGATTCTTGCCACAGCAATAAAGATGAGAAGGAAATCAAAGGAATTCACATAGAAAGAGAGGAATTAAAACTATCCTTATTTGCAGATAATATGATCCTCTATGTAGAAGACCCAAAGAACTTAGCCAAAAGACTTCTGGAGCTGATTAACAAATTCAGCAAAGTTGCAGGACACAAAATCAACCTAAAGAAATCAGTGGCTTTTCTTTATACCAACAATGAATCCACAATGAAATAAAGAAAACAATCCCATTCACTATAACCTCTAAACCAATAAAATACCTAGGAATAAACCTAACCAAAGATGTAAAAGACCTCTACAAAGAAAACTATAAAACATTAAAGAAAGAAATTGAAGAAGACCTTGGAAGATGGAAAGATCTCCCATGCTCATGGATAGGCAGAATAAATATCATCAAAATGGCCATTCTGCCAAAAGTGATCTATAGATTCAATGCAATTCCCATTAAAATACCAACGACAATCTTCATAGACCTAGAAAAGTCAATCGTGAATTTTATATGGAGAAAGAAAAGACCTAGAATAGCCAATGCAATTCTCAGCAATCAGAACCAGAGAAGAGGCATCAAAATCTGGACCTCAAATTATATTACAGAGCAATAATTATTTATTTTTTATTTTTTTATTATTGGTGATACTGGGGTTCCTGGAAACCCTTCTACCTCTGGGCTACACTCCCAGACCTATTTTTATATTTTTTTTATTTGGAAACAGGGTCTCTTAACCAGTGAGGCTGGCTTCAAACCTGTGCCTCCCAAGCGCAGGAATTACAAGTGTGCGCCACCACGCCCGGCTGCGCAATAGTTATCAAAACAGTATGATATTGGAATAACAGGCACACAGTCCAAGGGAACAGAATAGAAGATACAGAAACAAACCCACACATCTATAGTCAATTGATCTTTGACAAAGGGGCCAAACTCATAGGCTGGAGAAAAGACAGCCTTTTCAACAAATGGTGCTGGGAGAACTGGCTATCCATTTGTAGAAAGATGGAACTAAATCCTTACCTCTCACCATGCACAGGAATCAACTCAAGATGGAGCAAAGACTTAGAAATTAGACCAGAGACTGTGAAGTTATTAGAGGAGGGCATAGGCTCAACACTCCAACATATAGGTACAGGCAGTAACTTTCTCAACAAGACCTCCAAGGCTCAGGAAATTAAAGCAAGAATTAACAAGTGGGATAGCATCAAACTAAAAAGTCTCTTCTCATCAAAGGAAACCATCAAGAACCTAAGAGGAAGCCTACAGAATGGGAGAAGATCTTTACCAGCCACCACTCTGATAGAGGGCTAATATCCAAAATACATAAAGAGATCAAAAGACTCTACACTAGCAAAACAAACAACCCAATCAAGAAATGGGCAACTGAACTGAATAGACACTTCACAAAAGAAGAGATACAAATGGCCAATAGATACATGAAAAGATGTTCAACATCACTAGCCATCAGGGAGATGCAAATCAAAACACTGAGATTCCATCTAACCCCAGTCAGAGTGGCAAGCATAAAGAAATCAAATGACAACAAATGCTGGTGAGGATATGGGGAAAGAGGAACTCTTTTGCACTGTTGGTGGGAGTGCAAACTAGTTCAACCTCTATAGAGATCAGTGTGGAGTTTCCTTAGAAAACTGGGAATGGATCCACCTTATGATCCAGCTCTACCACTCCTGGGTATTTTTCCAAAGGGGTTGAAATCAGATATCTACAGTAACATATGCATACCCATGTTCATAGAAGAACAATTTGTAATAGCCAAGATATAGAACCAACCTAGGTCTCCATCAACAGATGAATGGATTGTGAAATTATGGGAAATACATAAAAAGGAATTCTATTCAGCTATAAATAAGAACAAAATCATAGCATTCACAAGAAGATGGGAAGATCTGGAGAACATTATGTTAAGTGAGATCAGCCAAGCACAGAAAGAGAAGGGACATGTGTTTTCTCTAATATGCCCAAACTAGGGAGCATTGGGGATACCCGAGGGACTCCAGATAATGGAGGGGAAACCTCAGCAAAGCTAGAATGGAAGGAGAGGAGAGGAAGAAGGCTGAGGTTGATTAATGGAGGAGCTACATCTGAATATGTGTAAAAGTATGAATATAGCATGGTCAACCTGGACACTCGATTGTTATGAGGGGGGAAGGGAAAACAGGGGTGGGGGGAAGAGGGCGCCAAGCACAGTTTAAATGTATACCATTTATTTTCAATTAAAAAATTAAAAAATAAACTTAGTGCCATGGATGTGTTGACCATGTCAAAACATTTGGCAACATAAAGCATGCCCTTATGTCAGCTAATGGGAAGGGAGCTGGCAGCACAGACTACAGTGGGGGCCCTGCCCAACCAAGAACATCAGCTAATGTTATAAGACAGTTATAAGTCTCATAACAACAACAAAAATGTTTTATAAGTAAAGAGGTGGCACATACTGAAAGCCTAGTTGGAGTCTGCATTTTTGAAGGTGGAGAAGACACTGTGTAGCCTAGAGCCCACACCATGGCCTTTGAAGTCCGTTCTCCACAGGCCCTCAGAAGGTCCCAGGATGGTGTCAGCTTGCCTCAGACACACTGACCAGCATTCCCTCTTCCCTGGATTACCTTCTCACTGCATTTCCTGGACCAGCTTCCAAAAAACACTGCACACTAATCTTAGTCTAAGTCTTTCAAATTCAAAGCAAACTATTAGTACATCTCACAAATATGTCACTGCTCCTTGGAGTAGCTCAAGGAGAAATAATAGTAATGCATATGCACTTATTAAAATAATAATAGGCATCCTTATTGAGTGCCTACTATGTGACAGGCATCAAACTAAGAGATCTCCAGACACTAATTTCATGATCATCCTATAAATGAAGGAATATGACCCTCCCTTTGCAGATAGCACAACCAAAGTGTAGGAAGGGGAATCAAGCCTCCGTACTTCTTAAAATAATCTCTTTCAAGAGGGTAGTTTAATCTCTTATACTTGTATTTCAGTCATAATAATAATTTAAATAAAACACAAATTACCAACACACAAAAGACATCTTTGAAGTGTCAATGTCATAAAAGGAAAAAAGAATCCTGTAGAATGACTTCAGCCTCTGGAAAAACAGTTGTCAACATGTATGTTTTCAATCTCCAATGAATTTAAATCCAAGCAGCTATACAGTTTTTTTTAAAAAAAAATCAAAGTGAGGCTGGTATGGAATTTTTTTATTCATTACAGGCATTGGAATTCTTTACATCGAATCATAAAGATTAGTCATTTAAAATTTTGTTGTTTTCTTTATTCATAGATGTATATATTTAAGTGCATGTAATAAATATATCTAATTATAGGGCACAGGATGATAATTTGATACACGTATACATTGCATAAGGATCAGCTGGTGTATCCATGATGGCAACTCCATCACATCAACCATGTATCATCTCTTTAAGCTGGAAACAACAAAATACTCTCTATCTATATTGAAATGTACAGTTAATAGTTGTCAAGGTCTCGAGCGCAAGGCTGGGATCCAAGGCACCCGTGTTGGCTCAGCCTCTGAGCCCAGTGCTCCCTCACGGCTCAGCTGACTGCTGGTCACACACACCAGTGCACGTGCCCAGCGGGCCCGGGGACTGACTTGTGATCCAGCCCTGTGGGCAGGACCCATAACCTTCCTGTGCCTGGCTGCCCTCCTTCCTCAACCATAAAAAGGGTGGTTCCTATGGACTCGAATCTTGCTAAAAGTCTCTAGAGATCCTTAAAGGTTTTTTTCTTTCCCTTATTGATAAGACAGAAGCACACTGTTGGTTGAAGCAATATGCAAATATATAGAATAAAATGTGGCAAGGCTCCAGGCCCCAGCCCGCCTGCTCATTCCCTTCCCTCCGTCCAGGCTGCCACGTCTTGAGCTGGGTGAGTCTCATTCCAGCCCTTTTCCCATCAGAGACCACCCCGTCTCGGTGGCAAGACGTCCCGGAGCCCTTGGCAACAACAAGGCTCCAGAGTGTGGCTAACAGGCATTCTTGTCTACGTGTTTGGGGGAAATGGAGCCCGAAGCAAAAGAGAAAGTGAGTCACTAATTGGATTTATGGCCATTACTCCCAGAGCAGCCCTCTGCCCTTGGTAATCTCGATAACAGTTCAGATAGAATCTCTCTCTGCAAAAGATCCAGAAGACCCTGTAAGGAGAAAGCTGGTCTATCTCCTACTCACCCAATAAAAAGTCAGATTGTTATTAAACTGTCCCTGAAGCTACTGTGATTTACATTCATGTTAATGGCTCTCTTTGTAAAGCAGTCCCTTTCATGGGGGCTGCCCGCCTGTTCCGATTGGTTGCATCTAAAATAAATATTACACCAGTTCCAGCTGCCCCTCTTTCCTTGCATGCTTCGGCTCGCTACTGAGAGTGCAGAGAGGAGAGGTTCCCCTGAGAAACTCTCACATGTCCAAGGATGCCCAACACCACATTATTTGCTGAGCAAAGAGGTCGACATGACCCAGTCATCCGCCGGTAGAATACTGTAGAGGTGTGCTACGGAAAAAGATGTGGCGATCAGAAGCAATGAACAGATGGATATAAAGTAATGCTCAGAGAACTTCAACTCTTGGAGTAAAAAGAAAGAAATAGAATGAAATGTGTAGCCCAGTGCCAAATATAGTATTTACCACATGCACCTAGGTTCCCAAAGACATTCTCCAAACAGAATAGTGTGGTGCCTCTGAGGAAGAACAAAATTCATCTGGAAGATTAGAGAGATAAAATTAAAACAGAAGGCAGCTCTTACACGGAATGATGAGCTGAGGAGGATGTTAAAAATCCATGCTTTGCCCCTACTAAACAAATATCAAGGCTCACCTTCTCCTTCATTGCAACTTAAATATCATTACTAATAAGCATCTATGGACCATTTTCCATGTCTGTGACGCAAACCCAGTTCTGCTCTGTGACCTTGGATAAGTCACTTTATCTCTCAAAACCTCCGTTGCTTTGATGGTAAAAAGCAACAAAATGAAAGCCTGGTGTGGTGGCCCACACTTGTAACCCCAGTTCTTGGGAGGCTGAGACAGGAGGATCACAGGTTCTCAGCCAGCCTCAGCTACTTGGTGAGGCCCTCTACAACTTAGTGAGACCCTGTTTCAAAATAAAGAATAAAAAATAGGGCTGGGGGTGTAGCTCGGAGGTAGAATGCCCTTGGTTTCAATCTCCACTGCAAAAAAAAAAAAAAAAATTATTACTGGCAGGTTTGTAAGCTTGTCCTTCTGGCTCACCGCGGGTGCTGGGCACGGTGCTTTTGTTCTCTTTGGTGGGGATCGGGCACACATCCGGCCCAATCCGGGAACCTTCGACTCTCTGTAATATCCTAACTTATCACCAGGACCACAGGAGGCAAACACCCACGTCTGCCACATGATGGCCAACTGTTGGCTGTCTCGTGTGAGAGAGGAGGAGATCTGGCCACAGCTTTCACCCCTGGATTACAAGAATTAACCTGGCCTACCAGCACTGGGCCCGTCCCTCCTCCCCCAGCACAGCTGAGGCCTGGGGCCAAGTGGCCTGCCCGCTCTGAGGCAGGACCCTTGCCCAGATCGTGAGGTTAAGTTTTGCCTGCTAAGATTTGCCATCCAGCGCTACAACATCACCCTCAAGGTCGCTGACCCCCAGGCATCTGAATTCTGTATATTTGTCCCAATCCCAAGAAACCCTTTAAAGCCTTGTTTTATGTGGCTGAAGAGGAAAACAGTGTGTGCCTGCCCCTCCTTGGTAATCAGAATAAAAACACTATAAACTGGAGAGAAGATTCCCTCCCACAAGCTGAGCAACCCGAGGTTTCCACTGCAAACAAACAAACAAAAAAAAAAACAAAAAAAAAAAAAAAAAACAAGGAAAACGAGCAAGGCAGGCTACTGTGCTGGACACAGGGGCGGCCTGCTCTCCTCACTCACTCCGGGCGGATGGAGGTCAAGGTGGGCCTGGGCCCGGACTCCTCGTCGAGGGAGGAGCAGGGGAGCGGGACACTCTGTGCTTCCGCTGCCAGGAGAAGAGGAAATGAGCTGCCTCCCCGAGGGCTGCGGGCTGCGTCCTGACCCGGTGTCAACGGCTGAGGCCCAAGAAGCCCGCAGACCTGTCTCCAGTCTCCAGGCTGAGTGTGTGCTGGTGAGTTGCAGGAGCCTTCTTAAGTTCAACTTGAAGTCAAATAAAACAGCTGTAGAAAAAACAGAAGCCCACAGAAGAGCTCCATCCTCCCCTTTATTTATTTCTTTTCTTCTTTAAAAGGGTGACAGTTCCAGCCGGGTGTGGTGGCACACGCTTGTAATCCCCGCGCTTGGGAGGCGGAGACAGGAGGATCGCACAGGTTCGAAGCCAGCCATGCTGGCTTAAGAGACCCTGTTTCCAAAAAAAAGAAAAAATAGGTCTGGGAGTGTAACCCGGAGGTAGAAGGGCTTCCAGGAACCCCAGTACCACCAAAAAAAAAAAAGGGGGTGACAGTTCCAGTCTCAAATGAACACACAGGAGAAGTCTGCACCCTCTTGGGGCCCCGATCTGCCTCCAATGAATCTTGTGGTCCAAGAGAAAAACCTTCGATTACAGAAACTGCAAGAGTCAGGCAGCCAGTGGGGTTTAAAGTAAAGGAGGAAAGACGCGTTCCAAAGGACCCGCGTGGTTCCCGGCTCCCACCCAGCCCATCACGGCGCCCCGGCACATGCAGATCAAGGCCTGTTTCTTAAAGGTCCTGTTTCTTTACCTTTTGGGAACCTTAGGCCAAGCACACTTCTGATCCAGATCAGGTGATTTCAGTGGTCAGTTCTCACCTGGCCCCGCAGTGGGGGGGGTGTAGAATCATTTTTTTCTTTTAACTCGTGACCTCTTCAGGGCAGCCACCCTGGTTTTCTTTTGGAAATGTTGATGGGAGGGCAAAGCAGGCTAGAGGCCGTGGAAGGGAGAGATGGCAACTCTTTCTGCGTGCCTACTATGGAACTCAAGCTAGTGGGAGGCCCAGGCAAAAATCCCCTGGGCTCAGCTCGTCCATCTGTTCACTGCCTGGCACCTACCAGGCATCCAAGGAATTCAGAAGTGCAGGGAATACTCGCCCTTGCCAGAAGATGTATTATTTCAGGGATACTAGTTAATTCTGGCATGCTAAAAGAGGAAGGAATTGGAAGGATGGAGCCAGTGAAGGTCTATACAGCCTAGACGTGGGACCGTGAGTGGAGACAGGAAGCCCCGGTCGGCAGCTTGGAGGAGCAGCTAGAAGGGCTGAGTAGGCTTCCAGCATCCCAGAACCCTGTCCTCCAGCAAAGAAAGACACGGCCATGGAATTCCATCACAGAAGAGGTTTGGAGTCCTATTCCTTAAATGTTTCCTGAGCATTTACTACATACTAGTCACTGTGCAGAGGTATAAAAGATATATAAGATATAGCCCTTGCCCTGAAATGAGCTCATCTTCCAGTGGGGAAGTCAACATTGAAATGTGAACTCATTGCAGTAAAGACGTGTGTGTGTTTGGAGCATACGCAGAAGCAGCACAGCCCCGGGAATCCCTCAGGTGGAATCCTTAGCCTATTTTCTATGCCTTGTGCTAATTTCCTTAAAATAGAGATGTCTTTGATTTACATTATAATGTGACACTATAATGTGCCAATAAGAGTATATTAAAAAAAAGAAAAAGCCAGGCGTGGTGGCACACACTTGTAATCCCAGCATTTGGGAGGCTGAGACAGGAGGCTCACAGTTCACAGCCAGCCTCAGCTACTGCTTAGTGAGGCCTCTGCAACTCAGTGAGACCCTGTTTCAAAATAAAGAATTAAAATATAGGGCAGGGGGTGTAGCTCGGAGGTCGAATGTCCCTGAATTCCACCCTCAGACCCGTTAAAAAAAAAATAGGCATGCCGGGTGTGGTGGCACATGCTTGTAGTCCCCGCGCTTGGGAGGCGGAGACAGGAGGATCACACAGGTTCGAAGCCAGCCGCACTGACTTAAGAGACTCTGTTTCAAAATAAAAAAGAAAAAATAGGTCTGGGAGTGTAGCCCGGAGGTAGAAGGGCTTCCAGGAACCCCAGTACCACCAATAATAATAATAATAATAATAATAATAATAATAATAATAGGCATGGTGGTACACACTTATAATTCCAGCACTTGGGAGCCTGAGACAGGAGGATTGAAGGTTTGAGGACAGTCTCAGCAAACAGTGAGACTCTCATTGACTTAGACCCTGTCTCAAAATAAAAATTAAATAAACAGGTCTGGGGGTATCGCTCAGAGATAGAATGACCCTGGGTTCAAGTGCCACCACCAACAACAACAGAGAAAACCCTCAGGACTCTCAGGATTCCGTTCTTGCTTGTATGATATTTTCCCTTTCGTAAATTCAGGAAAGATGTGCTGCTCCCGTCAGCCTCCTCCTGCTCTCCTGGATCTGGAATGGTTCCGGAAGGCCATGTGCTGCTCGGTGCCACTGGGAGGTGATGGAAAACTGAGGAGTGGGGCTCAGTGGGAGGTGTTCCAACTGCGAGTGTGCCCTTGGAGGGGACAATGGGACCTAGCTCTCCTTTTCTCCTTTTCCTTCCAGGCTGTTAGGTAAACAGCTTCCCCCCACCCCATGGGCCCAAAGTAACAAGCCAATTAACTTAGGTCTGAAACCTTCTAAACCATGAACCAAATAAACCTCTTCTCTCTTTAAGTTGATTGTCTTGGGTATTTTGTTACAGCCCTGGAAAACTGATTAATACATCCCCAACTTTTCCTAGATGATATGCAGAGAACACATAATCTCAAATAAATACTAATTAAAAAGAATAAGCTGGGCATGGTGGTGCATGCTGGTTATCCTACTACTTAGAAGGCGGAGACAAGAAGATTAAAGGTTTGAGAATAGCCTCCATAACATAACAAGATGGTCAGCAACCTAGAAAGACCCATTTATTTAAAAAATAAATAAAGGGCTGAGGTGTAGCTTGGAAGTAAAATGCCTCTGGGTTCAATCCTTAGGACAAAAAAAGTCATCTAAATTCATACCTGAAAAACTGCATTTGTCGAAGAAGTTAGAAGAGTCAGAAGTCAAAACGCTTTTATTTATTTATTTATTTATTTATTTATTTATTTATTTATTTATTTAATTTATTTTTGGTGGTACTGGGGTTCCTGGAAGCCCTTCTACCTCTGGGCTACACTCCCAGACCTATTTTATATTTTTATTTGGAAACAGGGTCTCTTAAGCCAGCAAGGCTGACTTCAAACCTGCGTGATCCTCCCATCTCTGCCTCCCAAGTGTGAGGATTACAAGCATGCGCCACCACGCCCGGCAAAACTCTTTATTTTAAAATATATGTTTAGCTGGACATGGTGGCACACACTTGTAATCCCATTTTGATTATAGGAGGATCGCACAGGTTCGAAGCCAGCCTCAGCTACTTAGTGAGGCTCTCAGCAAGTTAGTAAGACCCTGTTTCCAAATAAAATATAAAAGAGGTCTGGGAGTGTAGCTTGGAGATAGAAAGCCCCTGGGTTCTATCCCCAGTACCACAAATAAAATAAAATATATGTTTACATACTAATCAAAATGTTTAATCTCCCAGTTCATAGATATGCTGTCATCTTTTCTCCAAGACCCCAGAGGAGAGGAGTTAGTTTCACATTTATATAACTAAAAACTATGGGTTGGTTTTGCCAAGCCAAAGGAACACAAGCTTAGGGGCAGCAGGAGAGGCAGGGCAACCACCCCCATCACGCACCCCAGGGCACTCAGAAATATGGACAAGTGGGTGAATAGGGGCAGGGAGGAGGGAAGAGCTGGTCAAAGTGAGGTGGGCCTCCTCTTGTAAAGACAAAAAAGTACATAGCTTCTGTTTGTCATTATTTTCAGAAAGGCACTCGTTATATCACAGTGCCTGAAAACAGAAAACTAAAGGTTAAGTCATAGAAGATTAATTAAGTATATCACAGTCTAGACTAGATCTATAATTAAAATAACATTACAGAAGTTAACTTTATGTATCACTTAGAGTGTTTTCCATTTCAGGTAACATAAAATACTGAGTGAAACTGACCTTAAAATCAGGGCTGTTATTTGCGGGTATCAGGAAGTTATGAGGTAGGAGAACTTCCAGGTGGATTAACTCTGAGATTCCTTGAAGTCACCGAGGACGGGCTCTTTCCCTCATCCTCTGTGCCATCCTCAGGGGTCATATCTGCCCCCACAACATTCTCCTTCACTGTTTTGGGATGGTTACAATGCTCAGGCATCACAACCAATACAGTAGTGTCCAGAGGCCTAAAGGACTATTTTCTGGGGCCTCTTGCTAGGAGTAGGAGTCCAACAGACCTCCCAGAAGACAGTCACATGGCTTCACTCTGAACTAATCACTGGGAAGAAGACTAGGATGGCAAGTGTTGGTATAGACAGAACAGGATGAACCCCATGGATCATAAATACAGTCACCTACTTCAAATGGTGAGTAGTCAGAGTCTGAACAAAGGCAATGACTGGGTAGCAGATGTATTGGTCAGGATAGACAAGGCTATGCTTCAGTAACAAACAAGCCATGAGTTCCAATGGCTTAAAGTAACTAAAGCCTATTTATTTCTCATGTTGCACATATGTCTCAAAAAAGGTTTCTTTTCAATGATCTCTCAGATATTCAGGCCAGTATAAGAGGTCCAGCTCAGATGTTGGCCCGCGCCTCACTATAAGGTGCTGAATGAGCAGTTGAGAGCTCTGGGCTGGAAGTAACACACCACTGCCACGTACAACTCGTCATCAATGCAGGCGCGTGGCCCCAGGCACCACAAAGGCGTCAGGAAGCACCGACGCGCTGTATGTGCAGAAGGAGAGCCAGGAATACCTAACAGACAGACAGACAGCACCTTATTAGGGAAACAACAGGAGGATATTCATGAAAAGCTATTAAGCAAAAAGTCATGTAAGAACAGGCTGCATTATCCCAAGTATAACTCTGAGCGGGTGTAATAAGATGAAAACGATTGATATTTTAACAAATGGCCATAGAATTCCTCCTGGAGGGTGTCCTATATTTGGGAAACTTCTTCAGGTGGAGATGTAACCCCTAAAGCATGAACTATTATGGGATGAGAAACCAAGGAACGGCTGACGTGCTCTGTGTAGGGATAGATGGGGGTGTGGATGAGGAAGAGCAATGAGGAAGGGACATGGGAAGGAATCAGAGGGATTGCCAAGAAGCACCGGCCGCTCACGACTTCCAGGTGTCTGAAGCAGGCTTTCCCAGACGAGGCATGTTGCCTGCGGGGCTGGTCAACTCGTTGTCCCGGGAGGACAGTGCTGAGCACCCGAGGATGTGCAGCGGCGCCCGCGGCCTCTAGCACTTACACGCCAGTAGCACCTGTGGCGGCCCACTGTTGTGGCAGCTCAGACTGCTTCCGGGCTTTGCCGATGCTCCCTGGGCAGGGAGTCACGCTCTGCTGTCCAGAGACGCTGGGTGTTCTGCTTTAAATTATTTAGGGTTTTTTGTTTATTTGTTTGGGGTTTTTGTTTTGTATTGTTTTCAGGGACTGAACCCAGAAGCATTCTACTCCAGAGCCCGATTTTATTTTTTATTTTGAAACAGGGTCTCACTAAGTTGCTAAGGCTGACCTCAAACCTACAATCCTCCTGTCTCAGCCTCCCAAGTGCTGGAATTAAAACCATGCACCACTACACCTGACTAGTTTTTGTATTTTTGCAATGTAAACGCTTCCTCAAGCCCCCTATTTCCTAAACTTCAGGAGAATCTACTAGACACACAAAGGTCTTATATGTGTCATTTCTTTTGAGATAGTCAAGGAGGGGGTAAACTCCACAACTGGGGTCAGTACAAGTCACTGGGCAGAGATCAAGAACGTTGCAGGAGCAGGAAGTGAGAAGTAAGAGGGTCCCCCTCCCCAACCCTCCCCTCCCCTGGCAACTCCAGGAACTCCTATTAACCTGTGTCCCATGGCTACAAGACCTGGGATACAGGCTTTCACGCCCAGCATTGTAGGGAGAAAGAGCAACAATACTCACAGTTTTGTTTTATATTATTATTTTTTATTTTGGTACTGGAGATTAAAACCAGGGGCATTCTACTTCTGAGGTATGCCCCCAGCCCTTATTTATTTTATTTTTAATTTTGAAACAGGTCTCATTAAATTGCTGAGGGCCTCGCTAAATTGCTGAGACTGGCCTCAAACTTGCCATCCTCCCGCCTCTGCCTTCTAGGTACCTGTGTCACAGGTGTGCAATACCATGCCTGGTTTGCTCACAGTTTTTGGACGAGTCCCGAGCTTCGCCCTGACTAGCCCACTCCTGAACTAACTACTAAAACAAGACACCAGGGAAGACCCTCTTGAATCGCCAGCGCATTTCAGAGCTAAGTCTGGAGTGTTGGGGCAGCAGCCTTAATACCCGTTATTCTATGCTTTCTTACTTTCTCTGTTTAGGAATCTACCCTTCATTTCCATAAACCAAGACATCCCACCTTATGGTCTAAGCAAATTTGAGAATTGGTTTTTCTGTTAGTTGTTCCAGAAGGCCTTTCAACTGATTAACATGTGGAGAGCTGGATAGGATATACTAAATATCTCTTCATAAATATGTATAATTTACATATACGGAGAAGAAAACATAAAAATCAACGCAGCTTACACTGTAGGAGTAGGGGGAACTTTCGTTCCTCCTTTATAAGGCTTTTCCAAATGTTCTTCCACAAACATGCATTCATTTTGCTAGCAGAAAGAAATCACTCAGAATAATGTAGTACATCTGGGTAAAGTGACACACTTCTAAGATTTACTGTAAGCCACCTCAGCAAAAATAAAAGGTGGAAGGGAGACAGATGATACAAAACTGGCCAGATATGGATAGTGACATTGAAGCTAGATGGTGGGACAGAAGAGTTCATTATACTGTTCTGTAATTTTGAAAATCCATGTAATAAAACAACGAAAGGGGCAGAAGAGGGTGGTGGGTGAGAAGGAAAGAAGAAAGGGAGGGAGGGAAGGAGGGAGGGAGGGAGGGAGGGAGGGAGGGAGGGAGGGAGGCAGGCATTTTGTTGAGAAGGTTTCTTATTGTGTCCTGGCCCCTCTATGAGCTGCACATTTTCCAGACGGGTCCTCATCGTGCCCGTCCGTCTGTTGCCTGGAGCCTTCCTATGGGTGGACACATCCTCCATTATTTCTCCATCTTCCACCTGAATTGTGCTGCTTCAGAAGCAGCTGTGATACCTATTGGACAGTGTGATGCTCGGCAATTTCCCTGAATTGTTAAGGTGTGTGTGTGTGTGTGTGTGTGTGTGTGTGTGTGTGTTACCTCCAAGATACACCCCCAGCCCTCACAGTTCTGCAGGTCAGAAGCTCAAGTCGAGGTGCCCACAGGGCTGCGGTTCCTCCGGTTCCTCTGAGGGTCCTGGGGGACAATCACCCCTCGCTCCTCCCAGCTGCCTGTGGCCAGCAGCATCCCGTGGGGTCATCAGCCATCTGTGTGCCCACCTACCTGTGGCCTTCGCCATGTCTCTGTGTCTCCTCTTCTGTCTCTTATAAAGACACTCGTCATTGGATTGAGGTCCACCTAGGTCATCCAGAAGGATCTCATCTCAAGAGCCTTAATCTGCAAAGACATTGTTTCCGAATTAGGTAATTACCCAAACCCATGGTTCTGGGTAGATATATCTTTTTGAGGGACCACCATTCAACCCACTACACTGCTGACTTTGAAGTCTGATGCCAATACTTCTCTGCCAGGTTGCAGTGGGTCGCTGCAGCACTGTCAGTGTAGTGAATATGCTGTCTTGCCAGATGTACCATGCCTGTAGTCCCAGAACTGGGGAGGCCGAGACAGGAGCATCACAGGCTCAGAGGCAGCATCAGCAATACAGTGAAGTTCCTCAGTAACTTAGCGAAACCCTGTTTCAAAAATAATAATAATAAGGCTGGGGGTATAGTGCAGAAGTAGAATTCCTTTGGGTTCAATCTCCTGTGCCAAAAAAAAAAAAAAGGTATGTCACAGACACCGTCATCATCAACTTTCTTAAATGGAAATTCATAATTTAATTTTTCTTTAAAAATGCACTTAATTTTTGATCCTCCTTGCTTCTGAACACATTTCTTATAAAACTTTAGAAAACTAGTATGCAAGAAGATGATGCAGTATTTGCAGTGCACACCATGCAGTAAGTAACAAGATTAACCAGAGCATTTGCACTCTGCCCCAGAGAAGGATTTCTCAGTCTCGATTCCTGCACATTCTTCACTCACACACCTAACCTGGAATCTTCATTTCCACTGGGTGGTGCAGGCTTGTGGTCTACAGGCTGCAGCACAGCTATCTGGCACACCAAGTGGCCAGCACATGCGTGCCACCCGAATCCAGGAGAAATGAGCTGTTCTGCGCTGCCCCGTCCTGCTGCGCTTGGCTTCATCACTGAAGACCCTGTGTCCTGTCCTGTCTAGAGTGGTGTGGGTTACACTGCACCTAGAACGCATGGGGAATGACAGCCAGGACAAGAAAGAGGATTTTTTTTTTTCTGGTAGTCTTTCAAAATTACTTGCATGTTAACCTGAGAATTCTAAATCACAAGCCTTGGAAGAAGTTCTTATTCCAATCAACAGTTTTACCAAACTAGCTTCATTTTGTTCAACTAAGAATAAAAATATTTCACTTAAGATTTTAAAATTTCCATGTGTGGAGGAGCTTGCTTGTAGTCCCAGCCTTTGAAACAGGAGGATTGCAGTTAACGGCCGGCCTCAGCTACTGAGCGAGGCCCTTTGCAACTCAGTGAGACCCAGGCTCAAAATAAAGAATAAAAAATAGGGCTGGGAGTGTAGCTCAGTGGTAGAATGCCCCTGGGTTCCATCCCCAGTACTGCCAAAATAAAAATCAGGAGAATCATAAACTAGATATAAACAAGACAAGCTTAATCTAGGACCATTTCAAGTAGTCGTAGACTCGGGTCATCTTACCTAGAACTCTTCTCACGCATCTTCCAGCTCTATAGTTTAGCCTTTTCTAGAACATCATAGTGAACTCGTCTAGTGGGCGACATTTTGGTCAGACTTCTCGAAGCATAATTCCTTTGAGAATCCCCATGGTATTGGGTCGATAGTTCATTATTTTTATTGTTGAGTATTTCAGTTATAAAAACATACCACCATTTGTTTATTCATTAACCCACTAAAGAGCATTTGATTTGTTTTCGATTTTTGTTGATTATGAATACCAAATATTCATACACAGATTTTTATAAAAACATGTTTCAGTTCTTTAAGTTAAATATCTAAGTATAGAAATGCTGGCTCTTGTGTCTTTTGAGGAATTGGTCCATTTCGTTAAGTTGTTAAATTTATGTAAAGTTGTTTCTAATATTTTCCTATATGCCTTTTAATTTCTGTAGGGTCAGTACTAATGGCCCCTCTTTATTCCTAATTTTGGGAATTTGTGGTTTTTTTCTCCTTTTCTTGGTTAATTTAACGAAAAGATTTTTTTTTCTTTTTGTTCCCGCCACTTCTTAAATCTTTTAAAGAAAACAATCTTTGGTTGCGTTAAATCTATTCTTTCCTATACCATTTATTTTATTTTATTTTATTTTTGCTCTGTTTATTTCTCTTCTTAATTTATTTTGGGCTTAGTTTGTTCTTCTGTTTCTGATTTCTTACAGTGAAAGCTCTCATTATTACTGATTACTGATTATGTTTTTTCTATGGTTTTATTTTCTATCTATTTTTATCTTTTGTGTGGGAGATTGAACCTAGGTCCATTCTACTTGTGAGCTACACCCCTAGTCCTTTATTTATGTATTTATGTATTTATTTAGAAATGGGGCCTCACTAAGTTGCTGAGGCTGGTTTCAAACCCACAATCCTCCCATCTTGGGTACTGAGGTTACATACATGTGTCACCACTGCGGCTTTATTTGTATCTTTGAACCAAACGTAGTTTTTCTCCTATAGACAGTGGTGTGTGTATGTGTGTCTGTGTGTGAATATATGTAAATATATATATATATATATATATATATATATATAGTAATGTGCTTTTTAGCCAATTTTAATCCACTTACTTTTCTTCTGTCATCTCAGTTCTGCTAATGAAACCAGAAAATTTGTACTTTTCAAATCTGAATCTCCATTTAATTCATTTTTTCAAATTGTTTCATTGAAGCGTTCTATTCATCAAATAATTCTAATATTACTTTCTTTTAATTATAAATATAGTTTCCTAACACTTATCTTGGGAGTCTCCGTCTTCTAGATCAAATAATTGACGCACAGAGGCAGTTTCTAATCACTCATTTCTCTTTGTTCCTGAGAATAGACATACTTTTCTGTTCTTGGAAGATCACATAATTTTTGGTTGAAAACTAGACATTTCAGACAATGTAACAACTTCAGACTCTGGTTTTTGTGTCCTGAAGATTGTTACAGCCCCACTGTTATTCTTTATTACCGTTGCGACTCCTGTCACGTCTTTCCCGAGGCGATCAGCTGCTGACGTCTCTGCATTACTGGTGGTTGTCTGAAGCCTGCCTTCCTGTGCTCATCTCTGTGTCTGCAGAGCATAACAATCACTTAATGGTGGGAAATGGGTTGTGCGCAACCACCTTCCGCCAGCAAGCCTTTCATCCTGTTAGAGTGTGCTGTGTGTGGGTAGAAGAGAGAATCAAAAGATGGAGCCAGCCGGGCATGGTGGGCACGCTTGTAATCCCAGCATTTGGGAGGCTGAGACAGGAGGATCGTGGTTCAAGGACAGCCTCAGCTACTGAGTGAGGCCCTTTGCAACTCAGTGAGACCCTGTTTCAAAATATAGAATAAAACAAATAGGGCTGGATATGTAGCTGGAGGTATAGAATGCCCTTGGGTTCCATCCCCAGTACTGGGGGGAAAAAAATGATGGAGCCATCTAAAGACTTGCTAGCCATTACTTTCCTCTAGGTCTTTTCTGCCCCCTCTGTGTATGCTCACAGCCTCGAAGTTGGTCAGACCGTGGCTGGCTGCACAGGTGCCCATTCTGCCGGGCATTCATGCAGCATCAACCAGGAATACATTTATCCCAGCCACCACTGCATCCTCAGACTGCAGCCAACGATGTGTCTATGCACCTGCCTCCAAGTCTCACACCAACACAGCTGCTGGAAGCCAGCGCTGCCCACTGGTCCACACCCAAGTCAAGCTAGCCCCTTTGTCCATGGCAGAGGAGATGCCCATTCTCATCTGGAGAAATCTGGCCCTGGCAGGACCCCACCGGGGATTGAAATAGAAATGTGGTTTCTGCAGACCAGAACTCCAGAGTCACATGTTTTATTCAATGTTTAGTAGTTTGTCAAGTATAAATGTTTCTCAGATCGCTGAATGCCCCTAACTTGCTTTTGAAAGATACAGAAAGAACCCATTAAACCTTAAATTCTTAATTACATCTCTATATGTTTTATTTTTAATGTTGTATGTCCATGTTATATGGCTAAGAATTGTGCACGTATTTTAATTCTGTTCTTTCAGCTGTTATTTATACAGTCATTTTACTGCATTGGCGCAGCTCACAGAATACCATCATGTCCGCATTCCATGCATGACAGTGTACTTTTAAAAATCTACAAACACACAATCCTTTCAGTTTTGTATGTCATTTTGGAAAGCAACCTTGTTCTTTTTAGGTTAATCACAGAGCTACTCATAAGCTCTGTGAAATAAATATTCTTGTCACCATCTCAGTGGCTTCTTACAGATTCAACGAGAGCAATCTCTTAGCAACTGTGAAGAAATTCTAACACTTACAACACATTCTTGACAAGCCTTAAAACCCAACCTTTTGCTATGCTAATGAGTGATCGCAATAGTTATAAAACCATAATATGTAACTAAAATTTATGATGGTGTGGCTAAAAGGTATCCTATTCTGGATACAAACTTTTATAATATATTCCACTTTCCCGTAATTTCTACATGTCACCTTAAATAGGTCCTAAATTTATCCGTATCTACTCATCTGTATAGAAAGTGACTCGAAATCATTTGTGGTGATAACCAGTATTTTCTGACAACTCTAGAGATAACTGGGTACGCGCCGGGGTATCACAAAACCAAACCAGTCATCACAATATAACTGTTAACACTTCAGCTTCTCAAGACATACTAATCCGGCATGGACAAAAATGTTTTAGACTAGAAAGCATCCTAATACCAGAATTCCACGTTCCCTAAAATTTTATAAAAGAGTGTGTTTCCAAAAGTATTTGCTCTCCATTACACACTTATTATTGAACATACTAAAGTCATTGTGCCTCGCTTTCTATGTTCTACTCTGTTACAACATAAATCAAATTGATTTGGTGTGGCCTAATGGTAGCACACAATAATGTTCCAGAAAAAAGTGTTTTAGAAAAAGCAAAAAGAAATATAAAGAGGTGACAGTTTTTCTTTTAAATCCATACACAGTAATAAATATATCAGTGCTACGTATAGGTTTTACAGAAAAATTTAAAAGGCTTTTATAAAATTCATGTCCTCGTCCTCTAAACATATTTCATTAGTGAACAGCTGTTTAAGATTAACCAAAATAAGTCCTTACTGTTTCCCCAAATTGATTCCCCCAAATTAGCATGTTACAGGCTTCATTTAGGTTTTTTTTTTTTTTTAAAAAATCAATTACACAGATAAGTGAGTAGGAAATATGACTTGCAGGCAGTTCTCCCGAAACTAAAGAACTCTCTGTAAACTCTGTGAGAGACGGCCCACGGCATTACTGCCGCAAAGCCAAAGATGTGGAGGGAACGTGGAGTCTGATCACAAAAGCACCATCCCATCCCCCTGCACACGGGGCCAGGCCGTTGGGATACCAGCTGCGCTCCCAGAACACGCTAGAGCCACGCGCGAAGCAGCCAAAATGGTAGACGCAGGGCTGAGTAAAGAAACTGGTGCATTTCAACACCGAAGAAAGAAAGGGAGATATACCATCTGTACGTTCTCCTGGGGTGTGTGTGTGTGTGTGTGTGTGTGTGTGTGTGTGTGTGTGTGTGTGTGTGTGTGTGCTGAACCCTGAGGAATTCTAGCTACATCCCCAGTCATTTTGTAACTTTTTGCTTTGAAACAAGATCTCCTGAAATTGCTGTGTTTTGCTAAATTACGGAGGCTGGTCTTGAACCTTCAATCCCGTTTCAGCTTCCCAAGTAATGGGATTCCAGGTGTGTTCCACCGTGTGTGGCCCCACCACAGAGATCTCTTGATGGCAGGAAGAGCGTCCCAGGCACAGCGTCATGATGCTTGAATCCCTCTGCCCTCATCTCAGGCCCGGGGCCCAGCCTGGCCAAAGTGAGATCTGATGAACCAGGACTTGAGGAAAGTTTCTGCTCAGCTTGTCAAAGGGAAGAGTGATTGGCGTGCCCTCCTCTTCCTAGGTTTTCCTTGTTCTTGCTACTTGAGGATGAAGCAGCCAACTCATGTTTAAGAGGTGGTGAACACGAACACCAACCAGGCACACCAAGAGCAGCGACACAAAAGACAGAAACTCCCCGCGTCCGTGCAAGCTGGGCCAGCTGGACCATCTACTCACAGGTATTTTGCTTTGTAAAAGCAACAAGCTCCCATTTTGGTTAAGCACTATTTTGGGGATCTGCTATTCATTGCAGTCAAACACACTCCTGGTAGATACAGCCATCGTGGGAAGAAAAACTTGCTTGGTTCTAGAGCATTCTAGAAGGGGAAACTGAAACCACAAAGTGAGAAGTACAAGAAGAAATCATCTTTGAGATATAGACATCAAAAGTCATTTCTTTTTTTTTTTTTTTCTTTAAAAATCCTTTAGGCTGGGCGTGGTGGCGCACGCTTGTAATCCCCGCGCTTGGGAGGCAGAGACAGGAGGATCGCACAGGTTCGAAGCCAGCCTCAGCTACTTAGTGAGGCTCTCAGCAACTTAGTGAGACCCTGTTTCCAAATAAAATATAAAAAAAGATCTGGGAGTATAGCCCAGAGGTAGAAAGCCTCTGGGTTCCACCCCCAGTACCACCCAAAAAAAAAAAAAAATCCTTTAATTGGCTGGGTGTGGTGGCGCACGCTTGTAATCCCCATGCTTGGAAGGCAGAGAAAGGAGGATCGCACAGGTTCGAAGCCAGCCTCGCTGGCTTAAGAGACCCTGTTTCCAAATAAAAATATAAAATAGGTCTGGGAGTGTAGCTCAGAGGTAGAAGGGTTTCCAGGAACCCCAGTACCACCACCAATAATAATAATAATATTAATAATAATAATAATAATAAGCCTTTGATTGTTTCCAACTATCTTTTAATATATAATAACAAAAAGACCACTATCAACAATAATTAACAACCAGAAGCCACTGAGATCTACAAAAAGCACATATGCTAAGGACTTTCCTTGTTACCTGTGTCTAAATTTATAGCTTATAAAAGCTAATAATAGACCAGTGTCTATTATTATCCTTGCTCTACAAGATGAAGAAGTGGTAGCTTGGAGACAGGTACCAGCCAGTAAGCAGTAAAGATAGGATCTAAAATCACTTCCTTCCTCAAACCTGTTTTTTGAGGTACTCAGGAATGAACCCAGCGGCATTCTACCTCTGAGCTATACCCCCATCCATCCCTTTTGATTTTTTTTTTTTTTTGGTGGGGGAGGCTGAGACAGGAGGATCACACAGGTTCGAAGCCAGCCTCAGCTACTTAGTGAGGCTCCCAGCAACTTAGTGAGACCCTGGTTTCCAAATAAAGTATAAAATAGGTCTGGGAGTATAGCCCAGAGGTAGAAAAGCCCCTGGGTTCCACCCCCAGTACCACCAAAAAAGGGGGGGGGGGCAAAAGTCATTTCTAACAGATGGAATTGCAGGGAAAAATAAATGACCTTGGGAATCAAGGGTCCACTGCCCCATCCCAAGCACAAGCATGTAGAAATGTAGAAAGTGGCCGACCTCCATGAAGGGAGCCCAAGGAGGAATTTGACATGCTGAGATGTTCCAATCCCCTTCGGACTCTAATTGCCTTACTGTGGCTTTATATTTGAAAAAGATACTGATTTTTACTAGCCAAACATGAGAAAACTGGCTTTAAAAAGGGACAGGTGACCAGTTATAATCTAGACTGCTCAAAATTGAGAACTATGCCCATCCGATAATATTTGGAAACAGATTTTATTCCAAGTTTTTTCCCCTTGGCATCTGTGTTGAAACAGTCCATGCCCGTTTATTCGCTGGCACAGGCTGCCTTTGAAGTGGAGACGGAGTTCTGCTCACGCTCGTGTTCTGAGCACGATGCTCTGCTCTGCCCAGGCACCTCGCTCCCGACTGCAGATGCTCATCCTCAGAGTGGCCCCGTCCGTCCCCAGTCAAGGTGCCCCGGATATTACTGTGCTGCGAAGGTCTCTTGGTCTTGCTAGAGGATGCCCCATGGACAGCTCCTTCTGTGCATCACGACCCAAGTGCTGCTTACGGTCAACGGGGTGGAGCCAACTCCTCAATGGCCCCATTCTGGCTACTCTCCGGAATTTCATTCTGGATTAATTTAACATTAAAATTGAATTACAGGGTGAGACACTAAGAAAATTACTAATGAACTTGTAGTTTTGACTGCATGTCCACACCCAGATCTCACAATGTTTATTAATCACCAGCTATGAAAAAGACAGCTCTTTGCAGAGACTACAAAATGACTAAATACAAGGCTTATTGTGATCGGGGAGAAGAGAAAAACAGCAGAAATGATTCTCTTTCTTTTTCTTCTTTTGTTTTTCTCTTTTTTTTTAATACTGAATGTTGAACCCAGGAGCATTCTACCTCCAAGCCAAACCCCCAGCCCCTTTTTCTTTTTCATTTTGAAACAGGGTCTTGCTAAGTTGCTGAGGCTGGTCTTGAACATGCAGTCCTCCTAGCTCAGCCTCCCAAGTACTGGGATTACAGACACATGCCAGTTCTTATATCAGGATAGATACTACTGTTCCTATTTTAAAGACGAGGAAGCGGAGGCTCAGAGACATATAAATGGTTAACTATTTGCAAGTAGGATGCTACGCTGCCCTTGTAAAAGTAGGGAAAGGCCAACTATCCCTTAGGGTCCATTTTCCCTCACGAGAAGGTGCGTGTTGAAATTTTTAGATTCTAGAGATATGAGGTAATGCATACACATTTATTAACTAATACCCACATCAGAGTCTGGGCATCCTTCTGTCATCAGAAATATTAATATATTTATGCAGAACAAATGTAAGACTCTTGATACTTAATGAAAGAGAGTATAAAGGGCTTTCAAGATCAGTGCGGTCAGGTTATTCAGCCAAATCAATGATGTAAACACTTTCCACTTTCAAGCTTTTTGGATTTCAGGAGTGCAGAGAAGGAGCCACGGGCCCATTCCAGAAGTAGAGTACTCATCTATTTGGACTGCAGGACAGAATTGAGGGAGCTTTCACAAAAGGGGCCAGACCTTGAAAACCCAGCAGGATTTCAAACACCAACAATCTCCCATGAAGGAAGATTAAACAAAAGCAAGCAGGTGACGTGCTAAAGGAATCGCATTTCAGGTTATCCACAAATTGACTTTGTGTGATATTTGCCAGCGTCCCAAAATAGATTTAGCACTGAAAGTCCCATGTCCCAAGAGGGCCCCCAGTCTCTGGGACAGCTGGTCACCTAGGAGCCCCATAGCCCATTTTCTCTGTTGATGAGGGAATCTCACGCAGTAGAACTCGGGGTTGTATTTGGGGTCTGTGCTGCCCACGAGGGCCCCGAGCTGTGCCCAGCATTTCCCAGACGTGGGACTTTGGGGGGCTAGAGTGAGCCAAAGACTTGGCACCACACGAAGAGGTCCACAGCCCGGCACTGGCCATCTTGGTTGTGCACCTCTGGAGTCTGACCCAGAGCCACAGCAAGCACTGTCAAGTTACAGATGCAGAACCTGGAAAGAGACGACTTCAGGTCACTTTCTTCTGTACACGTAACTCACTCTTGATGCGAACAACACCTACGTGAATGATAGAGGGAGAAGTCTGTTGATGGCTGTTATTCAAAAGTGTCAAGAAAAGCCAAAAATCCACCAAACAAATGACACTTTCAGTCAAAAGACTGAATGTTTGTGAGCATCCAGATGTCTGGTGTCCCGTAGACTCAGGGTCGATGTTGATCACTTGGAATTAAGTTCGCGGCATGAGGCAATGCTCTTAAAGCATGTCACACACAAAAATGTAAAGCTGGATTTGATAGAGTGTAATGAGAAAAGCCAAAGCCAGATAACATTTTCTTGAGAAGAAGCAAGCGAGCCTGAACAACTTGGCTAACACTTGTTTTTAGTCATAAGGATTATATTAATTACCACTGAGCGGTCTTGTGCTTCATCAATAAGACATCGTATGGGGTGTTTGCTGTCTCTGGTTTCCCAGAGGATGGAACAAGAGCTGTCGCTGCATTCTGCCCGACCTGGATTTGCACAGACTTATCAGCGCTGGGCCAGCTTCAACATGGACCCAGCAGGCCTGGCCAAACACCTCCCGAAGCCCAGCGGCATCACAGAAAGTATTGATAGGAGCTGTGTTTAACTCCAGCAGTTACCAAGCTGTACGTACTCTTGAAGTGATGCAGCCGCTGTGGACAAAATGTGGGTGTGTCTGCCTGGACGCGTGTGTCGTTTTCAGAAATAATCATAACCACAACCTTGGGCAACATAAATAAGAAAAACTGAAAGAGACAATATACACCAACAGAGCAGACTTTACAAAATTTGATTAATTGGCATCATTTCATTTTCTAGAAGAGAATGAATGATATTGAGCCAGTGGAATGAGGAGGGGAGGAAGTTAGGAAATAAAGATCTAATGTATATTACAAAATAGCCAAGATATTTGTAATCATTGGAATAAAAAACATAACCGATGTCTAAGCGGTTTAGAGTCTATGGGACTCTTTAGCACTTAAAGAAAAGAACGTTCACACATTGGTAAATGTCGAATGACTCACTACCATGTCAATTCATTCAACAGATTATTCATATATTTATTTAGCAAATATTTATTTAGAACCTATTATGTAACAGACACATAGTAGAGTCTGGAATGTTGGAAATATATGATTCCTGCACTGAAAGTTCACACAACCAAATAAAGATAACGAAGGAAAAACATGGTGAGTGATGTTACTTAAATAAATAACAGTTCTTCCCATTTGGATGTTGACAAGATTCTTCACGTCTCTTTATGTTTTTCTGAACCATTATGTTTAAGGCATGCGTCTTGTAAACAGATAGTTAGATATACACTCCAACGCAAATCCGAGATCTCCTGTCTTTGAAATTTATTTACTGATACTCAACTTTATTTATTTACACACACTTCAATTTGACCTCACCATCTAATTTTATCTTCACTATTACATTTCTTGCCTTTGTTTCTCCAAGTTTTTATCTTCTACAGAATCACATTGTTTAATTCTCTTTTGTTCCCTCCTCCTAACTTGAAGTTATAAATTGTATTTTTATTTTTTTTAAGCAAGTTACCATTTAAAAATCTAACATGGCAGCATTCGGGAGGCTGAGACAGGAGGATCACAATTCATGGACAGCCTCAGCTACTGAGTGAGGCCCTTTGCAAATCAGTGAGACCCTGTTTCAAAAATAAAGAATAAAAAAATAGGTCTGGGGTTGGGGCTCAGAGGTAGAATGCCACAAAAACTAAATTAAATTAAATTTAAAAAAACAAAAATCTAACATGAGCTTCTCATTCTAAAATATGGAATCAACTTGGGTGTCCATCAAAAGATAAATGGATGGAAAAGATGTGGATTACAAACACAGTGGAAGGGTGAGTGTGTAGCAGAAAAGATTTTGAATATTCCCAACACAAATAAATTAGAAATGTTTGCGGTGACAGACATGCCCTAATTATTATATCTTGTGTACATATATTAAAATATCACACGTATCCCCCATAAATTTGTACAATTATTATGCCAAATTTTTTAACTTAACTAAAAATTTAACCTGGGCACATAGTAAAGTCTAAAGTCTCCAGTGGCTCTGTCCACTTTTATTTCCCCCCAAAAAAGTAAGGGGCATTCGACTCCCTCACCAACCCAGTGATTAGCTAGTGTTTTAATTCCACTTGATTTTTATTTTTTTGGGGGGGTCTGGGGATGGAACCCAGGGGCATTCTACCTCTGAGCTACACCCCCTGCCCTATTTTTTTATTCTTTATTTTGAAACGGGGTCTCACTGAGTAGCTGAGGCTGTCTGCGAACCACGATCCTCCGGTCTCAACCTCCAGAATGCTGGGATTACAGGAGTGCGCCACCATGCCCGGCACATGGATATTTTTAAGTAGCTCTTAAAAGATCTTACTTAGGCCAGGTGTTGTGGCGCACGCTTGTAATCCCTGCGGTTGGGAGGTGGAGACAGAAGGATCACGCAGGTTCGAAGCCAGCCTCACTGGATAAAATATATATAAAGAAAAAAATTAGATCTGGGAGTGTAACCCGAAGGTAGAAAGGTTTCCAGGAATCCCAGTACTACCAAAAAAAAAAAAAAAAAAAAAAAGATCATACTTACTTGAACTGTTTCCTTCCTCCGCCCTTTTTCCCCTTTCTTCCTCCCTTCTCTGGTCTCTCTCCTCACTGGTCTGGAGCCCTTTTGTTCCTATGTCAGTATAAGAAGGCATTACTCCCAGTCTCACCCGCATGTTGAGGAGGGGAGAGGATCCCATCATGAGGAACCACACCGAGTATTATGTGCACGTGTGTTGTTATCACACTGAGCCAGGAAAATTTGACTGAAATTGAAATCGAAGTTGACCCCCAAAATACTTCTCAACCCCCAAAACAAGAATTATATATACGTACACCACATAGAGTTTTATACCACATATCCAAAATTTAGACCTTCAGAACACATCTAATTTCAAAATATAAATCAAAAGCAAATTATCATTCAAGAAAATTAACTCCATCCATGATTTTTCAAGAATGTAATCATTCTTTGTATGGGAAGAGGTTATTTATTTACTTATTTGTTTATTTTTTGGTGGTACTGGGGTTCCTGGAAACCCGTCTACCTCCAGGCTACAATCCCAGACCCATTTTTATATTTTTATTTGGAAACAGGGTCTCTTAAGCCAGCGCGGCTGGCTTTGAACCTGCACGATCCTTCTGTCTCCGCCTCCCCAAGCGCGGGGTTTACAAGAGTGCGCCACCACGCCTGGTGGGAAGAGGTTATTTTATTAAAAAAAAAAAAAAAAGACACACAAAAACCAGGCTGCTCAGGAAGGTGGTGTGGCTCGCAGGCTTTGCAGTCAGCCAACCTCACTCGTCTTCTGTATGACTTTGGTAAACATTCATCTTTCTGGATTATTCTGTAAAATGAACAGAATAATAATACTCTCAAAACTGTGACAAGCAAGGTAATATATAGTAAAGCAATTAGCCCAATACCTGAAATACAGTATAAGCTAAAAAGATGTTAGTCACAACATCACTATTGTTCTTAGGAGAAAGATATTTATGTCACTATACTATTTTTCCCCAGGAGCAAGTACTCTGATTCTTTTAAAGTAGTACTACAAGTGTAAAACAAAATCATTGCCTAATTAAGAACTGCATTACTTTTGTACACCCCCAAAAAAATCACCTTCTGAGGGGGCATGGGAACTAGAAACTGAACTCAGGGGCGTCATTCTACCTCAGAGCTACACCCCAGCCCTTTTAAAGTTGTCTGTTTGTTTGTTTGTTTGTTTGTTTGTTTGTTTGTTTGTTTTGAAAGAAGGTCTCTCTAGGTTACTGAAAGTCTTTCTACACTGCTAAGGCTGTCCTTGGACTTACACTCCATCTGTCTCAGCCTCCCAGGTACTAGGATTACAGGCATGGGCCACCATACTGAGCTAAACAAAATCTTTTTTAACCTCTGTGTTCTAAATTGATGACTTCAAACCATAATTTTTAAATGCTCATTGCCATAAGCTTTAGGAGGTAGATAAAAATACAAAGAAAAAGACAACACTACCAGTTGGATATCACTATCCCAACTTCTTTAAAAGCAGAGTTCATGAGTGGGACACAAATACATCTTTACTTTCATTGGGGCCATCTGGATTGTGCAGGGGGTTTTGATTTTGTTTCTGATGGATTTTGTCTGATCTGTTTTCCAGAAACAGAATCATATTAGACATCATTGCACAATTGCTTGTGTTTTGTCTCCCTGTGAACATTGTGAACATTATAGAAATCCCTTCAGTTCAACTGGTACAGCTCCACCCCATCCTCACTAACAACTACAAACACTGTGCCAGACCCTGGCTGTTTGGCTCTGGGATCTTGTTTTTTCTTTTGGTTTTGCTACTAGGAAGAGTTCCTCAATCTGTTTTCCAGCTATCTCATCCCTGGAAACTTGTCTAGTAAAACAACAGTTCCTAAAAGGAACTTCTGGGTCAAGAAGCATATGAAATTTAAATTATAAACTGTTATAAGTTCTACCAGATAGCCTTCCAAAATATCTAAAATGATTTGCATTTCCATCAACACAAAAATGTTGAAAAGAACTGGAAGGGACCTAGAGGGAGCGCCAACTTGTCCACTATAGTGAGGGGGAGAAAGGACATTAAAACCTAAAAAAAGAAAGCCGGGCGAGTTGGCTTCCTTTTGTAATGCCAGTACTTGGGAGACTGAGACGGAAGAATTGCAGGTTCGAGGACAGCCTCAGCACTCTCATGAACCTAATGAGACCCTGTTTCAAAATAAAAATAAAATATGGCTGAGGATGTAGTACAGAGGTGGAATACCCCTGAATTCAATCCCTAGTACCACAAAAAAAAAAAACTAAGAAAAAGAGAATAATTAAGCCAACTATGGTTATTCAACTCAACAAAATATATATGGGATTAAAGATTGTAAGGACTAGGCCGGGCGTGGCGGCGCACGCTTGTAATCCCCACACTTCGGAGGTAGACAGGAGGATCACGCAGGTTCGAAGCCAGCTTCTCCGGCTTAAGAGACCCTGTTTCCAAATAAAAATAGGTCTGGGGGTGTAGCCCGGAGGTAGGAGGGTTTCCAGGAACCCCAGTACCACCAAAAAAAAAAGATTGTAAGGACTAGGAGTGTAGGTCAGTGGCAGAGTATTCATAGGCGATTCCAGCACACAAAAAAGAAAAGGGAAAAGACATGATAAGTAGTCCCAGCAATATTTTCTGGGATTTAACTCAGTCATAGAGTGCTTGCATGACATGTGCTAGGTCCTAGGTTCGACTCTCAATACAAAAAAAAGAAGAAAAAAAGGCCAAATGATGTAAATTGAAAACTACATTGATATACGGAAAAAAATAGTATCATAAAGTATATGTGAAAATATCATTTGCATGGCATAATATACTACATTACTGTAAAGTGTGGAATAAAAAGTAGGACTGAGGGCCGGGCGTGGTGGCGCACACTTGTAATCCCCGCACTTGGGAGGCACAGACAGGAGGATTGCGCAGGTTCGAAGCCAGCCTCGCTGGCTTAAGAGACCCTGTTTCCAAATAAAATATAAAATAGGTCTGGGAGTATAGCCCGGAGGTAGAAGGGTTCCATCCCCAGTACTACCAAAAATAAATAAATAAAAGACTGAGGATCTAGCTCAGAGGTAGAACACAAGGTCCTGGGTTCCACCCCTCACCGAGAAAAAAAAAAAAAGATAAAAAAGTAGAACTCGAAATTTTACCCCCTCACTATTGCAAACACATAAAATCTATGTTTAAGTATAAATAAAAGTTTCTTTGGAGTTGGGATTACACTGTGTTTTAAATAATTTGTGTGAGGAGGGGTTACTAGGGACTGAACCCAGATACATTCTACCTCTGAGCTATACCCCAGCCCTATTTATTTATTTATTTATTTATTTATTTATTTATTTATTTATTTATTTATTGAAACAGGTTCTCTCTAGGTTACTGAGAGACTTCCTATGTTGTTGAGGCTATCCTCAAATCTGTGATCCTCCTATCTGAGCCTCCCAAGTATGCTGGGATGGCAGGTGTACTCCACCACACCTGGCCTGAATAAAATTATTTTAAGAGCCGGGTATGGTGGTGCATGCTTGTAATCCCAGCATTCGGGAGGCTAAGACCAGAGGATCCCAGTTCGCAGACAGCCTCAGCTACTTAGTGAGGTTCTTTGCAACTCAGTGAGACCCTGTTTCAAAATAAAGAATAAAAAATAGGGCTGGGGATGTCGCTTGGAGGTAGAATGCCCCTGGGTTCCATCCCCAGTACCACAAAAAATATATATTTTAATAGTAAAAATTCTTCTTAAACCTACTGACTACAAAAAGAAAATATCAAAATGGCAATGATGGGTCTCTTTGGTATTTTCTTTGTTTTGTATTGTTATTATTGTTGCTGCCTTTTGAGCTATGCTATTTGAAAACTTTGTCCTGGTAAAAGCACCTGGGTCTCCAGCATCCTGGTACTGTGCTTGTGTGTGACCCAAGCGCCAGGGCAGCTCCGGTGGAAAAGAATCCTCCCATGGAAAGCACCGAGGCAGCTGCAGGCCTCCCCAGATCCCGTCCACACCCTCGTTCCTGACATGTGACTTTAGCCACGGTGCAGAGAGGCACAGGCCTGGGCCAGATTTTAGTGATGAGCTGTGAACAGAAGCAATGTGTGCCCCCTCCGGAGTCGTCCATGTGCAGGGCTGCAGGGCTGAGATACCTTGGGCTTGGGATCCAAGTTCAAACACAAGACCTATTTGTTTCATATACATCTTGTACACATGGCCTGAAGGTCATTTTAGTGTGTCTGTGTTTCGACCCATCACATGAGATTATGTGTAGACTTTCCCACTGTGGCCCAGTGTTGGTCATTAAAAATCTCACATTTGGGGCATTTCAGATTTTTGGATTAGAACACTTGATCTATATCTTTTAATTGTATTAAACTACTAAGATTTGTGTCTTTGCAAAAAAAAATGGAGGAAGGGAAAGAAGGAAGAGGAAGGGAGAGACGCTGTAACATAAAGAAAAGGGACAGAGATGTGGGATGCTAACACATTTATTTGGCTTAAAAGTACAATAAAAGTCAACTGTGAAGAACTGGGTTTCTACAGCTATTTTACATCAGCGGTGTTTATATAAGAGCAGTTTCCTCCACAGTCTTTAGCAACTAATGAATCACTGTTCTTATCCTCACAGAGACAGCGATGGGGACAAGCGAGATGCCGTGCTGGTGGGAGTGAACAGCCCTGAACTCTGCCGCCGTGGCCACGGCCCGGGGTTCAACCGCATCCCCGTCCTGAGCGCCTCTGAGAACCAGCAGCGTCTGGGCTCCAGGAGTGAGGGCTACGCCCCATGACTACATCACCCCAGTGTTCCTGCATTGCCAGAGTCCCTTCCATCCTTCCTTCCTTCCTTCCTTCCTTCCTTTTTTTTTTTTTTTTTAAACTGGGGATTGAACCCAGGGGTGTTCTACCTCCAAGCTAAACCCCTAGCCTTATTTTGTTTTTTATTTTGAAATAGGACCTCACTAAGTTGCTTCAAACATACGACCAACCCCCATCTCAGCATCAAAGTACTAGGATTATGGGTGTGCGCCACCACACCTAACCTTCTTAACCTTCTTATACACATGGTACATTACATGTACTGATGAACCCAGACAGTCTGTTGTGAGGATGGGGTGGGATCATATCAGCCCAGCAGCTAGAAGGCCCTGGTCCGGGACCAATTCTTTTTCTTTTGCTTTTTCTTTTTTTCAATCCTGGAGGTGGAACCCAGGGGCATTCTTCCTACCTACACCCCCAGCCCTATTGTTTTTATTCTTTATTTGAAACAGGGCCTCACTAAGTAGCTGAGGCTGGCTACAAACAATTCTGTCTCAGCCTCCCAAATGCTGGAATTATAAGCATGCGCCACCATGCCCAGCTCCCAGGCCGATTCTAAGTGAACATCTCTGAAGCTTGAACCAACCCCCTAATCTCCCTTTGACTTTGCTGTCATCAGATGTCACATGTCACATGTCAAGGAGACATGAGCCACCTACTTCTCAGACCTGCTGCTGTAAAGGGCAAGTGAGATCATGGGCTTACCTTAAGATGCAAAGTATTGTATTTATTTCTAGAACTGGCATAAATATAAAACTTACTGATATCTTAGCATTGAGGAAGTTGCTTAAATACAGTTTTATGTGGACTTTTTTTTTTTTTTGGTGGTCCTAGGGATTGAGTCCAGGAACATTCTACCTATGAGCTACACCCCAGCCCTATTTTTAATTTTTATTTCGATACAGAGTCTCACTAGTTTGATGAGAGTCTCCCTATTTGCTGGAGCTGTCCTAGAACTTGTGATCCTTCTGTCTCAACCTCTCCGAGTTCTGGGATCACAACCATGCGCCACCACGCCCGGCTCATGTGGACTTCCACGCCGAGGATTTTGAAGCAGCTACCTCTTGCTCTGCCTACATGAGCTCGCTTATGGTTCACTGATGTATATATACCAGGGACCACAGTTTGAACAGCTACAAGGTCTATCCTCCTCTTGACTAATCCACAACACACTGGACTGGAAGGCTCAATGCTGTGCATTTCCTGTCCTTACTGAATATTCATTACACACTCATCAGAGGATGTTTTCCATATTGGAGCGACACAGCCCTTTGCCCGGGCCATCATGTTGCTGCTCCGTGTCCTTCTTCCCTACCATGCTCTTTGTCCCTGATTTAACACATGTCCCCAGATCCTAAAAACGTTCGGCTCACCAATGTCACAGAGAGGCCAGATCTGCAAGGATGCTGCGGGCAGATGCAGGAAGTTCAAATCTGGCTGTGCATTCAGAGGCACGCTGGTTCACGGTCACACTCGGTACAGCTGCTTGATGGATTAACTCGAATTCAGGAGGCCAGATTTTCATCCGGAGCCACTTCCTGCTTCCATTTTGAAGGAACCCGTCGGATCTCCTGCAGTCCCACAATCGGCTGGAGGTGGCAGAGCTGCGTGAAGGATTCTCATCAGAATATGGGACCTGGGCACTTGTTCCTCTAAGCTTCTGCAAGGCCCTGACCAGTAGACAGGAACGCAGGTGGGCTGTGTGAGTGGCAGAACTGTCCTCTCTGGATTTTTACCCCATGCAGTTAGAAAAGATGGGGCCAATTCACAAAGGGCCTGTGTTAGTAAACAACAGCTTCAGAAAGGCCAAGACCAGGCCGGGCATGGTGGCGCACGCTTGTAATCCCCGCGCTTGGGAGGCGGAGACAGGAAGATCGCGCAGGTTCGAAGCCAGCCTCACTGGCTTAAGAGACCCTGTTTCCAAATAAAAATATAAAAAATAGGTCTGGGAGTGTAGTCCGGAGGTAGAAGGGTTTCCAGGAACCCCAGTACGACAGAAAGAAAGAAGAAAGAAAGAAAGAAAGAAAGAAAGAAAGAAAGAAAGAAAGAAAGAAAGAAAGGAAAGAAAGAAAAGGCCAAGACCTAGGGTTGCATGTTGGTCTCCTGGGAATTCCAAAAGAACACGGTTCGATGTTAAGAGTAGAAAGATGGTTAAGAGTAGAAAGAAAAAAAGATTTCAAGAAAACTGAAATAAATAAGGAGGGAAGGAGAAAGGGAGAATCAACACATCTCAGATCTGATGGAGACTAGAAGTGTTGGCCTTGACTTATTTGTCAAACTACACACATCAAAGGCATGCTGGTGTGTGGTTTGCAGGGAGCTGAACCAATGCACAGTGATCTGTAAACGCCTATGGCATTGTGGTTATGAGTGCACAGTAGCCAGACCACCTGGGATTAAATCAGATCTCGGGCTCAAAGTCAGAGTGACTGTAAGCAGTTGACTGACTTAAGGGCTATGCTTTTGCTAATTTCTTCAAAATCTAATTTATCTAATTTCTTCAATAATAATGTGCCTGCTTACATTTTAGGTTATGATAATAATAATATAATAATAATGTGCCTGCTTACTTTATAGATTAAATAGATTAAATAAATCGATCCCTACAACAGCGGCCAGCACACCAAGAGCTATGTGCGCGTCTACAAGCCTCACCACCACTTTCCTGATCAGGGACGTGGCCCATGAGCTTGCCAGCTCTCCACTTCAAAATATCTCGAGTATGGGAAGGAACTGATGAATTCACAAAAGGCGATTAGCAAACAGGGAAGGGGGTACAGGACAGACACCAACTGGACCAATTGAGGGCAGCAGAGTGCGCAGGCAGAGCGCGCCTCGGGCCAGGTGAGCAGGTCCAGTAGATTCCCCTTGCCCTTCATCCCGCATTCACCTGCCAGGCTTTGAGCAGGGCGTGGGGTGCAGGTGAGGGTCAAAGATGAGCAGGATGTGATGCCAGCCTCAGCCTCGGTCCCCTCTGGAACCTCAGGTGAGCCAGACTCACGCTAACTGCCGCGTCCGTTTCACACATCCCTCTTTGCAAAGTCAGTGCCCCTTTATCTCCTACCATCGAGACCTCGCCAGCCCTTCAAAAACAGTCCCCCAAGCCGGGCGTGGTGGCGCACACTTGTAATCCCAGCATTCGGGAGGCTAAGACCGGAGGATCACGGTTCGCAGACAGCCTCAGCTTCTTAGTGAGGCCCTCTGCAACTCACTGAGACCCTGTATCAAAATAAAGAACATAAAAATAGGGCAGGGGGTGTAACTCGGAGGTAGAATGCCCCTGGGATCCATCCCCAGATCCAGAAAAAAAAAAAAAAAACCACAGTCCCCAGATTTCTACGCCCTGAAAAGTTGTGGAGGGCCTCACTAAGTAGCTGAGGCTGGCCACGAACCTGCAATCCTCCCGTCTCAGCCTCCCAAGTACAAGCATGCACCACCACGCCCAGCTGAATGTTTTCATTTCTTGATATTCACCCCACGTGGACTTCTCTGTCTCCTTGCGCCCAACACACAAGAGCCAGGAAGCTCAGGACGCTACATGAGGCAGCCGCCTAAATCACAAATGCTCAAACCCCAGTGACCTTGTAATCGCTATAGCTGCGTCCCTGAACCAAGGGTGATGCTGCCTGCCACCCTGAGGGGGCAGCGGCGAGGTTAAGCATCTGACTCAAGCAAGGGGTCCTGGCAGTAATGAATGGTCATTCATAGCTGTTCCCTGAATGGGACTTCCATAGGTCTCATCGCATTTCTTGGGTAACTTTGCCAAGGACTCTTCAGTATGGTGTCACCTGGGAGGCAGAAGAACACAGGGGTTAAAAGAGGGGCCTGCTCAATTCTTTTGTTCCCTTGCTGTGTGGCTTTGGGCAAGTCACACACCTCCTTCTGACTTTATTTTCCTTATCTATAAAATTGGGGTCACAGAGCCCACCCCCCCCCCACTGAAGTCCTGTGAAGATTAAAAGAGATCATGTTTTCAGGAACACCTGGAAAATGCTGAGTAAATTTAGCAGTTATACTGTTATCATCATCATCATCATCATTATCACTGAACAAAAAAGCAAAGGTACTAATAAGATGTGTTTTGCCGGGTGTGGTGGCGCACGCTTGTAATCCCAGCTCTTGGTAGGCTGAGACTGGAGGATTGCATAGTTCGAAGCCAGCCTCAGCTACTTAGTGAGGCTCTTGGTAACTTAGTGAAACCCTGTTTCCAAATAAAATATAAAAGAGGTCTAGGAGTAGAGCCCATAGGTAGAAAGCCTCTGGGTTCTACCCCCTAGTACCACCAAAATGATAATTAATTAATTAATTAAAAAATAAAAAGATGTAATTTGAGGACTTCATGTATTTAGGAAAATCCCCATTTTCTGCCAGACTTGGTGACACATGCTTGTAATCCCAGTTCTTGGGAGGCTGAGACAGGAGGGTCCGGGTTTGTAGCTAGCCTCAACTACTGAGTGAGACCTCTGCAACTCAGTGAGACCCTGTTTCAAAACAAAGAATAAAAGATAGGGCTGGGGGTGTAGCTCAGAGGTAGAGTGCCCCTGGGATCTATCTCAGTACTGCAAAATAAATCCTCATTTTCCTTTCATTTTTACCTCATCTAACCCCCAGCGTTACCAGCAGGCCGGCAGATGCACCCACTCAGGGCCCAAACCTCCGCCTCTGGACTTGCTCCTCACACACTCACTCCCGTGCACTGAGCAAACAAAGTAATCTGATCTCCTTCCGTTGCAGAACATGAAGGGGAAAATAGTGCGCGGTGTGTGCATCGCCGTATCTGCGCGGTGTGTGCATCGCCGTATCTGCGTGGTGTGTGCATCGCCATATCTGCGCAGTGTGTGCATCGCCGTATCTGCGTGGTGTGTGCATCGCCATATCTGCACGGTGTGTGCATCGCCATATCTTCGTGGTGTGTGCATCGCCGTATCTGTGCGGTGTGTGCATCGCCATATCTTCGTGGTGTGTGCATCGCCGTATCTGCGTGGTGTGTGCATCGCCATATCTGCGCAGTGTGTGCATCGCCGTATCTGCGTGGTGTGTGCATTGCCGTATCTTCGTGGTGTGTGCATCGCCGTATCTGCGTGGTGTGTGCATCACCATATCACAACTTCCTTCTGCATCTGAGGGAGCCAGAAGATAGCACAATGCTTAATGTGGGCTTGCTGGGTAGCTGCCTGAATAGAGGATTCCAGACCAGAAAACCAACACCATTCGCCCAGGGCCTTTGAAGCAGGGTAAGGGGTAAACATAAACTGTATCACCCTGATCAGCGCGCTAGTCCAACATGGCGCAATCCTCTCCTGGACGATTTACCCAGCAACACTGACTCCGGGTAACCCTGGCCAGCGCGGCTCATCTCCAGATGGGCCTTGTTCTTTATGGGCTGTTCTCATATAGAATTTGAAGGATACAAGATAACTTTGTGCCAGGGACAAAGGACAAAAAGAACATCGGGGTTCGGCTCCGAGGGAATTGTGACTTCTCCTTTCCAGCAAATGCGAGCCCATCCATCTCGCAGGAGCCCGGGGAGGGGGTGAACAAGATCTCCTGAGAGGAGCTGGTTTCAACACTTCTACTAGGGAGGCAACTTGAGGGACTGAGCAGAGAAGCAGAGGTTGGGTGTGTCACCCGATGGAACTTGGAAATGGGGGAAAGTTGTGCAGAGATCACTTGGCAGTGAAACCAAAGGGAAGCAAGAAAAACAAGACCTAAAAGGAAGTTGAGGAGGCCGCGGGGAGAGGGGCATCACACTGACAACTTGGCCAGAAACCTGGACACTGGGAGGCAATTTAGCGCTGGGTCAAGGCCCGGGGGAATTTACTGCTGGTTTCCTTGGTGAGTCGCCCCGTGTTCAAAGTCATAACTGCCATGGGCTCCGAGGGACTTTTATCTTTGTCATTTGTGTGACTGGCCTCAAAATACATACTCCCATTTGAGAATAATCCCTCCTCCTAGCAGGGCGAAGAAAGCAGAGGCCGTAAGGGACGCTGAAAATGATTTTTTTTTTTAAGGGTCGCGCACTGGACGCCGGAAAGCTGGGGGAGCACAGGCCAGGAACGCCTGGTGGGAACCCGGGGAAGGGGGTTCTGTCTGCCCTTAGACCTGAACGCGAGGCTGCGTTTTGCATGTCCAGGTGAGCAGGAGGCCTACTCCCTCGCAGAGCTGAAGCGGCGGAGCCGGCCCGCGGGCCCGCGCCTGGGAATGGAGCCCCGACGGCGGCATGAAATTAGAAATGCCCGCCGCGACGCCGGAGCTAACGATGTTTATCCAGACATACCAGGCCATGGAGCCGGCCCAACATTCCGCGCCCCCGCCCCGGCCTTCCGCACCGCAGCCTGGACTCGACCCCGCGGCCTGGCGCGGTGCGGTCCGTGCACCCCGGCCCTGGTCCAGTGCAGCCCCAGCCCCGGCCCCACGCAGCCCCGGCCCAGCCCAATGCAGCCCCAGCCCCGGCCTGGCCCAGTGCACCCCATCAAGCCCCAGCCCAGCCCCTGCCCGAAGGGGCGCCCACCCACCTCGCAGGCTCAGGAAATAGTCAAGCCCCCTCGCCTTCAGTGTGAGTGCTGGACACCGGGATGCGGAGCAGGAAAAATTTGTGTCTCAAATGTGTGGAGCTTGTCAGAGGAAGGGTGGGCAAACCCTCGGGGCGGGCGACTGGGAAGATCCCCGGCTCTCCAGCAGGACGAAGCTGGAGGGGCCTCTGATCACAGTGTCTCAACTGTAAACCCGGCAAGGATGTCTCCAAGGTCCTTCAGCCCTAACGGTCAGTGATTCTAAAGCTAATTTGTCTCGTGTATCAAAGACAGAAAGGGGGAATATTTCTTAACTCGGAATGAGCTAAAGCGCAGCTCTAGAGAGACCCCAGAATTTTCCAAGTAAACTCAAACACCAGGACTCAGCGAATTCTACCTTTATTACACTTCAGAGGTTATATGTTTATTTCTTTAGTAGCAAAGGTAATTGGTTAGAGTTAGTAGTGGGAATAGACAAGCTTGGGTCATTTTCTTATACAGGAAACATAACTCCATAAATTCTCCCGTCTCTAAGAAATAAAACTTCATTTCCAAAATACAGTATGCAGACATTCCAAACAGGTCTTCTTCTTCCTAAATTAACCACCTAATATCATGGCTTTCTTTTCCTAAGATCTATAAAATCCCTTTAAAAAGAGAGCAAAAAGAGCCCAGCATAGTGGCACACAACCGTGATCTCACTACTTGGAAGGCTGAGACAGGAGGATCACAGATTTGAGGCCAGCCTCAGCAATTTAGGAGACCCTATTTTTAAAATTTAAAACAGAAGGTCTGGGTTGTACCTAAGAAGTAGGACACTGCGGCTTCAATCCTCCGTACCCCAAAAGGAAAAGTGCAAGAAGGAAGAAGCGGCCCCATTTTGTAGTCGTAGCCTGGGGAAATGGATACCCAGGAAGAGATCATGAGATTTTATTTTGAGAAGAGTTTTATTCTGAAATAAAATGATTCCTCCTTTTCTAAAAATGTGTGTAAAATAACTTGTAAACCAAGACCTACACTCAACGCTATCTCTGCTGGGAAGAGCATGAGCCCTCGGAGCACCACGAGACGTACCAGACGTGGATGAGTCAGGGGCTGGCTCTGCTTCCTTTCCCCCACCTCCCTCAACGCAGCAACACCGAAGGTAAGGATGCTGTCCCTGACCTTTGTGGTTTAAAAATAATGAGTGGAAAGGTAATTGATTCAAACACTGCTTGTTACCAAAACAAGCTAACAAGGTGTTCTGTGATCATGAAGCGTTCAGGTACAGAATCTCATTCCAACGAACAGCCTCCTGCGTGAGCTTCGAAAAGCTCCAGATGAAGTTTCCGTGCCAGGTCGGCTCCTCCACCTCGCAGCTGCCCTCTCCCAGGATCCCCGTCTTCAGCGGCCATGCCCCTGAGGCCTCCCCCGGCTCCCAGGGCCGGCCCTGGCCACGGGGCTGCTCGCCGTGACCTTGTGAGGCAGTGACCCGGAGAAGGACGCTGCGAGCCGTCACTGCAGCTCCGTGACCTCATTTGTCCGTTCGGATCCCTGAGGCAGCGGAGGGCAGGGGGAGAGGATGTGGGGAAGAGTGAGTGGGAGGGCACAGCAGGACAAGGGCCTGCAGCTGCGCCACGAGGAGAACAGTGAGGCGTGTCTCCTTGAAGAAACTTACTTTGAACCCAAGGTGAGCCTCGAGTTTGCGGCAGGCAGCCCTGCCGACCCTTCTGACTTCCCTGCCTGTCCCAGGCCCCTGCGTCCTTGGAAAGGTCCTACCCACAATGCCAGGCCCTCAGCCCCGAGCCCAGGGCAGGGGCCCCAGGCTGGAATCCCACTTCCACAGCTTCATTACCTGCAAGATGGGAATTACTCTCGTTCTAGCTCGTAAGAGTGCTGTGAGCTAAGTTGCTGTGCGCCTAGGTCGGCCGGGTGCTGCATGCAGCTTCCTGGATGCTTCTGTCCCTGGTTTCGTTCCAGTTTCCTCTCCTGGCAGGACAGCGGCCTCCACTCTGTACAAGGATCAGACCTTGTCTTCTGCAGGAAGCAGGGAACTTATCAGGCTTGCGTTTGAAAAGACGTCATGGAGAATCTGAGAAACTATTAGACTCCCCAAAAGGCTTTTAGTGGAATGAAAATACAGATATTCAGGGGGAAAACTGTGTCTGTACTGAACATATACAGGCCTTTTTTTAAATTCATTATTCCTTAAACAATACAGTATTACAGCCACTTACATAGTATTAGGTATTTGAAATCATGTAGAGATTAGAGTATACAGGAGGGTGCGAAAAGACTTCAAATGGGGAGAGAAACCAGAACAATACAAGGGGCTGGGGGAGGACGGCGGGAAGGGAGAACAGGAGGCTGTGGGAAGGGACAGTTCACACCAGGCTGTGTCGGCCATGGAGATGCCGACGCCGCCAGCTCACTAGCAGGTCTATGGGAAGGAGGCGGAGCAGGTGGGCTGCCAGGGGAAACAGCAGGCGCCTGTGCACCTGTGTTTGTGTCACTTTGCATCTCACTATGATGCATAGTTACACTGCACCAATAAAAGGATAAAAATAAAGTATTCAGGAGGATGTGCAGATAAGTTATATGCAAACCCTGTATCATTTTATAAGGAACCTGAGCATCCAGCGATTTGGGTATTTGCAAGATGTCCTAGAACTAATACCCCTCGTATACACAGAGACAGCTATACCAGGGAGGCTGCCACTTAATGAGCCCAATTCAATAAAACCCAGTGTGTACACCATTCCGTTTAAACTTCACCATGGCCCCCGGATAAGTATTTTTACTTGATTTTGTAAGGAGGGCTTGAAAACACAAAAGGTTAATAACTCTCCCCTGGTTGCCTGACTAAGATGGAACCCAGTAACGAAGATGCTGAGAACGGCGTTGATGTCGCTCAGTTAATGCTCACGGCAGCCCCTGAGAGCTGGATGCTACAGTCGCCCCCCATTGACATCTAAGGAACTGGGCAGACAGGATACATTCCTCTCCCAAAGTCCCACAAGTACCAGGTGGCAGAATTGCACTTGAATGTTGGCTGTGGCTCCCAGCCCATGGGCCCGACCACAGCACACATGCCCTCCGCTTGTCCTGTCTGCCCACCACAGAGCAGAGCCCCGGCGCACTGACCCCCGCTGCCACCGCCGGGGTCACCATCCTGAAAGCCAGCCCTGGGGAACTGCTCGTGCACTGACAGCCCACGAGACCAACCCTGCCGCTTACCACTGCCTTGGGCCTTGGGGACTGTGTGAAGCTGGATGACACTGCTTTCCCCTTGTACTGTTTTTCGCTTGTGGTTTCTAGAAATCGTAACTTCTGCGTATTGAGAAACACTGGCCTTCTGTCATTGGCAAGGTTCTCCCCGCCCCCAGCACACTCTGAACAAAACACGGGATGATCCTCGAAACGCTCTGCGCAGCCCGAGCTAGCTCGGCGGTGAAGGCCTGGCCCCTGTGCAGGGTTCACGATGACTCTTCCACGGGGCTCAGGAAAAAGAAGTTCCTGTGGCCCGGCTGGCCAGGTCAGACGGGAGAGGCACAGTCTGTCCCGAGCAGGCAGAGATGTGTCATGCACCCTTGAACGGCACACTCAGCCTCGCTCCAGTTCCAGCTCTCCTGCACCTTGACCTTCCGTGCTCCAAAGTGCATGGAAAGCAGAGCCGGCCAGGGCTTCCTGTTGTTCTCTGCAAAGTGAACCATTTGCCTGTTTTCCCCCCTCTTTCCACCAAAGAGGCTCCCTCTCACAGTTATTTAAAGCAGTAAAAAGAAAATGTTAACCCTTCCACCCTCCCAAAGCTATCCGTCCAGAGTTGAGACAAACACGTGTTAGACAATTTGGGACTGATCAGTAAATGTGACTTTATTTATTTATTTATTTATTTGCGGGTCTGGGGATGGAACCCAGGGGTATTCAACCCCCGAGCTACACCCCCTGCCCTATTTTTTATTCTATATTTTGAAACAGAGTCTCACTGAGTTGCGGAGGGCCTCACTAAGTAGCTGAGGCTGTCCATGAACCGCGATCCTCCAGTCTCAGCCTCCCCAATGCTGGGATTACAAGCGTGCGCCACCACGCCCGGCTTTCTTTTTATTTTTGAAAGAGGGTCTCACTGAGTTGTGAAGGGCCTCGCTAAGTAGCTGAGGCTGTCCAAAACAAAATCCTCTGGTCTCCGCCTCCCTTATTCTGGGATTACAAGTGTGCGCCACCATGCCATGCTAGTAAACGTGACTTTCTATCTTTTCATTTGATGATATTGAGAAGCCCTCGATTTGTGCATGGAACCTCCCAGACCAGGGAGGAGTTATTGGGTGCCAGTAACCCTTGTGAGAGGCTGTCTCTGCCAAGAGTGTGACATATCCACTCCTACGAAAATAGACCATGCGCTGACCCCAGGGCTTGCGCTAACTCCATTGCTATAGAAAGATGCTTCAGTGAACGTTTAGCTGCACCTAGGTAAGATAAAATAATAATTATAAATAGCCCTAACATCATGAGGGCTTTCATGCACTGACTCATGCTCACAGTGACCCTGAGGAACAGATACCATCATTAACCCATGTTACAGACAAGGGAACTGAGGCACAAGGAAGGTAACTCATTGCCCAACGTGCTGAGCTCAGATCTGAACTCAGGGATTCTATGCCCGGCGTCCGTGCCAGCCCAACATGCCATGTTTCTCAGCTTAAGCAGGAAATTCCTATCTCGCTGGAAGCAAAGCAGGAAATGCAGCGGCACCCAGATGTGGCGAAGAGAAAGCCTCAGGGGCCAAGCTGCCCGGCCCAGCCCTGGCACCGCGCTTCTTACAAGCTACCTTAGCTTCATTTCTTTTCCTTCCTTCCTCCCTCCCTCCTTCCTTCCTTCCTTTTTTTCTATTTTGAACAGGATCTTGCGAAGTTACCAAGACGGGCCTCGAACCCATGCATCTCCTGTCTCAGTCTCCCAAGCACTTGGTTCCCTGATCTTTGTGTCCATCGACTGCTGTCCAGTAGAGAGGCTAAGAGGCCATGAATGGCACAGAGCCTAGGGCTGGTCCATGGTTGTTACAGGACATGCATGGCCTTTTTCTGAAACCCAGGGCTCCATGCGCACTTGGAATTCAGTCTCTTGCAAATTTTAAACTAATCCTTCAGTGCAGACCTTGTACCGTGTCACGTCTTGGTGGGCCTGGAGTCTTATAAGCAAAGGCATGGGCAGTCCTCCAGAGATGGGCCCCACTGTGGCCTGGACAGCGGTGACTGCGAGGAAGCCTGTGGTGCTCGGGGCTCTCAGGACTTCAAATGCAGAGAGGGTCTGGACTAACGTTGGGTCTGGAAGTGTTCTGGGTCATGGTAGACTTCACGAGAGCGTGTGCTAGAAAGGCAAACTGGATGGCTTTACCAAGGGCAGTAAGACCCGGGGAGGACAGGCGCCAGGCGCCAGAGCCTCCTCAGCATGGGGTCTTGTCAAAGTGGCCCTGGAAAGGGAGGGCAGCAAGGTCAGCTCAGCCCCAGAATGGCTCTCACGAGTCCAGGGAGCCAGGGCCTGCCTGCCGCAGCACTGGCCACCCAGGGACAAACGGCCACTTCTGTGGGTGTCAATGGCCAGGGCGCCGGCTAAGAGCTAGACCAGAAGAGAGGGAACTCACCTCCCCAGAAATGGATGCTTGCCTTCAGCCTTCTGCAAACAAGAGGGATTTTGCGGCCAAGGGCATTCTATCATCCCAGCCAGGAAGGCTAAGGCAGGAGGATGGCAGGTTCAAGGCCAGCCTGGGAAACTTACTGAGACCCTCTCTCAAAAATAAAAAGTGTGGGGGCATGTGGCTCGGTGGCACAGCACTTGCCTAGATGTGTGAAGCTGTGTTCAATTTTTTTTCACACAAAAAAAATTGATAAACGTGATTTTGTGAACCTTTCCGCAGATGTCACTGGGCATCTATTAAGCACATGCTGGGTACTTGCACTGACTTGCAGTACACAGACAACATTTAGTCCTCAAATAACCTGAAAGGTAGGTTACCGTTGTTCAGTTTTATCCAATGAGGAGTTTTTTTCCCCAAGTTCTTTTTATAAATACTTTTATTGGTGCATGGTAGTTATATATCATAGCGAGACTCAAAGTGATGCATCCAGGCCGGGCGTGGTGGGCACGCTTGGAATCCCCGCACTTAGGAGGCGGAGACAGGTGGATCACACAGGTTCGAAGCCAGCCGCGCTGGCTTTAGAGACACTGTTTCCAAATAAAAATATATAATAGGTCTGGGAGTATAGTCTGGAGAAGGGATCCGTCCCCAGTACCACCAAAAAAAAAAAAAAAAAAAAAAAGTGATACATTCACAGTGCATACAGCACTTCGTGTGTCTCCCTCTGTATCCCAGCCCGCTCCCCCCTTGCCCTGATCTTGAAGTTAGGAAGGGAGAGAGTCAGGCCTGGTCAGCTGGCTCGGAGCGGGAGCTCCTAGTGCCCCCACTTGAACCAGTGGCAGATGCCCTGGGGCACACGGATGGGAAGAAATGGCGATACTCGGGACCCAGGGCTGCCACAAGTAACTCATTTCCATTCCTATTACTGTAACTCAGCTCTCCAAAGATCAGACTGCCGTCTAGTAAAAGAAAAATGAGCCCAAATGCACACCACTCTGATTTCAGCTTCCTCCTGCCTGACAGCTGAGAGAGACCGTTTTAAATGGAAGCATACGGCACACAGAAGCCCTGGCTGGTAGAGTTAACTCAATTTAATTAAAGCCATAAATGCAAGCCACCGTCCTGCACTGGTACCGACCATTCTGATTGTGCAGAGGATCTGGCATCGCGCTCTTAACTGATGGACAGAGGCCCAAGTCGCCACGTTAGTCAGCTCTGCGCAGAAGGGCCGCTTACCTGCACTCGGCCGCCGAGTCTTCTGTACGCTGTGATTTCCCTCCTGGATTCTTTGGTTGTGACGGTGATGTGCTGTGGTTCTTTTCATCTACAGTAAGGATTGCACCTTTACTCCCTTCCCCCAGAAAAGGCAGAGAGACTTTTCTCCATTCTCTGTTTCTTGTCTTTGTTTCTCGACATCTCAATATGCCCCTCTCTGCCTGTGCATTTTCTTTTGGTCCTCCTTCTTGTCTGAGGGACCTGCAGCTGGCCCCAAACCTCCATCTCCCAGAAAGCCCAGTAGGCTGCTTGGCGAGGATGTGCAAGGACCGTCCCGGTCCTCGACTTGCTACCGCCCAGATGGGAGCGACACAGAGCCCGACGGCCCCAGCATGCGACACCTTTCCCAGATGCATCACCTGCGACTTCAAGGGCACTAGAAGAGGAGGGACGCCTCACCCTGGATGGAGACATTAGCAAGAAAAGACACTCTTAGGGCAAAGGGTACGTCAGGTAAGATGGCCCGGGGCAGAGGGAGCTGGAGCGTGCAGAGGCCTGCAGTGTTTCATTGTTTCGAAGCCTTTGGAGCTGGCTTCCAAGGCCTGTGCGATCCAGCCTCAGCCTCCCCAGCTCTTCCTCTTCCCAGCTCGCCTTCCATCTCCCAAACACACTCGGGCCTTTTCTTTCTTGCCTCAATCTTGGCACATGCTCTCTGGATTTCTCCTCCCGCCCTCCCCGCCCCTCACCTGGCCCATGCAGACTCACTCCTAGGTTTCCAATCAGAGATCCTGCCTCTGGAAGCATCCGTGGCCCCCAAGTGTGGGTGGCACCCCATTTATCATTCTCAAAGCGCCCTGAACTTGAGTACCAAACACCACACTACACTGCCGTCGCTCTTCATACTTCATCCTGGACCCAAGGATGCAGAAATAGTGTTCATACTAGCTGTATCTAATAGTGTTCATAATATGACCTCTGTAAGTGCAGAAACAGTGTTCATATTATCGCTGCATCTCCATGCCAGAAACACGAGTAGGCACGCCGCAGGTGCTTATCCAGGCTTGCTGGGTGTGTTGATGGCCGAAGAAGAGGAGACTTGGGGATGGTGCTATGAAATGAAGGTAGAGAGGCCAGCAGAAGACTGTGGACAGCCGTGGGTGCCATGCTTAAAGAAGAAGCAGAACAGAGGCAAGGGAGTGTGAGAGGAAATAAAGATGGGGTATAAGAGGACCCCGGTGGGGGGAGCCACCGAACGCCGGCAGGCATGTTCTCCAGCCTCTCTCCGGAAGCAGAGCAGCCCGTGCATCCCGATGGGGCTGGATTCTCTTGAAAAAGCAGAGTGAAAACCACAGCCAGCCCGAGCCATCCTGGATATTCTTGCAAAACGGCAGCATTAAATGGATACGTGGAGCTGGGTACGCCTTTGCATTGGCAATTTCTTCACCATCTAAACCTGGAAGTGCTATCTGTTCAGATCACAAAGCAAATGAGACACTTCTGAAGACACAAGAAACAGCAGTCACAGAGAGGCCCTGCCGTCTGGTGGTCGGGAGGGCCTGGCGGCTCAGCTTCTTCCTCCGCTGACCACTGCCTGGTGCCTCTGTGGGGCCACGACAGCTGCATGCAAGATGTCCTGGGGAATTCGCACCCCCGCCACCCCCCCCCAAGGGAAGCCCTCGGCCCAGCACAGGTGCAGGAGAGTACATACTCCATCCCGGGCCCTGAGCAGGCCAGCTCAGACACGTGTCCTTCTCTCTGCTGTAGGGCTTGCTTAGGTCACCTCATCTTGGAATCTCCGTCTGGGGGACTGGGCCTGCGCAGACAGTGATCCTCATCTCATGGCAGAAGCAGGCATCATGCTAGAAAGGGCAGTGCCCTGCCAGGTTCCACCTGGCCCGTCCACTCGTGCATTAGCCCCATCGAGTCCGTGGTCACCGAGGTAAAGGGCGCACAGAATGGCTTCCAGCCCTGGCGGGGATTGTTAACTAGAAGGAGATGTTTACTGTTTCCTATCCAGGAAGGCGCCCCCGTACGTCCAAGGCCTCGTGTTTCCCAGTGTTCCTGGCCCCTGGCCTCGCGTTACACGGGGACAGGGATCGTGACGTCCAAATGGGAGAGGGCGATGGGTGATACCTCCAGACTCCGCGTTTGGGGTGTGTCTGTTTTTACTTGAGAAAAGATAAAGTTGGAAAAGGTCGGTAATTCTCATGTTCTGTGGCAGGTATTTGTGGGAGAGAAAAGCTTCAGACTTCTGTGGGCAGAGAGGAGAAATCACAGATTTTTGTGGGTCGGCCGGGGGAGTTAGCTAGAGATGCAGGATGCCATCATCACATTCTTCTTCCAGAACTGCGCCTCAGGGTCATGGCTCGGTGGTCCGCGCTCCTCTGCTCGTTCCCGGGGTGTCCTGGGAGGGCCTCGCGTGTTCAGTGAAGCATCTGAGATGTCTCTACCTCCTTCTCTTAGTGTCAGCTGAGGTGGCAGCTGCCTCAGAAAAGCCTTTTGGCCGGCCCACCATCTCCTGCTCCCTCAGACTTTCCCATGCAAGGCTAAAAATAGCAACCCATTTCTGTTCTTAAACTAAAACACAGGAGCAGACTCCCCAGCGTCTGGACGGGGAAATGGCCATTGTGCTCCTTGTGTGGGCAGAGGCCCAGCCTCAGGGAGGCCTCAGAGGCAGCAAGAAGGGACAGGAAACGGACTCTGAGCAAGGGGCTGGGGCGCTGGGATGCAAAAGGAAGCAGCTCCGGAGAGTGGAGCAGGACTTCAGACTCCAACATCTGGGAACCCAGTTGGGGCTGCCTGAAGGTCCTCATGGAGACCCACGCAAATGTCCCCAGACGGTCAGCAAAGAGGCAGCGGTCACCACCCAGACAGCTGCAGCTCCTGGGAGGTTTCCCCAAGCTCCGGAGGCTGCAGGTCAAATTGGAAGCGACCCATGGAGGCGCTTGGCCTGGGCTGAAGAACTGGGAAATGCAAGTCTGGGCCCAAGCCGGGTTGTGCAAACGCCCCTGCCCCGCCATCTCTGTCTTTTTCTCCTTCTCCATGAAGTCTTCCCAGGATGGCCCACAAGCAACATAGCTTCCTCTTTGAGTTTCTGTGCACCAACCAACGTTAGACAGTCTCAGCACTGCTCAGTGGAACTTTTTATCTGCTGCACTGTTCTATGAGAAGGGGCAAGCGTGTGTGCATGTCCCGCTCAGGTGCGGTGGGCAGCAAGCGTGTGTGCATGCCCTGCTCAGGTGCGGTGGGCAGCAAGCGTGTGTGCATGCCCTGCTCAGGTGCGGTGGGCAGCAAGCGTGTGTGCATGCCCTGCTCAGGTGCGATGGGCAGCATGGCCCTGTGGGGAGGCGCAGGCTGGAGCCAGAAAGACTCAGCCCCTCGCTCTGGATCTGGTACTGGTGGAGACTCTGGACATGTTACAAGTACCACCAAATAACAATAATAATAGTATGTTTACCTGAGGCTCACCTGGAAGATATTCGCAATAATGCTGTGTGTGTTTGGGGGAACAATGCTTTCCCAAATCTGCCTATAATAGGGAATTCCTATTTCCAGAACCAGGAAAAGTTGGCAAAAATTAAAGCCAGCCTTAGAAATACACTTTCAGAGATTCTTGGGAAACCAGAAAGCTCAGAAAATGTGATTGTGTAACAGTCTGGGAGGCAGTAAAATAAATAGATGATAGATGTATGAATAGATGGATAAATGCAGGGATGGATGGATGGATGATATGTAGATAAATAAATAGATGTCATTAAGAAATGAATAGAAATATATTAGAAAGATGATTAGTAGATCAGTAGATAGATACTGGGAGGGGTATGCGTTTTATTGGGGACTTAGCTGTACCCCTCAATTCTACCTCTTAGCTATATCCCCCTCTTTTATTTTTTATTTTGAAATTGGCTCTCTCACTAAGTTGCTGAGGCTGGCCTCAAACCTGCGATCCTGTCTCAGCCTCCCAAGTACTGGGGTTACAGGTGTGCACCACCATGCCCAGCTGATAGATACTGTTTTAAACAGGGAAGGCTCGTCCTGGGAGGAGTTGGAGAAGCAGGCAATCAAAGAGAGTTTCCTCAAGTTCCCAGGACAATCTCCAGTTAGGGACAGAGAAAACTGAGAAGCCACCTGACTTTCCAAAGATCCTCACCAAGATGCCATCGGCCACTTCCCCTGGCTGAAAACCAAAAGGTGTTTCCTGGAGCCATAAGATCTGCACAGATGAAGGTTATGGTCACAAAAGCTACGAAAGATCCTTGAAGTCAGCTCACAGGTGAAAATGGATGCCTGTATCCTACCTATCCACGCCCTGTCTGCAAACCCTCTTCAAAAAGCTTGTGTGGGATTCATCCCAGTGAGCAGGCAGGCCCCTCCTTCCACCTCCCCCTCCTCCCAAGTGCAAGGAGTGAGGGGAGCAGAAGCTCAGTGAACACTCAATCAATGAATACTCAAGGGTGCTGAGTGTTCATTTTTGTTCCTGTGCAAACCTGCCACACAACAACTGAATGATGGTCTCTTACATAATTAGCAAAGCTGGTTTCCTGTGTTCCCAAAAGGTCCATCACCTTGCTGACAGTAGACATATTTTCCCTTCCAGGAAATTGAGGGCTCCTTGCCTCTGATGGTTATGGAGATTGGTAGAAAAAAAATACACACTTAATGTTCTAGTTTCCTATGTCTATGTGAGGTCCAGTCGGGCCAAAGAAAAGAGAGGTCAAGTCCAGGTGCAGGCAGGGCCAGGAAGGTTGCTGAAGACATCATGTTTAAGCTACATGTCAAGTGGGTAGAGGTTGGCCAAGCTGGTGAGAAGGTGGGAAAGGGCCTCCCGAGGCTTCAGGAAGACCAGAGCGAAGACACGGATCCATGAAACTTCAAGGAGTCTCTATAGGTGTCTATTACCGCCTGGTAGATTACTCGAAAATTAAGTGACCTGAAACAGCACGTGCCTACACCTCATGCCTGTGGAGCAGCCGCTTGGGCGCAGCTCAGGTCTCCCTCGGGATGGCCTTCGAGGCGCTGACCAGGGCCGGAGTGGTGTCCAGGACAAAATCCAGTTCCAAGCTCGAGAGGTTCCTGGCAGGTTCCAGGTGTACGGAGGGCCTCAGTTCCTGGCTGGCCCCGAAGCTGCCTCCAGACAGAAGCTGCCATCTATTAAACCTGTTCATGGAAGCGATGTCCCACCACCTCTGTCCTGTTGGCTAGAAGCAAGCTTCCAGGCCAGCCTGCACTCGGGGAGGAGGTTCCATAGAGACAGTGTGGGAGGTGTGGTCACTGGGGCCAGCTGGGATTCCACCTCCCCGGGTCCACTTGGGGAGCCGCAGGTGGTCTTGTCTGAGGGGCGGTGCAGCAGCACAGGGGGATGGAGGGGCGTGGCGCAGACCATGAAGGGGTCATAACTGTGCAAACAGGGAGGCAACCGTCCAGAAGGGTTGAGACTTGCTTTGTGTGTGTCTGTGTTTGTGATACTGGAAATTGATGTGTTGACCTTAAAGTTACACCCCAGCTCTCTTTATCTTGAGACAGAGGTTACCATCCACTGGCCTCTAATTTGCCATCTTCCTGCCTCAGTCTCCTGCATCTCTGGAATTACACCACTGTGTCCAGCTAGAACTCACTTCATTTTTTTTAAAGCAGGTCTGTGATGGAACCCAGGGGCATTTGACCTCCAAGCTACATCTTCTGCCCTATTTTTTATTCTTTTTTTTTTTTATGGTGGTACTAGGGGTAGAACCCAGGGACTTTCTACCTCTGGGCTATACTCCCAGACCTATTTTATAATTTATTTGGAAACAAGTCTCACTGAGTTGCTGAGAGCCTCACTAAGTATCTGAGGCTGGCTTAGAACCTGTGCGATCCTCCTGTCTCAGCCTCCCAAGCGACGGGGATTATAAGCGTGCGCCACCACTCCCCGCCGGGGAACCCACTTCTTTTTTTTTTTTGGTGGTGGTGGTACTGGGGTTCCTGGAAGCCCTTCTACCTCCGGGCTACACTCCCAGACCTATTTTTACATTTTTATTTGGAAACAGGGTCTCCTAAGCCAGCGCGCGCGGCTGGCTTCGAACCTGCGCGATCCTCCTGTCTCCGCCTCCCAAGCGCGGGGATTACAAGTGTGCGCCAACCCACTTCTTTTTGTTTGGTTTTCACTTCGGCTTCTTTGGTTTCCTGCATTCTCATCTCACATGCTGTGCACCCTCGGTTCCCTGGCGGCTTCCTAGTTTCCAGCCCTCGGGTGGGTACCAGCATAGCCAATGATTCCGAGACACCCAAGACTTACCACGCAAAACGGAAATCATTCAACTCCTGTGACCCAGGCTGGTGACTTCCCCAATCCCATCACTTAGACTTCAGGAGAAAGTTGTTTGAAGCTGTCAGAAAAACAAGAACAAATGAGGGAGGAGAGGGACTTGCTTAGGTAAGGGCTGAAACGTTTCCCTTTGGGTGGGGTGGGGGGTCCAAATGGAAGCACAACCAGCCATCCACAGTCCAAATCCATCCTCAGCCCCACTGTTCAGAAAGAGGCCCCAGAAAAGCAAGCCTCAGCTTCCCAAGCCACAACCAACTTTCCCCGATGTCATGATCCCTCGTTGCTGCAAATGTCACTTGATTCTGGCTGACACCATGGTAGCTATTCTTTCTTCTCATCTTGCTCGAAAAACATCCACAGTTCTGACTTCTAGAGATTTTTACTGGCTTCCTTACCTTGATCGATTTTTCCTGTGAGTCTAAGAATGTGTTTTTGCCAGAGCTCATTTCTCCGTGCTTAATAAGGCATTTTAGGGGCTACTTTGTTGGCATAAAGCCATCCTTTGATCTGTGGGCTCTCCGTGCACAGAACTGAGCAAGAACTGCTCTTCCAAATATGGTAGCCACGTTCAAAGTGTAACACTGCACGGTTCCATTTGGAAGCCCCGGGGACTCGTTTCCTCTGATCCTCAGATCCCTTTGGCCTCAATCCTTGTCCCGCCCGTTATTAATCTCCCAGGGAAAAGAATAAAAGCTGCCATATATTCATGGATTCTGATGATTTCTACCCAAGTGCTTTTCGCAATCACACTCTGGTTACGGCGCATCCACTTGGAAGATGGCCGCCTTTTAAAAATGGATCAGGACACTATTCCAACTGCAATGGCTTTGATCTCTCAGCCAGAAGACATCTGCTTGCCTCTTAGGACATTTTTACCTTCTAGATTTCAAGCCAAAATGGTCCCCTGCTCTTTGAGCACGTGACCCCGCTGGAGTATGAGCCCGGTCCCTTTGGCTTCCTTGGCTGAGCGTTACCACCTCCTCCTTCCAGCACTCGCTTCCCCTCACTGCTTGCAATATTTTAGCTCGCACCATGGGGAACCCTGCAGCTGACAGGCCACTATATCGCCTTTGGAATGCACTGGCTCTAGGTTAGTCTCTGCTGGAGGAACGCCTTGCTGGAATGACTTAGAAGGATCCTTTCCGTTTCTGTTTCCGTCTCCGTGTTGACTCATGGATGAGGATGTCAGTGGCTAGGAGGGAAAGTATCCGACAGCAGATCCTCTCCTTTCCCCCTTTCCTCCCCTCCCACAAAACCAGACAATAGTGAACCACATTCCCCACCTCCTCCTCCCAGCCCACCGGCACCTGCACGGATCAGGCCTTGGAGCTAAGGCAGGCGTTGCACGGATCAGGCCTTGGAGCTAAGGCAGGCATTGCGCACCTGGCACAGAAAACCTGCGCGGTCTCTTGCTCCTCAAGGAAACGTCTCCTGTGACTTCACCTGCTCTGCTGGGTGAACTTCAGAGACAGGCGTGAGATCCGTGGTTTACATGATTTGTTTAACTGCTTCAAAATTATTATTTGCATGCAGAAGACCTTGAAATGAAAGCCCCTATATGTGTAAAAATGCCACAGGATTAAGCCTTTGTTTGAGTTCCTTTAAAAAGAAGGGTGATCACACAAACAGCAAGGCCACTAGCTCGGGCGCTAGCCAGGGACCCAGCAGCAGAAGGCTCCTTCTGTCTTACTGCCCCTCGGCTGCGCACGCTGCCCCCCCCCATGCTTTACCACTGACGCTTATTCCTCTGAAAGGTGTGAAAGGCACACTGGGGGCCTGCACACAGCCTGCTGGGGGGGGGGCAGGAGAAACGAGAAAGAGCACGGAATGACTTGGGGACAGAAACAGCAGTACAGAGAGCCTGGTGCCTGCACAATCCCAGGAAATGTGACTGAACGATCCCTTTATTAGACCACTGAGACCACGGCTCCCCAGGTACCAAGCCAGAATGAATGAAGTTGAAGTCAGCCCAGGACTCTTGCAAGTCTTAGTTTAAAAGAGAAGAAAACGGAGGTGGGCATGGCGGTGCATGCTTATAACCCTAGTACCTGGGAGGCTGAGACAGAAGGAATCAAGTTCAAGGCCAGTGCACAACTTGGAGAGACCCTGTTGCAAAATAAAAAATAAAAAGGGCTGAGGGTGTATCTCATAAGTAGACATCCATGGGTTCAACACACAGAACCACAAAAGGTGGTGAGAACAGCAGTAAACCCTGCCCGGCCTCCTTTCTCTACCCGGAGAAAGCATGGTGTGAGTCACAAAATCGGAGAGTCCCAGTAGCACTCCTCTGGTCATAAAGTGTGGGAGGATGCCCACATCCCACCGCGGTCGGCCCTGAACGGGTTAAAGTCTCCATTTCAGTGTGCGACTTGCATCCACACAGATGCGAACCAGAACAATGGCATCCTTAAGAAGTTTGCTAACAACAACAACAAAAAAAAAAAGTAGCTCAGTCAGCCCTTCACTCCTCAGCCTTGGAGCCAAGCAACCACAGATCAAGAAGATTCAGGGGGAAGAAAAAAAGTCTTCTCAGATTGAACACATAGAGACTTTTTCTCATTATTCCATCAACATACCGTGCAACAGCCGTTTACATACCATTTACATGGTGTTAGGTATTTTAAGTCATCTGGAGATTGCTGAGATAATAGGAGGCCGTGCGCAGGTATATGCAAATCCTTTGCCGTCGTGTATGAGGCACTTGTGCACCTGTGGATTTTGTATCCGCCTGGGGTCCTGGAACCCATCCACGTGGCTACTGAGGGAGACTGTAGTCACAAGGTCCTCCTTATCAAACAGTGTCCGTGAATGCCCACCACACAGGCTTGCTGAAGAAGAACGAGGCGGAGCAGCTACCATCTGCCTGCGGGGTAGTGCTGGATTTCCCACACATCACACTGATACCCGAACTCAGCAGGCGCGCAGCTGAAGTTGTTAGCATCCCTCGAAACCCGCATCCCGTCTAAGCCCACCACTGTGATTGGCGGCGCTTGGTAAGCACCCCAAGGTCAGCCTCGACTCTCCCGCAGCAATGCCACCAGCAATGTTTTAGAGTTCCCACTGTGCACTGTCTGCAGCAGCCTTTGGACACTCTCCCTGACCCCCTCCACCCGGCAGTCCTCTGCCACTTACGCCCGGTGACCCCAGGTCTGGGCAGGGCACGCTCACACCCAAGTGGCTCATGGCCTCTGTGGCCTGGCTTCAGCTGTCACTGCAGCCTCATTTCCACCCACCTTCTTCCATTCCTGCAGCAGCACATGTGCTGTGTGTCACCTAGTGTCTCCTGCGGGGCCACACCTGCATAGGGCTCTTGGACTGAAGTCTGCTCATCCTTCAAGGCTCAAGGGCCGTCTCCTCCAGGAAGTCCTCCTTTATCACCACTACTGCTGTAGCAACCCGTGCACACCTAAGTCAGTAGCCGCTGAACTTCACCCTGCGGTGTGTCCACGCAGGTTTCCTGGTGTGTGGAGGCGACAAAGGAGATACTGCTTCACTGAAAAAAGAAATAACTTACTGGACACCTACTTTACACCTGACACTAGGGCTATAGAAATGAACAAAACAGAAAAAAAAAAAAAAACCCCGCCACCCATCTACAGTAGAAGGAGCTGCCAATAACCAGATGCAGGACTGTGTGACGTCAGCGTTCAGAAGTGTGTAGCAGGGGAGGAGACAAGCAGCGTGCGAGGTGCTAAGAAAACAACCCAATCAGAAAATGGGCAAGTGAACGAAATAGACTCTTCACGAAAGAAGAAATTCAAATGGCCAATAAATGCATGAAAAATGCTCAACATTACTAGCAATCAGAGAGATGCAAATCAAAACTACCCTGAGATTTCACCTAACTCCAACTAGAATGGCAATCATTCAAAACACAAACAACAACAAATGCTGGTGAGGATGTGGAAAAGTGGGAACTCTAAAACATTGCTGGTGGGATTGCAAATTAGTGCAACCACTCTGGAAAACAGTATGGAGGATCCTCAGAAGAATGGGAACAAATGTACCATTTGATCCAGCAATACCACTTCTGGGCATCTATCTACCCAAAAGATAGGAAACCAAACTACCAAACTAATGCATGTGTCTCTATCTTCATAGCTGCACAATTCACCATTGCCAAACTGTGGAACCAGCCAAGATGTCCGTCAACGGATGAATGGATTACAAAACTGTGGGATATGTACACAATGGAATTTTACTCAGCTATAAAGAAAAACAAATACAGGTAAATGGATGGACCTGGAGAGCATTATGCTAAGTGAGATAAGTCACAGAAAGTAAAAAATTGAATGCTCTCCCTGAAATGCAAAAACTAGGGAGAAAAAGGGTCACAGGAGGAACTCTAGACAAAGAAGGAGAAGCCATAGATGAGCAAATAAGGTGACCTCACTGAGGGGGATGAGAGGGGGAAGAGGGAAACTCCCTAATGTGCATGATGTATGTGTTCACAAACATATCAAAGTCAATCACTGAGCCAAACATGAGAAGGAGGGAGGAGGGAATGGGGTGGGAACTGGGGAAGGGCTAAACAAGTGATGTGTGCATGTAAGCCTCTACCAGCCTGTACCCCATTAAGATGTACGGCTACAATGCACCAATAGAAGAAAGAAAGAAAGAAGAAAAAAGAAAGAAAGAAAGAAAGAAAGAAAGAAAGAAAGAAAGAAAGAGAAAGAGAAAGAAAAAGAAAAAGAAAGAAAGAAAGAAAAAGGAAGGAAGGAAGGAAGGAAGGAAGGAAGGAAGGAAGGTAGGAAGGTAGGTAGGTGGGTAGGTACAAGGACCGTTTTAGCTGGGGAGGTCAGAGACAGCAACTCTGTGGTGACTTTGGACCTGGACCGACCAGAGCCAGCGAGTCCCAGCACGGAGAGGAAGAGCTTTGCCAGAGGAGGGACAAGCGAGCAAGCCGCAGGCCCTGGGATGAAGCGTTGATGGCATTCCTGAGCCCAGTGTGGCAGTGTGCAGCTAGCGAGGGAGAGCGGTGTAAGTCCAGGGTTAAGAAGCGGCCGGAGCCACACTGGTCCTGTGGACACAGGGCTGCAGGTCTCACCAAAGTACTTCCTTTTTTTGTGTGTGGGACTGGGAATGGGACCCAGGCCATTCGACCTCCAAGCTACATCCCCTGCCGTATTTTTTATTCTTTATTTTGAAACAGGGTCTCGCTGAGTTGCAGATAGCCTCACTAAGTAGCTGAGGCTGTCCACTAAGCACTATCCTCCTGTCTCAGCCTCCCGAATGCTGGGATTGCAAGCATGCGCCACCACACCCGGCTCAAAGTACTTCTTTAAAATAAAGAAATCAAAAGCTGAGCGTGGTGGCACACACCTGTAATCCCAGTACTTGGGAAGCTGAAACAGAAGGACTGCAGGTTCAAAACCAGCCTCGACAACTTAGCAAGGGCCTCCTCAACTTAGTGAGACCCTGTTTCCACATAAGAAATAAAATCGGGCTAGGGGCTTAGCTCAGAGGTAGAATGCCTCTGGGTTCAATCCCCAGTGCCATAAAAAAAGTAAAAAATAAGGAAATCTTAAAGACAACATTGTAGAGGGGGCTATATAGGAGGAAGAAGGGAAGGGACAGAGGAGAAATCGATTGCTGTGACTCACTCTCAGTATCCGCGTCTGGGCTGCTTGGGGGCTTCAGGAGCTTCAGCACACGGCTTTGTTATAAGAGAATAACCAATGGCGAAGCGGTTCAGGGGCCGGAGATGATGTGCCGCGAGCCGAGAATGGTCCCTAATCTGATTCTGTACACTGGAGAGAAATAAAGCGTTATAGCCAGGCGTGGTGGCACACACTTATAATTCCTGCACTTGGGAGGCTGAGACAGGAGGATCGCACAGGTTCAAAGCCAGCCTTAGCTACTTAGTGAGGCTCCCGCAAATTTAGTGAGACCCTGTTTCTAAATAAAGTATAAAATAGGGCTGGGAGTGTAGCCCAGAAGTAGAAAGCTTCTGGGTTCCATATCCCAGTATCACAAAAATAAAAAATAAACCATTGTACCTGGGGCTAAAATGTTTATTATTCTGAAATGTTTGCTCACATTGCTTGTACTTAAAGAGAACCTTCTAAGTTAATACCTGCTGAAATGAGAAACTCTCCTCAGTGGTTTTGGTGGATTCCTTTTTCCTCCAGCTGCTGCTGCTGATAATGCCTCCCAACGAATGTATCGAGTTCACTGAGTTCCCAGTCCAGGGAACCTGGGAGCCTGGGAAGACCACACATGGCTGAGGGGACGCGAGCTGTCAGCCCTCACAGCCGCTCCGGACACCTTGGTCGTCCTGACCCTGGGTGGCTGACGTCAGGCTCGGTGCTGGGAGTCGTTGGACTTGAGTTTACGTTCCAGGTCTGCTGCCACAAGGAGCTGAGCTTGGGCAAATGCCTTACTGTCCTTCAGCCTCCATGTCTACACTGTATACTAGAGTGTTCGTCCCTCAAAGCTGCTGAAATAGCCGGATGTGGTGGCGCACGCTTGTAATCCCCGCACTTGGGAGGCTGAAACAGGATTGCACAGGTTCGAAGCCAGCCTCAGCTACTGAGTGAGGCTTTCAGCAACGTGGTGAGACCCTGTTTCCAAATAAAGTATAAAGCCGGGCGTGGTGGCGCACGCTAGTAATCCCTGCACTTGGGAGGCAGAGACAGGAGGATCCTGCAGGTTCGAAGCCAGCCGCGCTGGCTTAAGAGACCCTGTTTCCAAATATAAAAAAGTATAAAATAGGTCTGGGAGTGTAGCCTGGAGGTAGAAAGGCTTCCAGGAACCCCAGTACCACCACCAAAACAAAACAAAACAAATAAAGTATAAAATAGGTCTGGGGGTGTAGCCTGGAGGTAGAAAGCCCCTGGGTTCCACCCTCAACCACAAAAAAAGGAAAAAAAAAAAAAAGCTGCTGAAACAAAGTATCACAAACTTGATGGCTTACTTGATGGCAATGGACATTAAATCCCTCAAGTTGTGGTGAGTAGTCTGAAGCCAAGGTGTGGGCGGGGCCAGGCATCCTCCGTAGTCTGAGCAGAAGCATCGTCCAGCCTCTCCCGGCTTCTGGTGGCTGCCAGCAGCCCATGGCAGGCCTTGTAACTGCGTCACTTCAGCGTGCCCCGCCGTCGCCTGGTGCCCTCTCTGTGCCTCTCTGTCTTTGTGGCATTTTTTTTTTTTTTTTGGTGGTACTGGGGATGGAACCCTTCTACCTCCAGTCTATATGCCCAGACCTATTTTATTTGGAAACAGGGCCTCTTAAGCCAGAGAGGCTGGCTTTGAACCTGTGTGATCCTCCTGTCTCAGCCTCCCGGCTTCTTGTGGCCTTCTTATGAGGACCAGTCGCTGACTTGGGGGCCGCCCTAATCCTGCATGGCCTCGTCCTATTCCATCACATCTCCAAAGTTCTGTTTCCCAATAGGTCACACTGTGAGGTTCTCAGTGGACATGAATTTTGGAGGAACCCATTCAACCAACTACAGAGAGATAATAATATATAACTAAAAGGACTAGTATCCAAATTAAGTTACATAATGTATATGAAGCGCCCGGCACAATCTAAATATTCTATACATTTTAGCTGCTATATGTTTATCACCATCTTTTCTAAAGATGGACTTTTCTAAAGACATTCTTTCTAGGTAGTAAGATGACACTGGGAAGCTGTCAGACAGGACTGGGTCAGCTCTGATTATCTACGAAACCTCTTGACTGATTATCTATGATTACCTATGACCTACCTTTCTGAGCTTCGGTTTCTTTATGGGTTTCTTTACACTGATGAGAATTGTCTACCTGTCTATCAGTCATCTGCCAACCGACCTCACGGTACCTCCTATGTGCCAGGCACTGTTTAAAGAGATTAACAAATTTCACCTTGAAAATGACCCTGTGAGTTGAGTACCGTTACTGACTCCATTTGACCATTGAGGAAATTCAATCACTCAGGCTTTTAGACAGTTGCCTCTGGCCACAGAGGAGGTAGGTGGCAGATGTAGAATTCAGACCCAGGCAGTAGGTTCCAGAAGCCCTCAAGGATGAAAGGCAGGCTTACATAAAAGCCGTGGCCCGCACTCAGTAGCAGGAACAGCCAAGGAGCAGAAGGGCGCTCTGGTCCCCCTTCTGCAAACCTCCCGCTGCTGACCTCAGGCCCGCCCCTCAGCTTCCTCTTTCCAGTGTCAAAGCTCCTGTGACCCCCGCTGACACTGAGCCAGAGCCAAGTTCCACCTTCAAATGTCCGGACAGTTTCCTTCCTTCAGTCTGCTTCACTAGTCTCCTGGGGTATCCTACTTTTTTTTTTTTAAGTGTGGTACTGATTTTAAATCTAGGGGCATTCTAACTCTGAGCTACACCCTCAACCCTATTTTCTTTTAAAACAGGATCTCATTAAGTTGTTGAGGGCCTCACTAAGTTGCTGAGCCTGGTCTCTCGAACCTGCGACCCTCCTGTCTCAGCCTCCCAAGTACTGGGGTTACAGGTGGGATAGGCGCCATCATGCCCCCCTCTTTTATTCTCTCAAATGTACTGGACCGGGTGGCTGGAAGGGTGAGAGAAGGAGAAATGGCAGCTCTCTCCAGCAGCCAGTGAATGAGCTTCTTCCGTGCGGTGGGGACAGAGTTAAGCAACAGACGGGCAGGCACATCTCAGGGCATCCACCCCAGGGGCCAATCACTAAGCCAGGGACTTGTGTTCTAGACTCAGCACAAAGACCCATCCAGGAACAAAGAGCTCTTAGATTTAGAAATGCTAGCCATCACAGCATCAGGCAGGGACAGCGAGCTCACCCTGAGCCTCCATCTTTGGGCATGGTGGGCTCCCAGCAGTGGCGCCATCTCGCCACCCTGCCCAGGTCCAGATAACTGTGCAGTAGAGAGAGGAGCCCCACCCCACCCTGCCCCGGTTCTCCTCCAGGCTCTCTGGCTATTGCTAAAGTCTCAGCGCAGACATGGCAGCTGTCCCAGAAATTCAGTCAGTGTGTGCATACTTACCCAGAATGGGAGAACTGGGCAGATCCAACGATAACTTAGGCAACTTCTGGGCAAGTCTGTTCACCCTCCCCAAACCAGTGGCATGAGGACAGATGTTCTCCAAGAGGTAACGTAGGGGGCAGGCAGCGCTGGGCTGCTGTGAAGCAAGCTGCTCCGCCCTCCTGCCGCTCCCCCACCCTGCCCTTCCCTCGCAGGGCGCCAGGCCCACGTGGAGGCGGCAGCCCCCCTCAAACAGCCCCACCTCCACTCTCCTTGTAGACAGATCTCCACGTACCCCACACTGGCCAGGGCTCACTCGTGCTATGGTAACAATGGAATTTAATATAGAAACAATGGAAGTTACTAAAGAAACAATCCCTGGGGATCAGCCAACCAGAGACTGGGCTGCCCCTCCCAGCCGCAAGGGTGCCTCATCGCAGGTACTTGCTCTGCGGTGCGGATGGTGTGTGGACATCCTTAGGTAATTCCTAAATGGCCAGCTGCTCCCCGAGGCTGCTAAGATTTATAGTGTCCACATCGTGCAATGCAGCGAGGGGTTCACTATGGAGGGGTTACTGAGTCTTTGAGAACCGCTAACAGCAATAAAACCCTCCTGTCGAGCTGTGGGGAAGCCAGGCCGGCCATCTCACCATGCCTGCCTGGCCAGGGGAGGAGCAGGACACAGTCGGGTCCCTTGTTGAGACTGCACGTGGCCACGGGACCCCACACAGCGGGACCCTCTAGAGTTCAGAGGAGCAGCGCCTCGGAGGCGTGCATTATAACCAGGTTTTTTACCTTTCAATTCTGTCTGGAATGCAGAGCAATCCTCTGATTGTTCCTTCCCTAATACCCTTTTTGCTGGGGCATGGCGGCCTATGCCTGTAATCCCCAGACATATGGGAGGCTGAGACAGTACCACAGCAGGTTCAAAGCCGGCATCAGCAACAGAAGATCCTGTTTCCAACTAAGAAATAGGGATGAGGGTATAGCTTGAAGGTAGAATGCCCCTGAGTTCAATCCCCGGTGACACATGTACAAGTACACACGCACACGCACGCACACATGCAAGCACACACACGCACGCAAGCACGCACGTATACACCAGCCTCAGCACCTTTATACCCTCCTCCTCCTGCTTTTTGATACATTTTAAACTCAATAAGAATATAGCCGGGCGTGGTGGCGCACACTTGTAATCCCCGCGCTTGGGAGGCGGAGACAGGAGGATCGCGCAGCTTCGAAGCCGGCCTCACTGGCTTAAGAGACCTTGTTTCCAAATAAAAATATAAAGTAGGTCTGGAAGTGTAGCCCAGAGGTAGAAGGGTTTCCAGGAACCCCAGTACCGCCAAAAAATAAAAATAAAAAATAAATAAACTCAATAAGTATACCCAAGAATTTGGGAGGCTGAGATAGGAGGACTGTAGATCAAGGACAGCCTCAGCTCCTTAGTGAGGCCCTCTGCAACTCAGTGAGACTCTGGTTCAAATAAAGAATAAAAAATAGGGCTGGGATGTAGTTCAGAGGTAGAATGCCCCTGGGTGTCCCATCCCCAGTACCGAAAAAAAAAAATTATACACACACACACACACACACACACACACACACATATATATAGTCTATGTTATAGTATTAAATTTGACTATTCTTTCAGTTCTGTCTGAAATGTATGGAAACTCTCAGATTTTTCCCTCCTGAATACCCTCCTCTCATCTATGCTTATCAATATATTATAAACTCAGTTAAAAATAAATCCACACATATATTATTTGACTATTCTGGGTACCTCATGTAAGTGGAGCTGTGCAGTATTTGTGCATACGTACATTCCAGCCGCACGTCTCTGCAGCTCTCTTTGTGAGTAGACAAGCACGTGATTCCAGTCCTATGAGGCACCTGGAGGAGCCGAATCCATACAGACAAAAAGAGCAGTGGTTACGAAGGGCTGAGAGAGGGAACGGGAGCTCACGTTTAGCAGAGTTTCTGTTGAGATTAAAAATTCTGGAAACGGATAGTAACAATGATTTTACAACAATACGAATGTACTTAACACCACTGAAGTGTCCACCTGAAAATGGCCAAAATGATCGACTTTATGTTGTGTACTTTACTACCAACATAGACTGTGACATATTATATATGACCTCACCTCTTATTTAGGTAAACCTATATAGCGAATAGCAGACTGTTACCTTCTGCTTTGCAATCTGTCTCCCCTCCTTTTCATGTTGTCTGTCTGGTTCGGGCCTTCTGCCTCCTGGGTGTTTTCTGGGTTGGGCTTTTAGGCGGCAGGAGGGGCACGGCTGCGCACCCTCTCCTCTTTCGGCACCCCCAAACCCACCTTTTCTCAGTTGCTTTTAAACAGAAAGCTTTCCTGGTTCAAGACAAGGCCCGTGGTTTTCAGTGGTACATTTAATAATTCATAAATCACAAGAGGTTCAAACGAGTTCAAAGTTTAAAAGTTTAAAAGTTTTGTTGAAGCTTTAAAGTTTAAACTGTCAGAGGCCTTGACAAAAAACTTCTCCTGTCTGGAATATTTAAGATGGCTGTGCCATATTATACTCGGGCCTCTACCGCAGCCTCCCCTCCAGAGAGCTTTTCTCAAGAAAATCACCCTATGCCCAGGGCTCTCCTCGGTGCCCCTGAATCCACAGGGGACCCTGACAGCAGCCCACGGGCCTGACAGGCCCAGACTCAGGCTGATGGCACTCCTGACGGTGTGCACTTGAGGTAAGGACACTGAGAATTGCCGCTGGGTGGGGATTTCTCTTTAAAAGAATGGAAATTGTAAAGTGAACTCCTGGCAAATGCATGTCCTAAAGTCTTGGCGGGAGACCCTGAGTTGTGTATAATCTGCTATTTCAAAATCTGGACGCAGAGAGACCGAATCTCTCGCTGGCCTCCAGCCGACCTGGGCTTTTGCAGGCGTAATGACCACATTTGCATGTGCAATTGAGTGTGGTGTCAGCCACCCAGGCCAAGGTACTTTTTGGGGTTTCTTGGGAGCGGAAGAAAATACAGTCATCGCCATTTCCAACGGTGTTCGGCTAAGGGGTGAGCACGGAAGCTGCGGGTCACTCAGACATCCTGACCTTGTGCCCTGATTCTGCATGCGGCAATCCACTCACTGATTTCTCAGAAACCTACTGTGGCTCTCCCTGACCCCTCGGGCAGAGCCAAATGCGTAATCGTGCGCTCTCCTTGCACGATGCCCCACTGCAGACCCACAAGGCCTGCGCTCCCCGCCCCGCCTTGCTCAGGGCCACTCCTGACCTGTCGGGCTGCTGTTCCTCCCAGCTGATAGCTTCCTTCTCCTCAAATCTTCACATGTCCTTAACAGTGTCCTCTTCCATCCAGTGCTGCCAGGACCAGCGTTGCCAGAATCAGAGTCTTTTCCTAGATTCCAGGATTTGCTGACAAGGGTGTAAAGCTACTCCAGGTGGTGGCGCACACTTGTAATCCCAGCATTCGGGAGGCTGAGACAGGGAGATCGCGGTTCACAGACTGCCTCAGCTACTTAGTGAGGCCCTCTGCAACTCAGTGAGACCCTGTTCTGTTTCAAAATAAAGAATAAAATAAAATAGGGCTGGAGGTATAGCTCGGAGGTAGAATGCCCCTGGGTTCCACCCTCCGTCCTGCAGTGAGCCTTCGACCCGGGTGCACTTCTGGGTTCCCCAGGATGCTGAAGAGAAAACTTAGCACCCCATCGATCCCCAGGTCTCCTTTATGTCACCTCTTGGTGGCATCCGACAGTACTCAGCACTCTTTGCTCGAATACTGCTATCTTCATCATTTAGTTTCTTTCTTTTCTTGTGTCAACCTGCGTGACTGCTCCGGGTCTTCCTCCTCCCCACCCCGGGCATCCTCCTCCCGCTCCCTCTTCACGCCACAGAGCGGCCCCTAGGCAACCTCCTCTGCTGGGTAGTGAGCCCCGGGTGTGGGCTCTGCTTCCCACGTCCCTCCTGGAGGCCAGCACCACCTTTCTTCCCTTAGCTGGCTCCCCAAGCTACAGCCCAGCAAACTCAACAACCATTCCTTGACAGCCTACCATCTAAAATCAAAACAATAGGGCCACACGCCCTGCACGGCCAGCTCGCCCATGTCCGTCTCACACTCGGTATTTCCTTTACTTTCTGACAATGTTCCTCTGGTATTTGCTGTTTAGTCAAGTACCCAGCAGTCTACAGTAGAAATCTCGGGGTGCCCTTGCTGCCCTCCTCCCACTCAGCTTTCCCCTCCTCCCTGAGTCCCTGCAGCCGCAGCACTGAGGGCCCCTCCCTTCGTCCAGCTCCCGACTTCCCCAAGCCTTTCATCATCTCTTGCTTTCACGATTGCAACAACCTCCTGGCTGGCCGTCCGCCGCCCCATCCTTCCCTCTTCTAATCTGTGCGAGGCCAAGCATAGAGACAGTCAGGATGGCACCCTCTCCCCAGAGCCGCCGTCCACACTCCTGGAAACAAGAACACAGGGCCCTTCCCAGTCTGACTCCCAGCGACCTCGCCAGCTGCAGGCTCTCCCAACCGCCTTGTCCTCTCTCCGCACCCCTGGCTCCAGCCAGACCTAACCACTGCTTCCTGAGCGCGAAGCCTTTCAGGCCATCATGGCCAGATACACACGGCTGCCTCACACAGAGGCACTCCTCTATCCTGTCCTCTGCCCGGCAAGCCCCCGTCTGTCCTGGGGCCTAGCTCACACCCGCCATGAGGGTGCAGGGGTTCCTGTCAGCAGAGCACCCCACCCTCCTGCTCCTAGACCGCAGCCCCTCGCCTGGCTTGTGGGGCGCTGCGCCTCGGATCTGTGACCCCTCAGCCCAGGTGCCAGTCTCTCCTGAGAATGAATTACACCTTACCGCACTAAGTGAGCTGCTTCTGCACAGCACCTAATGCCACCTAACCTTGCTCCTCTCCTGTTACAGCCTGGCTCAGTGGTCACTGTGCGAACAAGGGGGGAGAAAAAAGAAGCGTCCTCACTTAGATGAAGGCTCACGGCCTTCCTGTGCACTGCGGAGCCACAGATCCAGGCCGCACGTCAAGGTACGGCGTGGAACGTTTCATTTCCGCTGGAGAAGCCGTAACTCATTTTATGCTGAAACCAGGCAATCTTTGTGTGCTGCACCGGGAGCACGGGAGCGGAATCTCTGTTCCGGTACATGAATGGAGGGCATTTCAGATCATCGTGGGTGCGTTTCCCTGGCTTCAGTCTCTGGGGGAACGGCACGCCTTACCCTCGCCTAGCTATCATGATGGTGTCAGGATTTGAAGTCAGATGGACCAGGGTTTAAATCCTGGCTTCGTTAGCTCGTCACCTGTGGCGTGGCATTTAACCTCTTTGCTAGAGTTTTCTCATGTGTTGAATGGGGAAAGTGGTGGTTTGCAGGGACTCGGTAGAGATGGCGTGAGAGCATGTCTTTGACGCATTTATGCCAAAGGACCCTCAATCTTAGCTACCACCAACAGTTCTACAACTAAACACACACAGGCATATGTAAATATACGTGTGTGTGTGTGTGTGTGTGTGTGTGTGTGTGTGTGTTTACATGAACATATATACCATACATATATACCATACATGCCTATACACATACACTGCCTATAACAACAACCGTACGACATGGGTGATCTAATCATCTCCACTTTACAGATGAAGAAACTGAGACTGGTTAAGTTAACTTGCCCAAAATCACATAGTAAGTGGTAGATTTGGAGTTCAACCCCAGGCAAGCTGGACTCAAAACCTATGCTCTTAACAGTTCATTAAATGTCTGCCAATGCTTCACTGCCATCTCCAAGTCGATAAATAGTAACTACCATCCTCGCCGCCACTACCATCTTTATCACCATTCACACCAACATCATCGTCATCATCCAGGGTGCTAATCATGTCTACCCCATAATACAAAATGCTCTAGCAAGGCCGACTGCTTGGTCATCTCTAGGGTAATAAGTCTGTTGCAAAAACAAAACTGTACTCATCTGGCAGCCTCTAGGGCTGCCCCAGAGGTCAGCGTGGTGTGCCGCTAACTCGGGCAGCAGGAGCCCTGTCCGGGCGGTCTCAGAGTTCCAGAGTCAAGTCAGGAGAAAAGCCGGCGCAGAACCAGGGTGCACGGCCCTGGCCCAGCTTCTCCCACTGCCATCACCTTCCTTCTTTCAACTAGAGAAAGAGAGGCCAATCGATTTCTGCCTCCAGACCAGCTCCAGCCAGACGGCGAGGTTTGGTAATCGTGTCTGTCTGGCCTGACGGCCCCACAGAAATCCCACATAGAAGCACAAGCTCGGGTCGACCTCGCATTCCACTCTGGAGCCAGGAAACGAGAGCTTCTAATCCAATGTCACTGATTTGTTGTTAAAAAAAAATCACAATCACTTATAAAATATATAAGTGGACCTAAACGTATCTTAGTGTCGCGGGCTTCTCAGAAACGTCACTCTGTCTGGGTTTCTTTCCCTTCTTGTCCTCACCCACAGCTCCTAACGCTCCTGTACTCACCCACACCCACTTCCAAGCATGCCATTTACTTGACTCCAGGCAGGGCCTTTGTCTGCTGTAGTCTATGCAAAAAAATGTTTTTCTGAATTATTTTTGTTTTAGGAACCAGGCCGATCTGTCCTTCAACTCCAATTCTGTTTGGCATGAGGCCAGTTGCCCTATGTAAGCCTAAATTTTTGCGTATGTATAATGACTATAATAAAGAACCCAAGTTAATAGAGTTGTGCTGATGACAATTGTAGTAACAGCTAACACTCACCGAGAATGAATACACGTCGACCACAGTGCCAGGCGTCTTCTCCCAACCTCACAGACAAGGGTGTGGAATGAAGGAAGAGATTATAACATCTCACTCCACACTGGCCTCTCTCCAAAAGGCACAGGTCCACCCTGGCACAAGAGGTGAAGACCCTCTCACCGGTCACACCTGGACACACAGCTGGGGCACAGACTCATCCTCACAAAAATCCTTCAAGGAAGGGATGGCTTCTATCCAATGTCACTGATTTGTTGTTAAAAAAAAATCACAATCACTTATAAAATATATAAGTGGACCTAAACGTATCTTAGTGTCACGGGCTTCTCAGAAACGTCACTCCGTCTGGCTTTCTTTCCCTTCTTGTCCTCAGCCACAGTTCCTAACGCTCCTGTACTCACCCACAGAGGTGGTCCAAAATAGCCAGTGATCGAGAAGTAGAATGAACAATGAACGGTAGTGAGAATGTCTGGTGATTGCTGAGATTTACCACCTGCCGGGCTCTAATCATAGAGCTGAGCATGGATGGTTCCACGTAACCAACTTCAGGAGACACACACTTACGGAGCCTCATTTTACAAATGTGTAACTTGGAAGGAAACAGCCTTATGCGGCTTGCTGAAGGTGTGTGATTGTTTAGTCACAGAGCCAGCACTTGGAATCTGGTCATCTGAATTCAGAGCCAGAATTTATCCTACACTGTCTATCCAAAATCAAATAAGCTGGGTGAGGTGCTGATCCATGGAGGCTGAGACAGGAGGATCACAGGTTTGAGACCAACTTCAGCAATTTAGCAGACCCTCAGCAACTTAGAATCTATTTCAAAATAAAAAGTAACAGCTGGGCATGATGGCACACGTTTGTAATCCCCACATTTGGGAGGCTGAGACAGGAGGATCATGATTTACAGACAGCCTCAGCTACTTAGGCCCTTTGCAACTCAGTAAAACCCTGTTTCAAAATAAAGAATAAGTCTGGCATGGTGGCACATGCTTGTTATCCCTGCTCTTGGGAGGCGGAGACAGAAGGATCACACAGCTTCAAAGCCAGTCTCACTGGCTTAGGAGACCTTATTTCCAAATAAAAATATAAAAATAGGTCTGGGAGTATAGCCCGGAGGTAGAAGGATTTCCAGGAACCCCAGTACCACTAAATAAATAAATAAATAAATAAATAGAATAAAAAATAGGGATAGAAGTATCGCTCAGAGGTAGAATGTCCCTGGGTTCCATCCCCAGTACTGAAAATAAAAAATAAATAAATAGTAACATAAAGAGTTGGGGGTATAGCTCCACAGTAGAATGCCCCTGGATTAAGCCCCCAGTACAAAAAAAGAAAGGAAGAAAATAAAAGACAAAAAATATGATTAAACACAAAAGACTTAGCCTAGAACCTGCACCAGCTAATAATCTTTAATGTATTATTACTGTCAGTACCACTGTTGCTATGAGTTCATAGCCAATACCAGTTCTCTACTGCTATATTAAAGATTACCACAAATGTAGAGGCTTAAAACAACACACATTTATCATCTCCCAGTTTCTCTAGACAAGAGTCCAGGCTCAACCTTGCCGGACCCTCTGCCGAGTGTCTCCTAATAATACCGTGGTCAAGGCGGCGGCGGGGTTGCGGTCCCTCTGGAGCTGGGCAGCCGCTTCCAAGCTCATTTGCTATTGGCAGAATTCCGTCCCCTGCAGCCATTGGACTGAAGACCACTGCTTCTTACTGGCCGTTGACTGAAGGCCACCCCCAGGTCCTAGAGACCCCTGAGTGGCCCAGTCCAAGGGGGAACTTACACCAGAGAATAGATTCAAGCCAGGACCTTTCTTTTCCTCTCTATTCCATCCACTACCATGGTTTATCCATTTTAACAGCTCTGTTGTATAGAACCTGCTATGGTTGAAATACGATTTATCCCCTAAAGGTCCATACACTGGAAGTCTGGTCCCTCGTGTGGTGGTATTAAGGCGGCAGAACCTTTAAGAGGTGAGGCTCTCTCCGCCCGCGTGGATGGGTTGATGTAGTCTCTGGGATGGGTTAATGCAGTCTCTGGGAGTGAGTAGGGTTTCAAGGAATGAGTTAGATCCTCCTAGAACAGGTTGTTCTTAAAGAGCAGCCCGGCCCCTCCCCATCTCTTGTTGCCTTTCTTGCACACATGGCCAGTTCTCTTTCCAATCTTCTGCCATATTGGGACAGAGTTGAGCCTTTTGGACTTGCCAGCTATCAGAATTGTGAAGCAAGACAAACCCCTTTTCTTTATATATTACCCAGCATCATGTATTCTGTTATAACAACACAAAATGGACCAAGAGTCATAATATTCAAAGTATACAATATGATATATATTTACAGAGTTATACAACAGTACCTCAATATAGACTTTTTTTTTTGTGTGTGTGGGTCTGGGGATGGAACCCAGGGCCATTCGACCTTCGAACTATACCCCCTGCCCTATTTTTTATTCTTTATTTTGAAACAGGGCCTAACTAAGTTGCGGTGGGCCTCACTAAGTAGTTGAGGCTGTGCGTGAACTGCGATTCTCCGGTCTCAGCCTCCCGAATGCTGGGATTACAAGCGTGTGCCACCACACCTGGCTACAATATAGTTTTGAATCACTTCATCACTCCAAAAAGAGACCTCACACCTTGAGCAGTTGTCCTGTGTTTCTTCCTCAGCCCTAGGCAACAACTAATCCATATCCTGTCTCTATAGATGCGCCGCTGCTTGACATTTCACACACAGTAGATCCTACTTATCTTTGAATTCCTCATCCGCAGATTCAAAATATTCTAAATATTCTTTAAAATTTCCTTTAAAAATTATGTCTCCACTGAACATCTACAAATTTATTGTACTTTTCATTATTCACGAAACAATGCAGCTAAAACTATTTACAGAGCATTTGGGTTGTACTGGATGTTATAAGTAAATAGTGATCGTTTAAAACATTTAGGAGGATGCGCATAGGGTCTATATATGAAAATACTCTGCAAGTCTATGAGATTGGAGCTCTCTATATTTTGGTGTAGGGGAGGGTCCTGGAGCCAGTCCCTTGCAGACACCAAGACGACTATAGATAGAATCGTACACTGTATGGACCCTTGTGAGCAACATCGTTCACCTAGGTGTTTTTGAGCTGTTGTTATGACCACATCAAATGTTTAGAGTACTGTAGACAAAACTCTCAGGAAATAAAGGACTTTAATTAGCAAAACAGGGTTAGAAATAAGCATCTTTATTCAATTTTTCCATCTCACAACTCTTTAGGAAAACCCACTATACATCAGGCCCCTGAGGGATAAAGATAGGTAAATTTGAGCCATTCCCCAAAGGAGCTCAGCCTGACCCAGAAAGCAAGCAAGTCTACAACACTACTACACCAGGAGTCTGACTTGCTCTGCAACCCACGTACACGCCACAGAAGGCAAAACTCGTAGTGAATTTTCATTAGAATAAAATGAAGCCAAAACTAGACTCTCTGAGATATCACTTGGTTTTTAGGTGAAAAATAATGCTAACACAAACTCTGCTCTTGCGTATCCGGAGCTTGATGACTCTTTCGATGGGGTGGGGTTTGAGAGGTGCCATACCCACCGCACCTCACCTCGGGAGCTGGGGGCTGGCCTGTCGGAGAGCCCCGGGGAGTGCAGGCCTTCCGCTGGCCCAGCGCTCCCTTCACATCAGCCGGGTGATATCATGCCGCAGTGATGTGCTCGCGCGTGCGCGCTCCAAGCCAGGAGGAATTTCACTGCGCTTTAACAATTTTTCATTTGCCCAGAGGTCAGCGTTTGAATATCGAAAACACTTCTGATTCAGACAAGCTGAGGGCTGACGAGAGTCGAAGGTTTTTGTCAACAGGAAGTAACCTATACGTGGGAACCATCAGTGGCCTCACTGTGGTCCAGAAGGGAACATCCTGAAAACTAAGAGATGTCTACCGTACCAGCTGGAGAAAACAGTAAAATAGTGAAACAATACCACGAATGTGATATTCATAGCGCTTTTAAACATTCCTCTGGGATAAGCAAGATTCTTGCTCAAGATCCTTAGACAGGGCCCCAGGAATTCCAGCTCAGAATGTGGAGCAAGGCCAGGCTCTCAGGCCTGGGACCAGCCTCTCCTGCAGCCGGCAACAGGGCCCCAAGACCAGATGCACCAGAAGACTGATTGATGGGGGCTCGGGCAGATTCTGCCCCCAAACACTCCCCACCCAGCTCCTGATGTGAAATCCACCTTAGAAATTTATATCCACTCTCTATAGCAAATACTCCTGGGAAAAGAAACACCGCTATCATCAACCATTTACAACCCTATCTCTTTTTTTTAATTTTGAAACAGGGTTCCACTAAGTTGCTAAGGGCCTCCCTAAGTTGTTGAGGCTAGCTGTGGTCAAACCTGTGGTCCTTCCGTCTCAGCCTCCCAAGTACTGGGATTACAAGCGTGTGCCACCACGCCCAGCCAAAAGGGTTGTTTTTACAGGAGAGGAGTTGAAAGAAGCCGTATATTTTTATTTTTTATTTTCTGCAGTACTGGGGATGGAACCCAGGGGCTTTCTACCTCTGGGCTACACTCAAAGACCTATTTTCTTTTTTCTTTTTTTTTTTTTTTTGGTGGTACTGGGGGTGGAACCCAGAGGCTTTCTACTTTCGAGCTATACTCCCAGACCCATTTTATATTTTATTTGGAAACAGAGTCTCACTAAGTTGCTGAGAGCCTCACTAAGTAGCTGAGGCTGGCTTCGAACCTGCGTGATCCTTCTGTCTCAGCCTCCCAAGTGCGGGGATTACAAGCGTGTGCCACCATGCCCGGCCTTCCAAGACCTATTTTATATTTTATTTGGAAACAGAGTCTCACTAAGGTGTTGAAAGCCTCACTATGTAGCTGAGGCTGGCTGCAAATCTGCACAATCCTCCTGCTTCAGCCTCTCAAGTATTGGGATTAAAAGCGTGCACCACCACGCCCAGCAAGAAGCAATATAAAAGTGCCTGAGGATGAAAGAGAAAGTTACCAAAAGCCACCAAGGACAAAAAGGAGACGAGGTGCACCGAAGAAATTAACCTGCCTCCTCCCAGGGGTGCTTTGTCCAGAGACTGGTCCAAACTTGTTGGGACCAAATGGGGGAAGGAGGCGCAGGGCAGTTACCTGAACGTGGGAGCCCCCCAGCCGTGTCTCACCATAAAGCGGATTAGAACCTGGGCACTGGGTTGTATGTACGGGGTGTTTCTCTCCTCAGAGGGACAATCTCCAAGGAACATCTTTACCAGGCTGCCCAAATAAGGGAGGAAGAAGCCAGCAGCCGCCTTACCCATGGTCATCACCGGGAGCGCCTCGACCCACCGTAGACACCACCCAGAGCCCGCCGTCCACTTCCTCCCACAGACTGCATTTTTTAAAAAGTGAGCAGTGTTTGTCTAACAAAATGTGATCTTGCCCCTGGAGGAAGGAGGCTGTGACCCGGGACTCACACTGAGCTACTGTTTCAGACCTAGTTATGAGGCGAGCCCTGAGTCTGGCAACATCATTCCTTGTTTATGTAACACAAGGATTTCACAATACTCACCAGTGGCTCCAGGCTGTTGGTTCTGTGGGAGGTCAAGGAACCCTAAATGAAGTTGTTGTAGAATTAATTGCTTTAAAAAAAAAAAACCTTCATGGCTTCCTATAGTTGACAGCATTCCTGAGAATCATAACCAAGAGTCATGCCCGTTTGATGAACCTGGAGCCAGTTTATGTTTTGGCGACAAACCCAAAAACAGCGGACAGCCCGTGCGCAGACCGAACTTGGCTAGCAATCAAGAGCAGTGAGGTGAGGGGGACGCGCAACAGCAGCCCTGGACCTGTCCCTCCCGTCTTCACCTCCGAGATGTAGGCGTCTAAATCACTGTAGAGAGCAGTATGGAGGCTCCTCGAAGGACTAGGCACGGAACTGCCATATGACCCAGCTACACCACTCCTCGGCCTCTTCCCAAAAGAATCAAAGTCAGAATACTAGAACAGCGCATGCGGTGATTGCAGCAAAACTCACAAAAATTATGGAACCAACCTAAGTGTTCATCAACAGGTGCATAAAGAGACTGTAGGATGTGTACACAATGGAGTTTTCCCCAGCCACCAAGAACGAAACTATGTGACGTGCAGGAAAATGGATGGAACTAGAAAATAGCGTGCTAAGTGAGATCAGCCCGGCTCAGAAATCAAAGGTCAAGTGTTTTCTCTCGGATGTGAAAACCAGAGACAAAGCGAGAAGCAAAAATGATTTCAGATAAATGAGGAGAGAGACCAGCAGAAGAGTGGGAGGGTCGGGTGGAGGTGGGAGGGGAAGGGAGGATGGAAGAAGGAAGCAGAGCAGATAATGTGCTGTGGGTCAATGAAGGGACCGGTACCAGTCCCACTAATGTGCACGGGGAGGGAGGAAGGACAGCAGGGCGAGGCCCCGAGAGAAATACACCAGGTGTGGCGTGCACATATATGAGGATATCACCTTGATTCTCGCTATGACATATAATTTCACTGCACCAATAAAATCATTTTTTCAAAATTTGTAGTCATATAGATCTATTTCAAAAACATGTGAGCTGTGCATGGTGGCACATGTCTGTAATCCCAGTACTTGGGAGACCAGAGGATCACAGTCTCAAGACTAGCAATAGGATAACTCTCAATAACCTAACAAGACCCTGTCTAATATTTAAAAAATAAATTAAAAAGAGCTAGAGGGCCGGGCGTGGTGGCGCATGCTTGTAATCCCCGTGCTTGGGAGGCGGAGACAGGAGGATCGCGTAGGTTCGGAGCCAGCCGCGCTGGCGTAAGAGACCCTGTAGAAGGACTTCCAATAACCCCAGTACCACAAAAAAGAGCTAGAGGTATAGCTCAGAGATAGAAAGCCCCTGGGCTCAATCCCTGGGAAACACACACACACACACACACACACACACACACACACACACACACGTGATTGCTGTGATAAAAAATGGGAGTGAAAGATGTACCCATAATGCTCCCCGGGTAATTCTGCTGCAGAAGACACAGCTGAGGAGCTCAGAAGTTGAAGCTGCGACTCTTCCATCTATCTGGCATCCAGCGCTCACTCTGGAGGATTTTATTCTTCTGAGTAGGAGCAGGAAATGCCTGTCTCAGAACTCCAGTGTGAGAGACCCTCCTTGTAAGTGACCGTCTATGAATCTTGAAGCTCGTCATAATGGCGCCTCCGCCACTCCACGAGCTAACCTGAGCCTCAGTTGCACGGCATCTCTGCTTGAGGCGGCTCTCTTTGAGAGAATTCTTTATTTCCTACCAATGCGCTTTCAGAACAAAATGCTAAACATAACAAAGCAGACCTTTTTTTTTTTTTTTTTTTTTTTTTTTTTTGCCAAGGAGAATCTAATCGTATTTCTTTTCTCAGGGAGGAATTGTTCGGAAACGCTCTTTAAAACGTGTCTGCGGCATCTGAAGTTTCCTACCTCCCACACTTAAATACTAAAGTTTGGAAGAATCTATCATTGCGAGTTTGATGTATCTCCAAAACTGAGCGCACATAGCGAGGGCGGGGACGCCATATTTCACTCTACCATGGAGTCACGGCTTTCCCTTAGACATGGTTTTAGCATAAAGTAAATTGTATTTCCAGGATTGCTGCCAAATACAACAATACAAATAATGATGACCAAAACCAGTGAAATGCAAGTGAACCAGAAGTGATGAAGTTTCATAAGGAAATCCCATAAATGTTCTAAATGTGCTTTGGTTTTACTTGAAGATTAATTAATTTAAGCAGGTTGGTTAAACCCCAGCATATGGAACTAGGCTAGAAGAGAATTCAATAGAAACCCAATGGGATCCAGATAATTCCTTCATGCTCCTTGATATAAATGATGATCTGTATCTCAACCACCAGTGATGCTCAGATGGAGCCCAGAGCTAGGCGTGGTGGCACACACGCTTGTAATCCCAGCATTTGGGAGGCCGAGACAGGAGGATCGCAGTTCAAGGACAGCCTCAGCTACTTAGTGAGGCCCTCTGCAACTCAGTGAGACCCTGTTTCAAAATAAAGAATAAAAAGTAGAGCTGGGGGTAGAATGACTCTGGGTTCCATCCCTAGTACCGCCAAAAAAAAAAAAAAAAAGGAGCACATAGTCTTGTTTTTCTTTGATATTGACTAAATAGTGACAGTTTTCCAAATCTCTACATAACTTAATTTGTGAATTATAAGGAATTCTAGAAAATCACCATCATTTCAACATCAAATCACTCCGAAAGCATCAAGATGAATATTCCTCCCTAATATTCTTCAACTGAGAGAAGCAGATTAGGGAAGGTTAGAGGAAGAAAACTAACTTTTATTTCATATAGAAATTTTGTTAGGCTATTCCATGATTTTCTGATGTAATTTTCACAATAGCACTATGAAATAGGTACTATCATTTTTTATTTACAGACAAAGAAACTTAAGTTTTGGAAAGTAAAACAAATTATCCAAATTTAAACATACTGTATGTTTTGGAAGTGAAAAGGGAGAGAAATAGGGGCTTTAGAGTGTCATTGTGCTCTGTGTACCCTATTTTACATTATTCAGGAAATTCAGGTGAAGGGATTGCCTTTTAGTTTAAAACTGTGTTGACTATCGAGCAAGTATATTAGTCTAGTTTACATTCCTATAACAAAATACCTGAGGCAGGCTAACTTTATAAAGAGAAGAGGTTTGTAGCTCATGGTTTGGGGAGCTGAAAGTCCAAACAGTATGGCACTAGCTCTGGTGAGGGCTTCTTGAGGATGGTGCGGATGTATGCAGCAGGGCCAGACAGGAAGCCAGAGAGGTCCAGTTCTGCAGTCCTCCTACGGCACCCACCAAACTGATGGAGGAACCTCACACTAAGCCCCACATCTTAAAGGCCCCACCACCTCTCACATCACCACACTGTGGCATGGTATCAAGTTATACTGAATCAGACTTTTACCACTTTTTCATTAAGGTAAAATAACATAAAATAACATAGCACCATTTTAACTATTTTAAAATATATAATTCAGTGGCTTTTAGTACCTTTACAAAAAAGGTACTTTTTAATTCTTTTTAATTCTTCAGAATGTGTCAGAGAAGCTGGGTGTGGTAGCCCACAATTTTAATCCTAGTTCTTGGGAGGCTGAGACAGGAGGATCACAGTTTCAAGGACAGCCTCGGCAATTTAGTGAGGCCCTCAGCAACCTGGTGAGACCCTGCTTCCAAATAAGAAATGAAATCTAAAGGTATACTTGGATGTAGAATGCTTCTGGGTTCAATTCCCAGTAACACACACACACACACACACACACACACACACACACACTAATGTATCAAAGAATAAGTCCCACTTTGGTATTAGTATGTCTTTATATATTAGTATATCTTTGAAAGACATGAATAACTGAAGTCTGGGCACCACTGTTCCAATGGTAGGTTACTATATGATTTGAACGTGGTTTGACACCTCTGAAACTCATGTGGGAATTTCACCCTCATTTTGCAGCATTAAGAAGATGAAAGCTTAATCCTGAGATTGCTTAGAGGTGGTGCTTCTGGGAGATAGAGTTAGATAAGTTCACAGTTGAATACTGTTGGATTTGTAAGAAAAGGAGCAGAGACCAGAAGAGACATTGATGTGCTCCTGCCTCTCATCATGTGGGCCCCTCATGGCCCAGGTAGACCAACAAGGTCCTCACCAATGGCCCTCAATGCCAGAACTCTAGAGAGACCAACAAGGTCCTCGCCAATGGCCCTCAATGCCAGAACTCTAGAGAGACCAGCAAGGTCCTCGCCAATGGCCCTCAATGCCAGAACTCTAGATAAACCAACAAGGTCCTCACCAATGGCCCTCAATGCCAGAACTCTAGAGAGACCAACAAGGTCCTCGCCAATGGCCCTCAATGCCAGAACTCTAGAGAGACCAGCAAGGTCCTCGCCAATGGCCCTCAATGCCAGAACTCTAGAGAGACCAACAAGGTCCTCGCCAATGGCCCTCAGTGCCAGAACTCTAGAGAGACCAACAAGGTCCTCGCCAATGGCCCTCAATTCCAGAACTCTAGAGAGACCAACAAGGTCCTCACCAATGGCCCTCAATGCCAGAACTCTAGAGAGACCAACAAGGTCCTCGCCAATGGCCCTCAATGCCAGAACTCTAGAGAGACCAACAAGGTCCTCGCCTATGGCCCTCAATGCCAGAACTCTAGATAAACCAACAAGGTCCTCACCAATGGCCCTCAATGCCAGAACTCTAGAGAGACCAACAAGGTCCTCGCCAATGGCCCTCAATGCCAGAACTCTAGATAAACCAACAAGGTCCTCACCAATGGCCCTCAATGCCAGAACTCTAGAGAGACCAACAAGGTCCTCGCCAATGGCCCTCAATGCCAGAACTCTAGAGAGACCAACAAGGTCCTCGCCAATGGCCCTCAGTGCCAGAACTCTAGAGAGACCAACAAGGTCCTCGCCTATGGCCCTCAGTGCCAGAACTCTAGAGAGACCAACAAGGTCCTCGCCAATGGCCCTCAGTGCCAGAACTCTAGAGAGACCAACAAGGTCCTCGCCAATGGCCCTCAATGCCAGAACTCTAGAACGCTTAGCCAAATGAACTTCTTTCTTTACAACTTGCCCAGTAGTGGTGTGTTATCAGTAATAGAAAATGACCAACAGCTGGGCATGGTGGCGCATGCTTGTGTCCCCGCACTTGGGAGGTGGAGACAGGAGGATCCAGCCGCTCTGGCTTAGGAGACCCTGTTTCCAAATAATAATTTTTTTTAAGTATAAAATAGGTCTGGGTATGTAGCCTGGAGGTAGAAGGGTTTCCAGGGGGGAAAAGAAAAAAAAAAGAAGAGAAAAGAAAATGACCAATAGAGATGGAAAGTGATAAGATGGGCCACGTGAAGAGCATGTAGAAGGAAGGGATGGGGAAGGGTGGAATAACCTGTCAAAGAGACAGGCTGGAACTTCAAGGTAGAGTCTGGGAATGAACCTTAGAATGTGAGCTGGTCCTGAGCCAGCTCTGTTGAAAGTCCCTGGCCCATCTGCCTCCCTTGGTGGTTAGAAAGGCTTGAACACAGAACAGCATTGACCTCAAAGAAGTAAATGGGGAATCTACTCCCAGACAGCCTGGGAGTGCAGGACAGCAAACTATGAGGTCTGACTCCTCTCTAGACGTGCAGGAAGGGAGTATGGAATGGGCAGGCCACCGTGCAAGGGACCTCAGCCTCCTGCTCCCTGTGAAGGGGGGAGCGGAGTGGAGAGGAGAGGCGAGGCCGGGCGTGGGGCGCTCTGCATGTGGAGTGCTGTCCTTTTGCCCTCAGGCTCTCAGATGAAGGCTTGCGAGGAGAGCCGCGGGCGAGGGAGCGGACACGTGTAATGAGTTGTCTTCCCGCCGATGGATGTGCTCCCAGGCCCATTTGTGCAGAAAACTGACTGCATGCCTCAGGAGTGAGGCTCTGCTGCTGGAAGATCCTTCCCTGCCTACAAATCTGTTTCTAATGATTCACCATTTGTAAATGGAACTCCCATCCCAGGCTCTTCATTAGTAAGAGGTTATCAAGAAGAAAAATGGGGCACCCATCTGGAGATAAAAATCCCTGATGCCTAACAGATTGTCAGGAAGATTTCCAGCTCACTGGGTCTGAAGGCATATCACACACACACACACACACACACACACACACACACACACACACTCACTCCAGAGCTAGTCTTCTAGTGTCTTACTTGCACATTCTTTCCTTCTAGGTACGCAACATGTTAGACTATTTACTACATCTTATGGTTTTGATATAGAATAGCTCATGAATTGGCAATGAAGGGGTAAAAATGCTCAGAGGTGGAAGAATTGAATCATGATAAATTAATGTACTTATTGGGTGGTAAGATAGGAGGTAGGTCACTGTGGGTGTGAGGTGTGACGTTAGCCATTACATGCGTGTTCCTCGTCCCCTCTCCTTGCTCTCTGCTCCCTGTGCCGTGCCCTGACCTCTGCAAACATGACCTGGCCTAACATGAACTAAAATCTCTAAAACCTCCAGAACTGTGAGCAAGTAAATATCCCTTCCTCTAAGCTGTGGCCATCAAGTATTTTGAGGCAGGCAAGGAGAAGGCTGACTGAAACACTGCATGACAGGTGAAGTTCCTTCTTTTAAAATGTAAATATATATGGAAGAAACTCCTGAACAAAGTGGTATGACAGTGCTTAGCAATGGTCTCCCCTGACATCTCGGGGAGATTAGATGAACTGAGCAATGGAGGTTTTTGATGCCTAGGAATTTTGCTCCAACTGCTGCCACATGTCTTTGTCTTTCTTCCTGTAACCCTTGTCACAGGAGTTCTTCATGGCCCCGGGGCCACCTCTTCACCTCCTTCATTCACCCCTACCTGGCTTCCATCCTCACCACACCGCCGACACCTGTCTTGTCAACATTGCCAGTGTGATTTCTCGTGTTAGGCCCAGCAATCACATCTCTGCTCCCCCCTTTCTTGATTCTTGGTAGCATTTGATGCAGCTGAACTCTAATTTGGAATCTTTCTCACCTGGGCTTCTGTAACGTGGAGCTCTTCTGGTTTTTATCCTACCTCCCTAGCCACTCCTTCTCCTCTCTGCTCCTTCTAATATTAGGAGAGCCCCAGGGCCAAGTTCAGCTCCCTTCTCTTCTGTGTCCAGTCTCTTCCTGGGCGCTCCTGTCTAGCCTAAGTGTCAAGCATCTCTGGGCTGACAACTCCAAATTTCTCTCTCTAGTTCTGACACCCCCACCCCTGAGTTCTGGACTCAGATGTTTAACTATCTACTTGGTGTCTCTAATTGTATGTCTACCAGGCATATTACACTTAATCTGTCTTCAATAATACTTGAGTTTTCCTGTTCATCTTTCTTCCTCTGTCTCTCAATGATGCATCAATGTCCAACCAAAGGCTAAAACAAAACCATCCTATCTTACCAAGACAATTGCCTTTCTAGCTGGTGTGTATGTGGTGGTGGTAGTGTACCGGGGATTAAACCCAGGAGAGTTCTGCCTCTGAGCTACACACTCAGCCCTATTTTACTTTTTATTTTGAAACAAGGTCTCACTAAGTTGCAGAGACCACCCTAAGTTTCTGAGGCTGGCCTCAAACCTGAGATCCTCCTATCTTACCTTCCCAAGTATCAGGATTACAGGCATGGGCCACTGTGCTCAGCTGACAATCTTTTTCCAACTGGTCTTTCTGCTGCAACTGTAATCAAGACCATCCAGGGTCTGGAGGGTGTAGTTTGGTGGTAGAGCGCTTGCCTAACACAACACACACTGCAAAACAAAAACCTCGCCCAGGGCTTCCCATCTTGAAGTAAAATCTAAATTCTGATTTTTAGTCTATGCTTTACACACTAGCCACCCCTCCCTGACCTCGTCTCCTCCCACTTCCCCCTCCTTTCTATTCACCGCCTACGCCTCCTCCTGCAGCAGCACACCAGGAGCACGCCACGAACATGCGCTTCCTCCCGGGCCTCTCCCTGGCTGTTCCTCTTCCCAGAATGCCCTCCGCCCAGACCTCAGCATGGCTTCGGTCCTCACCTCCTTGTTCACCTGTCACCCCATCAAAGAGGACTCCCCTGTTATCTTATCTAAAACCAGCCATCCATGTCCTTCCTTATCCCCTCACAGGCTCTACTTCAAAGCCCTGCCACTACCTGACGTAATATGCTATTTATTTATCATCTGTCTCTCCAGAGAGTGCAAGGCTCAGAGAACAAAGCCTTATCTGGATTACCACTGCTCTATATCCAGAGCCTAGGAGAGTGCCTGGAATACAGTAACATTAAATAAATATTTGCTAGTTAATTAACACATTCCTATTCTTTTTCTCAACTCCTGGTATTCATCTGAAAGAGTCGTCTTTTCACCTACTCCCAGATGCATCCCAGTGTAGCTGCCATCCAAGCGGCCTGTGTATACATGAACACTCTTTTTATTATTTGAAGATGGGTAGTCATTCATCAACTGCTTATTAAGTTGAATTAAATTTGGAAGCTTTACATGTTTTATGAACAAGACATTTTGGGTTTCAGCGAGATTGTTCTTAAATCCTGGGAAGAAGAAAAGATCATCATTTATATTAGTCAGGCTGGTAGCAAGTCTCACTAGAAACTCAGAAGCTTAAGCCAGTACAAGCATATTTTGAATTCATTTCCCTTGTCAATGAAGATGTTATGGAAGCAGAACCCCCCACCCAGGGCTCTGGGCTCCAGGATCCTTCCACATGTGACTCTATCCTATCATACTTCAAGTTCTCCACAAGGATGTTTTCAATTGTCTGTTTAATGTGAGAAAGAGCAAGAAAGCCACGGATCTCCGTGGAGACTTGGGGAGCCAGGCCCAGAGAGGATGACATCACTCTCGCCCACATTCCATTGGCTAGAACTCCATTGGCTAGACTCCAGCTTAACTGAGGGAGGCTGGCACTGCCCAGGAGGACGGATGGGAAGTGGAGAGTCCATTCAGTCACTGCACACTGTTTTAGGAGCTAAAGAGAGTGCCATGCCGTTCAGGAGTCTGACCAAATTTGTCATCACCTCCCAGGTATTTGGGTTTTATAGGAACTGATGAACAAAACCTCAGCAGATGGGGAAGATGGAAAGCTTCCCGGCCCTGTCAGGAAACAAGAACATAAAGCTGGGGTGACCCTGGCCCCTCCGCATGCACCCTCATGCTTCCTAGCATTTGTAAGAGCAACAGGTAGACCTCAAGTCTCGCTACACGGTCAGGCCAAATTCACCGAGATCTCACCTGAGCTGCGGAACCAGGGCCTGGTGTCTTGCTAAGACAAATGAATTTCTAGAGCCATCATTCTCAGTTTTTCCTGGTGGCTTTTGCCTCTCGGCTCTTTTCAGAATTAACCTATTTCTATTTGGTCGTACATGATCTTATCCACAATCATGGGAAAAAGCCTACATGAGTCAATTATTAATAGCTCGGCCAGGACTCAATGAATTCAAATAAACAGCTGTGCCCTGGTCCTAAAGGAGTAGATTTGAATATTTTCAAATTTGTTGCAAATTAAACCCAATGAGAGTTGGACAAAGATCCCAGTAAGAAAATTTTTACTTTCTCCTTTTCATTTAATCCCATTCTCCTCCAACTCAGCCTGGGATCTGCATCTCATTGTTGCTTTACTCAAGTAATAAAAACCAGAAACAAAAGTATATTTAAGAACAACGTGGAATTTTATAAATAAAATCAAGAGATCTAACCCCTAATCCTTCAAGTATGATGAATTAAAGCAAAATACATAAAATAAACGTATTAACTCTTTTATGGTTCTTGTCTCATTGATTTGTTCAGGAAAAAGTAAACACTAAAATGACATCCAAGTAGACACATTGAGGGACAGAAACCAGATGCTATTGTTTGAGTTTGGAATGTCCCCCAAAAGTTCCTGTGTTAAGAGCATGTCCCCTGCCACGCATGGTGGTGCACACTTGTAATCCCAGCATTTAGGAGGCGGAGACAGGATGGTTCAAGGACAGCCTCAGCCTCTTAGTGAGGCCCTCTGCAATTGAGTAAGACCCTGTTTCAAAATAAAGGATAAAAAATTAGGGCCTGGGTGTAGCTCAGAGGTATAATGCCCCTAAGTTCCATCCCCAGTACAGAAAAGAGGGGAAAAAAAAGGGCATGTCCCCAGTACAGCAAGATTCATACATGGCTAGAGGTCGGTCACTGGGCATGGCCTTGCCGACTATATCTGTCTTTAGTCCCCTCCTCTTGCTATCTTTGCGTCCAGAGAGTGGATGTCCCTCTACCAGGCTCCTTGCTACTGGAGTTTCTGTCTTGGAGGCGGCAAACTATGGACTGAATCTCCATATTATGAGCCTACATAAACATTTTCTCCTCTAAGTTGTTTCTTCCTTCTCCTCCTCCTCCTCCTCTTCCTCCTCCTCCTCTTCCTCCTCCTCCTCCTCCTCCTCCTCCTCCTCCTTCTTCTTCTTCTTCTTCTTTTTCTTCTTCTTCTTCCTCCTCCTCTTCTTCTTCCTTGGGCATTCTACCTCCTAGCTACACCTCCAACTCTATTTTTTATTCTTTATTTTGAAACAGGGCCTCACTAAGTAGCTGAGACTGGCTGTGAACCTGCGGTCTTCCTGTCTCAGCCTCCCAGGTACGGGGATTACAAGCATGCACTATCACACCCAGCTTCCTCTAAGTTGTTCATTTGGGTATTTTTGGTCACAGTGATGAAGAGAGCTGAAGAGAGAAGGTGTATACAAATAGAATAGTTTTATAACAACCACCAAGTATATTCAATTCACTTAAGTAATTTGGTAAATGCAAATCACAGATAAAAATATTACATATGAACAAGGAGCTTACTATGGAACAGGTTGGAAGCGGGAAGTGTTGGGGATACTGAAGGAAAGGAAAGGCATTGTGTGATCTGGGGGAGAGGGTTCTCCAGGGAAGAGAGAACATAAGGAAAGACACGACAATGGAAATATATGGTCCGAGAAGAGGAAAAGAAGTGGCTGGAACAGGGATGTGTGGTAGGGCGCTCTGTGAAACAAAATTAAAGAATAACCACTGGGCAGGTTCACCGTGACCAGGCTGTCGCTGTCCATTTCGTGCTACTACGACAGAGTACCACAGAGTGGGTAAGTCATAATAAACTGAAATTCATTGGCTTGTGGTCCTGAGGCTGGGAAGTCAACAGCTGAGGATCTGGCATCTGGCGAGGGCCTTCTTGCTTTCTGATCTCATGGAGGAAGGACGACAAGAAAGGGTGCAAGAGGGTCTCCATCCACTCCCAAGGTAACGACCCCTGCCCAGCAGCGGCTTCTGTCCACTCACTGGAAGAGTGCCCTGCGCTGGGGAACTCCCCACTAGGCCCCGCTTCCCAACACCTGCCCATTGGTGGTCAAGTTTCCAACACATGAACTTGGGGGCATGCGGTGTAGAGTGGAGTGATCAGAAATGAGGGCATAATGTAGGGTCTTAATCAGGGGAGAGGGACGATGAAAGCCGAGCTGAACCTGGCAGTGTCCGGAGAGTAAATTGAAAGTGAGTGGCCAGTGAAGGGGCTGTCATAGGAATTTTTGTGGGACTTGATAGAGACTTGGCTCTGAGAAGTGACAGCTGAAACCAAGACGCAGGGACAAATCCAAGAGACTCTGCAGAGGAAGGAGAGCTGCTTGTGAGTGACACGCAGGGGGAAGACAGGAGGGAGTGATGAGCGTCCTGGGGACCGGGACAACGCGAGGGGTACCGAAGACGAGATGAAATGAGGAAGTTTATAATGAAATTTTTCAGATTTAATTTTATGGCACTTAATACTGAGTTAGTCATACATGGGATATTTCTTTTAATTCCTAATTCTAAGACACATGGTTAAAATTAAGGTTCATATTCTTGTTGGCTTCAGTTTCATATAACTTTGAAATTTACAAGGTTGGGGGATGGAGCATGCACATCAAAATATTATATAGGTGCCAGGTCATGTTTTCATCTTCAACAGAATCACAGAACAGGCTACATGTAATCAAAACATCTCTTACTAGGAGAGGCAATCAGACTTCCAGACCAAAATGAGTCTTGAATAAGTGTAGCTGGTAATAGCACTAATTGTTCTTTCAAGCGTCCTGTGAACCTTTCGTCTGACATTTTCTGTTCTCTTTTCCTAGTTACCTCTGGAGCAAATAGGAAGAGATCCAGCCAATGCCAAAATCCGTGGAAAATAGGCCCTCAATCTAGAGTCAGGTGGACACCAGGGAAGATGTGCTTAAAACCTGGTGAAAAGCAAAGCACGCACATTTCAGGAAGAGAGAAAAGTCTGTGTTGGAAACAAATGTAAGCAGAAAGACCTGCCAAGACTGAAGGGGAAGGAGAAGGATGAGCCGGGCCGCCCACGAGCCGAGCCTGCAGGGGAGAGAATGCCGTTTTCTTTAGAAGCAAACTGGAGATCCAAAAATTTGAATTGCACGATTAGCATGAAATAAAACCAAATAAAATATTTGGCAGAGAGACTTTCACCTTTGAGACTGTCATAAACACAATCTTCCCAGATTCTGGAGTTTCTGGTTTACTAGAAAAGTGCAAGCTGTACTACAGGGACAGAGGCACACACCTCACCATGCCATTCAGGCGCGAAAGAGCCCGTATGAGCATGGGCAAGTTCCTTGTGATAAAAGTTATGATCAGGCTGGACGTAGCGGCACACACTGCAGTCCCAGCACTTGGGAGGCTGAGACAGGAGGAGTACAGGTTTAAGACCAACCTCAGGAGCTTAAGGAAGTGCCCTTGGCAACTTAACGAGACCCTGTTTCAAAATAAAAAAATAAAGTAGGGCTGGGTGTGGTAGTGCACGCTTGTAATTCTAGTACTTGGGAGGCTGAGACAGAAGGATGCAGGTTTATGGTCAGCCTCAGCTACTTAGTGAGGCCCTTTGCAACTTAGTGAGACCCTGTTTCAAAATAAAGAAGAAAAATCAGGCTGGGGTGGAGTAGAGGGCCAATAAAAAGAAAAATAAATAATGTAGGGCTGGGAATATAGCTCAGAGGTGAATGCTCCTGGGTTCCATCTCCAGTGCCAGGAAGGAAGGAAGGAAGGAAGGAAGGAAGGAAGGAAGGAAGGAAGGAAGGAAGGAAGGAAGGAAAGGATTATGTTTAGAATCTCTGTCATTGTGTTGCCAAAGGCCAGACCGTGGAATTGGATAGTTCCCCAAATTTGGATACATAGATAGAATTACAAAAAGAGGAAATTGGGAGTTTGTTTGGAATTAAGGTAGGTACCAAAAATTTCTGATTGGACTCCAATATCTAGTCTTCTCTTCCTGCTCAGTAGCAGAATTATCGAATGTCAGCAGGGCACAAGGGTTCTAAGTAGAAACTGTTTCGCAGCCTGCTTTGAGCCTTGGTGCAACCGCGTGGCCAGTGTTGGTCAACGGCCCGTGAGGACGTGTGCGGCCTCAGGAGTGCACCGGTCCCTGCGCCTTCTGCCTTCTGCTCACAGAATCCACCTGTGACCGCTGAGGCTGGAGACGCCATCTCAGATCACAAGCTGATGATGGCGAGTCAGAGCAGAGAGGCCACAGAAGAGATGGTGAGCGAGCCACTGGAGCAACCAGAGATCACGTTTCCCAGAAAGGGAGAGAAACTTCTATCTGGCTCAGTAGAAGCCCCTGATAATTACCTGGCTAATGAAATTCTTTTAAAGATAACCAGAACTTAACCCACACGGAACTGGTAGGACGATTTGTGTACTAAAAAAGAGAAAGCTGCTTTCAAATAAATATTAGGATAAGTTTGATTGAAAGTTTGATTGATATGAGTGGACATGAGTTTTAACTTGATGGTAAGGAAAACAAACAGCAAAAAAAAAAAAAAAAGAAAGTAAGGGACTATCTCAGACAACAAGCAGGCAGGGTGGGGAAAGGGAAGCAGACATACCATCTCTGCTTGGAAACACACAAACTAGAAAGGAGATGTTGGGCTCTTGGGCTGAGAGTGAGGACTTAAGCGAGCAATCATCAGTCAACAGTGGACCAATTGCTGACGGCTGCAAACGTGGGGGAGAAGGCAGGATGTTGACCAGAATCAATAGCAACCTTAGACAACTTCTACAGAACTTTTAAAAAGAAGAGTAAATTTTTGTGGGTTTTTTGTTGTTGTTGTTTTGGTGTGTGTGTGTGTGTGTGTGTGTGTGTGTGTGTGTGTGTGTGTTTTATGGTACTGGAGATTGAACCCAGGGGCATTCCACCTCTAAGCTATACCCACAGCCCATTTTCTTTTTCATTTTGAAGCAGAGTCTCCCTAAGAGTCTCACTAATTTGCCAAGGGTCTCACTCAGATGCTGCGATCATCCTGTTGCAGACTCCCAAGTACTAGGATTATAGGCGTGGCCACCAGCCCTGCAACAGTAGAATTTATTTAAATGGGAATTTTACAGCAAAATCATGAATCTGGAGACACAGTACAGCAGGCGGCCCTGAACATGTTAAATACCGGCTCACGTAGGTGACCATTTTATTCTACAGCGAGATAAAATCCGGTCTGATGAAGGGAGAGCCCCAGTGTGCACAGCAAACAAGTTCCCTTCGCAAATAAAGGGAATGTTGTGTTCCTGGCTTCACATACCACGGAGACTTTATAGAGAAAACATTTTCACAGGAACCACAATGTGGTTACAATACAACCTAGGTCCACATTCTAGTAGAAAACTCAAAAAATCCATTATGCAGTTACCCAACTTTAAAAAGTGAACTGTGAATGAAACCAGAGATAAGTCAGAAACAAATAAACATGAACATTAGGAGTCATATAAATATAGACAAAGTAAAGCCGAGCGTGATGGCACATGCATATAATCCCAGGACTTGGGAGGCTGAGACAGGAGGTTCTCAGGTTTGAGGACAGCCTCAGCAAGTAGTGAGACTCAGCAATTTAGCAAGACCCTGTTTCGAAATAAAACTAAAAAATACGACTGGGGGTAGGGTTTGGAGGTAGAAGACCTCTGGGTTTAATCCCCAGTATTCAAAAATAAAAGACTAATTGATGGCGAAATCTAGGTTATTGTTTAAATATTACTAGAAGCCCAAGGGAAATGTATGCTGGGAGTGGGAGAAGAGATTTGATTTTTTTATTTTTTTTGGTACTCAATATTGAATCCAGAGACATTCTACCTCCGAACTATATTCCAGCGCTATTTTTTTAAAACAGGGTCTAAGTTGCTGAGGCTGGTTTTGAACATGTGATCCTCCTGCCTTAACCTCCCAAGTACTGGGATTACAGGCGTGTGCCACTATGCCCAGTGCTAAAATCTTTTTAAATATCTCTCTTCTCCAAGTTTGCCTCTGGGAAGCTGTCCTTAACATCTCCTTTTTTTCCCTGTGGGATACCCACTCGGCCCTTCCTCCCCATCTCCCAAAACCCTGGTCTCTTACATCCTCCCCACCTCACCCCCAAACTCACCTGGATCCCCTCTCCAAAATGAGACTCTACTCCCATTTTGCCCAAATGTGAACCATTTACAGTCCTTTAAATATGACTCAAGTCACCCAGCTATCTGTGAGATAGAAAATTTCTCAGAAAAAAAGATAAAAATAAGCCGGGGTGTGGTGGCACACACTTTTAATCCCAGCATTCTGGAGGCTGAGAGAAAGATCGTGGTTCACAGCCAGCCTCAGCTACTTAGCGAGGCCCTTTGCAACTCAGTGAGACTCTGTTTCAAAATAAAGAATAAAAAATAGGGCTGAGGGTGTAGCTTGTAGGTAGAATGTTCCTGGGTTCAATCTCCAGTGCCACAAATATATGTAACACACACACTTCTCAAATCACTGGGAAGGATTCTGAGTGACGGGTAGAGTGCTATGAGACTACTTCGCAATATTCTGAGTTCCTGGGGGTGAAACCAGAGAAAAAATATATCCTAATTCTTCCAGGAACTTGCTCCCTGGGGCTCAGAAGTGGGGGACGGCCTTGTCTTGTGGGGGCTCTGGGTTCTGGAAGGGAGCACACTGGTGAGCTCACAGCAGTGGGCATTCGGGTCCCCCTTGTCCTGGCTGCCAGAGCCAGCTGGGACTGGGAGCGCAGCAGTGGGGCAGCAGGCTGTTTGGGGGGGGTTGGGGTGTGTGCTGAGGGCAGGAGGGAGTTTCTCAGAGTGAGGGAAGGGCAGTCAGTGCAGGTCCATCCTCCTAACCAACGCCTACTACAGCAACCCACAACAGGGCCCAGGCGCAGCTCCTCCTTAGGAAGAAGAGGATAGCAATGAGGACTCTTAGGACTCGGAGGTCCCTCCAGTCTCAGGGGCACGCCTGAGCTCAGGAAGCCCACAGCTCCTGGCTACGGAAGGGAGAGTGGCTGAGAGAAAAAGCTGGATTCCTGCTGATCTGGGCATGTGGAGAGCAGAGAAGGCGTGAATTCCAAAAGCACACAGCCAGGCATGGTGGCACGAGCCAGGCATGGTAGCACCAGTGAGCCCAGCACTTGGGAGGCTGAGATAGAAGGACCACAGGTCTAAGGACAGACTCAGCAAGTGCTGAGACTCTGATCAATCTAATGAGAATTTGTTTCCAAATAAGAAATAAACAGGCTGGGGCTGTAGCTTGAAGGTAGAATGCCTCTGGGTTCAATCCCCAGGGCCTCTAGGGAAAAAAATGTACATGAAATATGACTCTATTTGTCCCTCCATATACGTGAAATGGGTGCTACCAATTATGGTACCACTGTCTCTTCTCTCTACTCCATCTCAGAGCCCATGGTCTGTACCTGGCACCGCCTGTCTTTGCCCCTATGATATGATTTCCTCATCAAGGGTACTTAGACTTTAGTGAGATGCTCTAGTTTGGTCCTCATGTTTGTAGGACCACAAGTACATTTAACCTGTTCTCCTCTGTATGGTGCGATGGCTGATGCGATTTCCCAGCCAGTGCTTAAACCTGCAAAAGGCTGATTCAGAAACTGAGAGCCATGTGTTTGATTTCAGAGAAAAAGAAAACCTGAGAAGCAGGGTGTATTTGAACAGGACACTGTTTGGAGTGAGCCTCCTCTAGAAGCCAAAAACAAAGCCAAGCATTGCCTCGCCTACACAGAGTCACAGCAAAGGTGCTCGTACGCTGTCGCGCAATGTTTCTAGAAAGCTCTGGCAGACCAAAGAATTTGCCTTCTATGACTACTGTGCTTGAAAATATAAGGACAGTATTTAAAATTAAATGTTCTTCTCCCTCGGGGGCCAGAGTGACAGCGATGGATTCTCACAACCCGATCCCATTTTTCCCACTGTCAATGAAAGATGCTTTTCTGCTAGTTGTGCTTATTAAAATGATCAAAATTGCCGGGCGTGGTGGCGCACACTTGTAATCCCGCACTTGGGAGGCGGAGACAGGAGGATCGCATAGGTTCGAAGCCGGCCTCGCTGGCTTAAGAGACCCTGTTTCAAATAAAAATATAAAAAGAAAAAATAGGTCTGGGAGTGTAGCTTGGAGGTAGAAAGGTTTCCAGGAACCCCAGTGCCACCAAAAAAAAAAAAAAAAAAAGTTCATCAATTTTGTTTAGATGGTTAATATATATATATATATATCCATCTAAACAAAATTAATTATATATATTATATATTATATTATATATATTATAATATATTATAATATATAATATTTATATATTATATTATATATTATATATTTATATATAATATATTATTTTATATATTATATTATATATGATAATAAATATATAATATATTATGTATAATAATATATATATTATATATATTATTATTATCATGATATATATCATTATTTTAGAGAGAGCCAAAAGGTCACCACCAATCGTCTGGCTCACCAGTTTTCAAATTGCATCCATGGACCCAGGAGAGTTAAGGGGCGTAAGGAAGAGACTGAGTGGCAGGCTGTGCTGGCCACCCCATTGTAAGGAGTTTGGATAAGTCAAAGTGCAGAAATCATTGGTACTCTTTACTGTAGAGTGGCAGGAGGAACTTGACATTTTAAGGAACCGGTTACAGTGAAATGATTGGAGAAGGAAAGCGTAGAATCAGCAAGCCCACCTAGAAAGTCGTAACATCTGTCCAGTAGAGATACAGTGGTGTTGGGGCGAGGGCAACAGAAGCGGAAGTGGAGAGAGGAGGGTGGATTTGTGATGCAACTTAAAGGCAGAAAAGATGGGACTTAGCCAGGTGTGGTAGTGCACGCCTATAATCCCAGTACCGAGGAGGCTAAGACTGGAGGATCGCAAGTTCAAGGCCAGTCTCAGCCACTTAATGAGGCCATCAGCCACTTGGTGAGACCCTGTTTCAAAATTTAAAAATAAAATAAAATAGGTCTGGGAGTGTAGCTCAGGTCTAATTCTCCAATGTAATGCTGGTGAAATGTGGTGGGACCTTTAAGAGGCGGGGCCTAGCGGGAGATAGTTGGGTCATGACAACCCTCATGAAGGGTTTAGTGCCTCTCACTTTAGAGTGAGTCATCATCTCTCAGACCTGGGTTAGTCACCATGAGAGCAGATGGTCATAAAGCCAGGCCCCCTCGTGTGCTGGGCCTCATTCATACACCTCCTTCCCCCTCCGCTCCTCCACATGTTCTGACAGCAAGGAGGCGCTTATCAGATATCAGCACTGTGCTGTTTGGGCTTTCCAACCACTAGAATTATGGGCTCAATAAAGCTCTTCTCTTTATATGTTACCCAGTGTCAGGTATTTTGTTACAGCAACACAAAAGAGGCTAATGTAATGTAAATAAAATTTATCTATTAAACTAAAATCTTCCCGAAAAAGAGAATCAAAGAAACCGACTTAATTAACTCTACATTTAAAACATATTCTGTAAATTTTGGCGAATGCCCCCAGAGTAGAAAATAAGCACAATAAAAAGAAAATAGTTATTACTAATATTTTAGCAATAGGAATGTGATTTTTTTTTCCAACTTAATTACAACTGATGAATAGCTACTTCCTGTGTCGATCCAAAGGCCTCTTTCAGCATTCTAGGGCAAAGAGTAATTGCTGTATTTTACATTTGAAAACCATTCTCATTTATCAAAAAATACTTTACTTTGGAAAGTGCTACATAATTATTTCCATAACAGCACTATATGTTGACATAGTATTACTATGCCATCAATTCTCATTCATTAGGCTAGTGATAGAATCACATCCTGGGAAATCTAAAACAGTGAATAATATATAGAATGCGAGACAGAAGGTTTGCCATCCCCATTTAGGCTCATTTGAACTAATAGCCCATGTCAACACACTGATGACACAGGCTCAGCTCAGAAGAATTTTGTGTGTGTGGTTTTGTAATTTCAGAGATTTATTTACAAAGTGGAGCAGGAACTGGCTAAGGAGAGGGCTGGCCCTTCCACAGGAAGGAGGCCTTAGAGTTCAAGAACATGGCACAATTCAATGCATGGAATATAGAATACAGAACTTGGAACTAAGAACTGGTACAGAGAATCCTTCCTCCTCGTTTTGCAAACAGTGAAACCCAGGTAATCGCGTGACTTGCTCCAGATCACACCGCAAGTCTAACAAGCCAGCCTTATAAGATGTGGCATTTCGTGAGACCTCAGTCCCGGGCTCTCCACCACTGGGCATTCCCCAAAAGTTCTTGTTTCTTGGTCTTCTTTAAATAAAATAATTGTTTCCAAAAGAATACTTTTTAATGTAAAGAATAAATTTAAGCCAGACATGGTGGTGCATGCCTGTAATCCCAATACTTGGGAGGCTGAGAAAGAAGGATCATAGGTTCAAGGCCAGCCCTGCAACTTAGTGAGACCCTATTTCAAAGTAAATTAGGGCTGAGAGTGTAGCTCAGAGGCAGAACACCCCTGGTTTCAACCCTCAGTACCAAAAATACATTTCAAAAAAATATAACTCCAGCCGGGTGTGGTGCCCAATAGTTGTAATCACAGTATTCTGGAGGCTGAGACAGGAGGATCACAGGTTCACGGCCAGCCTCAGCTACTTAGTGAGGCCTTTTGCAAATTGGTGAGACCCTATTTCAAAATTAAGAATAAAAAATAGGACTGAGGGTGTAGCTCAGAAGTAGAATGCCCTTGGGTTCAATTCCCAGCTCTAGGAAAAAAAAAAAAAAAGTGAACTCCAAGGTAGAGAAAGGCATTAATGAAAACGTGGGTTTTTACCCTTACATTACTCCAGAAACTTTCACAACTGTTAACTCATTTCATCTTTTCAACCCTTTTGAGGTTTTATTCCCATTTCCAGATGAGGAAACAAAGGGTACAGAGACTAAGCAATTTACCACAGGTCATACAACTAGCAAATGATGATCAAAACAAGAATTTAGGTCCGTGACTCTAGTTACACTTCTCTTTTCAATATGTCACCCTTAACTATGAGATCACACCTTCCATTCCAGACAGATCATAACCCAACATACCGAGGGACTCGGAGACGTCATTATGCAACCACTGTTGGCGATCTTTGGGAAGAAAGCATGAAGAACAAAGAGATGCCGGGATACTGGAAAATAGTTTTTGATTGTGAAATTTGAAGAAGCCTAGATTCTGGGAACTCTGGACTGGTCAGAGTAAATTCTTAATGTCAATCCTTGGCAAAATCCTAGAATACATTATCAGCCATGGTTTTTGAACCACTTAGAAAAGAATTCTAGTTCGTGGATGGCCTCAGCTACTTAGTGAGGCCCTTTGCAACTCAGTGAGATGCTGTCTCAAAATAAGAATAAAAAATAGGGCTGGGGGTGGAGCTCTGAGGTAGAATGTCCCTGGGTTCCATCCCCAGTACTGAAAAAAAGAGAAAGAAAGAAAAAGAAAGAAAGGAAGAAAGGAAGGAAGGAAGGAAGAAAGGAAGGAGGGAGGGAGGGAGGAAAGGAAGGAAGGAAGAAGGAAGGAAAGAAAGAGAGAGAGAGAGAAAGGAAGGAAGGAAGGAAAGAAGGAAGGAAGGAAGGAAGGAAGGAAGGAAGGAAGGAAGGAAGGAAGGGAGGGAGGGAGAATTCGACGATCACATTAAACCAGTATGGGCTCACTAAGGTCATGCCATCCAAACCATCAAATATTAGGAACACTAAGAAAGGAAGTGTCTGTGGGAATGCCATTGTGATCAATTTAAAATACGTGCATTAGATAATAAGCAGTTGGATATGTTCGTAACTCCTGTAGTTGGAGTTGCGATTGGTCTACATATGGTCCTGTCTGACATCAGTCCACTAATACGGCTGGCTTCTAACCTGTGTGATCCTCCTGTCTCTGCCTCCCATGGACTGGGATTACAAGCGTGCGCCACCACGCCTGGCTCCCAAGAATCATTTTGACATACCAAAACTGTAATTGAGCCTTCAGTGTTAGATTTAACAGGGGGAAATATAGCTATGCATCTAAACAGACAGCAGATGACAAATAGATCCCAGGTCGATCTGTAGGTAAACAGGTAAGTATATTAATAAAGGATAAGATAAAAGCACACAAGTCCCAAATGGAGAAGATACAAGTTGGTCAGAAATCATGTGAGAAAAGTTTGAAGTTTAATGGAGCACAAGTTCAGTATAAGCCCAATTATGTTGTAGGGCACATGGTTTATAGTATAACGAATGAAGGGTTAAGATCAGCACCAAAAAAGCTTGACGCATAGCCGACTCTTTAACAGCTATGTGACCTTGAGCAATTTGCTTAGCTTTTAATACCTAGATTCCAACCTACAAAAATGAATGTATAAACTATCTCTGGTACTCACTAATAATAGATCTTAAGTTACAATTCATGACTTCTTGTTCCTTATCTAGTACCATCTCGATGAAAGACTGCCTTCAAATGTTTGAAAAGACCTTGTAGGAAAAAGGCTTAGAATTTACTCCGTGGGATCCTAGAGGTCCAACCAACATCAGACCAAGAGAGGGGCATTATCAAGACGCCAATGCAGCCGGGCGTGGAGGCACACGCTTGTAATCCCCGCACTTGGGAGGCGGAGACAGGAGGATTGCACAGGTTCTAAGCCAGCCGCGCTGGCTTAAGAGACCCTGTTTCCAAATTAAAAAAAAAAAAATAGGTCTGGGAGTGTAGCCCTAAGGTTGAAGGGCTTCCAGGAACCCCAGTACCACCACCAAAAAAAAAAAAAAAAAAAAAAAGATGCCAATACAGTCATCTGTAGATTAAATTGGTAGTAAGGTAGTAAAACCAAAATAAATATGAATACATTTTTAAAAGAACATAAAAAATACACAAGATACAGGGAAAGGTCTAACATTCATCTATTTATAACCACAAGCCGGGGGCATGGTGGCACACGCTTGTAATCCCAGCACTTGGGAGGCTGAGACAGGAGGATCGCACAGGTTCGAAGCCAGCCTCAGCTACTGAGTGAGGGTCTCAGCAACTTAGTGAGAACCTGTTTCCAAATAAAGTATAAAATAGGTCTGGGAGTATAGCCCGAAGGTAGAAAAGCCAATCCAGCCCCAGTATCACACACACACAAACACATACACGCGTGCGCGCGCGCGCGCACGCACACACACACACACACACACACACACACACACACACACAAAATAACCACAAAGCAATCTAAGATTCATATAACTCAAGACCCAAGAGCAGAGATATTATAGTTTGGATCTTACATGTCCCCAAATGCCCATGTGTTGGAGGTTTGGTCTGCAGTGCATGGTGCTCCTGGGAGGTGGTGGAACCTACTAGGTGAGGTCTAGGAGAATGAAGTTGAGTCACTGGGTCTTTGCCTTTGAAGGAGACAGTAGTCCTCTGGCCACTTCCTGTCACTCTCTTTGCCCCCAGCAGTCACGAGGTGAGCAGCTTTGCCCCATCACACGCTCTCTGCCATGATATTCTGCTTTGCCACCGGCCAAAAGCAATAGGCCAAGCAACTGTGGACTGAAACCTCTGAAACTAGAAACTAAAATAAACCTTTTTTCCTTATAAGTTCATTGATCTCAAGTATGTTTGCGTTACATTTTTTGTTGTTGTTGTTTATTTTTGTTTTGCCTTTACCCCCTCCATCCTTTGTTTTGTTTTGTTTTGTTTTTTGATACATCTTCTCCCTATGTTTCCTAGGCTGGTCTAGAACTCATGAGCTTGAGGGATCCTCCCACCTCAGCCTCCTAAGTAGCTAAGAGTACAGGCAAGGGCCACTGCACCTAGCTCATCTCAGCTTATCTTGGGTACTGTATCTCAGTGCCTGAAAACTGACTAAAACAGAAAATAGCATAAAGCAGGATGGAAACAAAATACAAGTAGATAACATCGTAAGTATTTTAAAACCTCACTAAAGTCATCGAGGAAATTTTCAAAATGTTCTAGACCCCAAGGAGGATAAACACAAAGAAAGTCACACTTCAGTATATTGATATAAAATTGCTAACAAAGACAAGAGGCAATCTTAAAAGCAGCCAGAGAAACCAGACACATTACTTTCAGAAGAGAAACAATAAAAGCTAAAGACCAATAGTTTAACTCCTCCGTACAAACAGTGGAAGCTCACAAACAATCAAACAAAGGAAAACCAGGAATGATATCTTTAAAATGCTGAGAAAAAATAAATGCCAATCTACACTTAGTAAAAAATATCCTTTAAGAATGAAGATAAAGCCAGGCATGGTGACACATGCCTATTATCTCAATACTTGGGAGGCTGAGACAGAAGGATCACAGGTTCAAATATTAAAATTTAAGAATGGAAAAATAAACATGTAATATTAATTTTAACTGTGTCAGGAAACAATAAAAGTATTTTTAGGGTCAGAAATGTATGTAGAATTAAAATGCAAACCTTAAAGAGAAAAAATCAGTCTCCTGTCTAAGAAGCATTATTTAGAAAATATTACAAGTGCATATTATATTGGATACAAATAAGTCAAGGAATGATATTGCAATATCTAAAATACCAATTAAAAGAATAGTTTAAATAAAGACTATATTTGGAGCCAAGTGCAGTGGAATACCTGTAATCCCAGTACTTGGGAGGCAAAGACAAGAGAATTGCAGGTTTGAGGCCAGTCTCAACCATTTAACAAGACTTTCAGGAACCTGGTGAGACCCGGTTTCAAACCAAAACCATATCACAGCTGAGCATGGTGACCCATGCTTGTAATCCCAGCATTTGGGAGACTGAGACAGGAGGATTGTGGCTCAGACAGCCTCAGCTACTTAGTGAGGCCTCTGCAACTCAGTGAGACTCTGCTTCAAAAATAAATTTTTAAAATAGGGCTGGGAGTGTAGCTCAAAGGTAGAATTCTCCTGGACTTCATCCCCAGTATCACACACACACAAAAAAAAAAAACCCTACAAACAAAAAAACAAACAACAACAACAAACAAAAAAAAAACCAACATAACAAGGTCTGGAAGTATATTTCTGAGGTAGAATGCCCTGGGTTAAATCTCCAGTACCAAAATAAAACATTTTAGACAAATACAATATTGGGGGGATGACCAAATTATGTTGTGTTCATGTACAAATATGTAATAAATTTACACTATTATGTATAATTATAATTCAAAAATAGAAAAGAAAAACTTTCTTTAAGAAAAAGACTGAGCCAGGAGTAGTGGTGCACGCTTGTGATCCCAGTACTTGGGAGGCTGAGACAGGAGGATCGCAGTTTGAAGACAGTCTCAGCTACTTAGTGAGGCCCTTTGCAACTCAGTGAGACTCTGTTTCAAAATAAAGAATAAAAGATAGGGCAGGGGGTGTAGCTTGAAGGTAGAATGCCCCTGGGTCAGTCCCCAGTACTGCAAAAAAAGAAAAACAAAGAGAGAAAGAAAGAAAGACTATATTTCAAATAAGATAATACAAGAAAAAAGGAGTAATAAAAATAATTAAGTCCAAAAGGAAAAAATGAAACTTTATAAATAGGAAAAATAAAAGTATTAATAAGATAGAAGTCAGGCATGGTGGTCTACAGTTGTGATCTCAGGACTTAGAAGGCTGAGGTTGGAGGAACGGAGGTTTGAGGCTAGCCTCAGAAATTTAGCAGGACCCTCAGCAACTTAGCAAGACTCTATTTCAAAACAAGAAATAAAAAAGAGCTAGGGATGTGTCTTGGCGGTAGAATGGCCCTGGGTTCTATTCCCAGGACCAAAAATAAAACAACAATAACAGCAACAACAACAAAAAACAGATGATAGAGAAATATAAAGATGCCAGCCCAATTATCCTTAGTAATTACATAAAAAATAAACAGAAAAAGTGTTGGGGTATATATGAATGGGATATAACATGACCGTGCAAGAGACTCTGGGCTTGGATCTCAGCCATAAATAAATTAATAACAAATTGGAAATACCCACTATTACTACTCTAATCAACAGTGTCCTGGAATACCTATAAATAAAAAAAGAAAGAAAAGTTATAGGAATTGGAAAAATAAAACTGCCAGTATTTGTAGATAACACAATTATACACATAAGAAATCCACTCAGAGTTGGTGAGTATTTCAAAACAAGATCAATCCCTGGAAAGTGACTCCAATTTTTTCTCTTTTTTGTCTTTGGCAGTTGGCTTAATTACCAGATCGGGAATGGCTAGCAGAACTTTTTCAACAAGGCAAGATAAACATGGAGAAAACACTCCCAGAAACTGATGAGAATAAGAACCCCCACGCCGAAAATTTTGGAAGGAAAGAAATTAAATTTCTTATTCCTGTTCCTCAAGTTGAAGGACATAGCGAAATGCAGTCCATAGAGTTGGCTGTATGCCTTCAAACCATATGTAAATGAATTCAAGATAACGTTTCTACCAAAATGTGTGCGTTTCTCCCAGACTTCATATGGATATGGAATTTGAGGACAGTGTGATGACTACCTTCTTACAGTATATTTCTAGAGAAAGAAACACTCCCAGTGATGACCAAATTCTTCCTCTGCTCTTTCCAAGGAGCGCTGGGAGCAGCAATGCAGAAATTCCCTGACGATCATGTTGATGTACAAGCCCGGGTCCTGCGTGCCCTGCAGATGCACCGTCACCACAGCAACTGCCCCCAGGCATGAGACTCTGCTTTTTTTTCTTCGTTCCATAACATGGAAATTATTGAAGAAAAACTTTCTTGGCTTGAAAAGAAAATACAGCCCAAGAGTTTCTGGGAAAAGGCAAAGCTCTGTTCCAGGTGAGTCTGTGGCTTACCTGGCTAGGAACTGCTGAGGGAGAAGGAGGACAAGGAGAAGAATCTGACTAAAGAGCCAGCCAGAGCCTTAACTGTGCAAACATATTGTTGCTATGATCTATGTTTGACCTGACCACTGTGAAAATTCATTCTTCTATAATGTTTTCGCAATAGTTGAGGCAGAAGGACCTCAGTTAGCACTCCCTGCTGCACAAGGCTTTTATATAGTGTGATGTCTCGATCATAATTATTGACAAACATTAAAAATATTTTAATGTTTAGATAGTATATTACCAGCATATAGTCATTACATCATAATTCTCAAGCAGAGAAGGTATATGCAAGGGTCTTCTTTTCTGCCAATTGTCATAGGCTATTTTAAGTTAAAAAAAAAAAAAAAACTGAGCCGGGCGTGGTGGCGCACACTTGTAATTCCCACGCTTGGGAGGCAGGGACAGGAGGATGGCGCAGGTTCGAAGCCAGCCGCGCGCGCTGGCTTAGGAGACCCTGTTTCCAAATTTTAAAAAAATGTAAAAATAGGTCTGGGAGTGTAGCCCGGAGGTAGAAGGGCTTCCAGGAACCCCAGTACCACCAAAAAAAAAAAAAAGATGAATCACAGTTCTGAATACTGTAGAAATGCACTTGTATTGTTACAAGTAAACTTGTATCATTACAAGATTTAATTACTCAACTGATTGTTATAGAAAAATTCTTAATTGTAACTGATGTTTGTTACCATAATCATATATTGCCTGTAATTCCACCACTAAAATGAGCTCTCTATGTTAGATTTTGCTATCGTTGAGCCTCAGTAAGTACATAATTCCTTTAAAAATAAATATGATTTACTTGAAAAATAATTAGTTTCAACAGACCAGTAATGCCCTTGAAGTGGGTTTTGTGAGTGTGTATAAAATGAGTGAAGAGATGTGAATTGATCCCTCTTGTCATAGTACTGAAGTTAAATCTACTTAATTTCAGGTCATGTTCATGCTCTGATTTTATATACATTGTGATACTTGAACAAGAGAAACAATCATTCACAATTAGAATTAATAAGTGAATGAAAGTTCTCTACTTAAAAAATTAATATATTAAAATTCTATATTCCATACACAACAATTAGAAAATAAAAGTTTTAAAGGGTTACCTGTTTATCTCATTTAAAAAAAAATACCTAGCCAGGTGTGGTGGTGCACATTTGTAATCCCAGTACTTGGGAGGCTGAGACAGGAGGATCTGGGTTCACAGCCAGCCTCAGTTACTTAGTGAGGCCCTCTGCAACTTAGTGAGATCTTAAGAATAAAAAATAGGACTGGGTGAATAGCTCAAAGGTAAAATAATCCTGGGTTCCATCCCCAGTACCAAAAAAAATGATAATAATAATAATAATAATAAAGAATAAGAAATCGGGCTGGAGGTGTAGCTTGGAGGTAGACTGCCCCTAGGTAGACTTCTCCAGCACTGCACACAAAAATTCCAATAACAAATACCTAAAATAAATCTAACAAGTGTGAAGAAGAAATCTACACAGAAAACTATACTACATCATCATCATCATCATCATCATTATTGAGAGAAATTAAATAATTTTTAAATTAAATCACTTAAAATTTTTAAAAAGACATACTATGTTCATAGAAAACACTAGCATGATTAAATTCCCAAAATTGATCCCAATTGAAACCTCAGCATGAGTGTGTGTAGGTGTGTGCGCACGTAAAATTGGCAAAATGACTCTGAAATTTTAATGGAAATACAAAGGGCTAAGTATGATCAAGGTAATCTAGAAAATAGATGTGGGAAGTTGAAATACTTATATTTCTAAATATCAAGAAATATTACAGAGTTATTGTAATTTAGATTATGTGTTTTGTGCACAAAATACATAAAGATAAATAGATTATTAAAATAAAATAGAGACTCTCAAAACTTGACTTCTCTCAGGTCACCTGAGTCATGACAAAGGTGACATTACAGCAGAGTAGGAAAGAGTGATTGTTTTCAATAAATGGTGTGCTGTCACTTGGGGATACAGAAGGGAAAACAATTTTAGCCACAGATCAGGCAGAAAATTTGATTCCTGGTGGTATAGACCTAAATTTACAATAAGGGGCTAGAAGAAATCCACTATGTACAAGGTTGCTCAAGAAAGTTTTAAATGGGAACAGAGCATTATCGCCTAGAGGTGGATGTGTATTTTGAAGTCTGAATCCAAAGTTTGTGTCTTGGTCCCCTCATCTGTAAAATTATATTAATAAGCAAAAAGCTATTTCCAGCATCATTTACAATGATATAAATAAAGTATGTGGAACAGTGCCCAAAAGATAGCAGGCGTGTTATATGTTACGTAAGCTCTGTCATTATCCTTTCTATTGAGTTGAGAAGGCTTCCTTTAGAGGGAAGTACCCAGCACTTGGGAGGAAGAGATAAGAGGATCACAGATTTGAGGCCAGCCTTAGCAACTTAGCAAAGCCCTGCAATTTTGTGAGACACTATTTCAAATTTTTTTTAAAAAATAGGGCTAGGTATGTAGATCAGAGGTACAACCCTGGGCTCAATCCCGAGGACCACGAAAGAAAAGAGGGAGGTGTCATTGTCATTTTGCATAGAAACCTGTGCTCAGCACCTTGACATATGACTTTTCTTTTCTCCCTTGGAGCTATCCACATTAGATGCATTGCTTCACAGTCCACAGCCCTTATTAAACACTTGCCTGTCATTTGGGGGACTCAGGTTTGGGGACAGGGAGAGGACGTGGGAAGACACTTACATAGAAAGCCGCTGATGGGTTTCCTTCCCATCACCAAACGTTTCCCATACAGTTGAGCAGTAAGATAGAGCCTAAGAAACTACTAGAGTCTCTGACAGCACCTAGGAAAGTGCTTCCCTGGAAAACATGGGAGCGTGCTACAGGTGCTATTTGTGCATACAGGCGTGATCGTAACAGATGTGTTTAAGGAGCTGGAGGAGGAAGAAATCAAAGGCACAGGAGAGAGGTGGGTGAGACTGAGTCACAGAAGTCCTGAGTACTTGCCCTGGAATACAAATCCTAAGAGGTGGCAACCCCTGGCCCTGGCAGGATTTGTTGTTTGCTTAAGAAACACCCAGGGCTGGAATTGCCTGGGCGGGGATTACAGGTTTGGACGAGGAAGCCTGGCGGGGAGAGGGAATCTTCGGGGACACCCACCCGCAGCCCTCTCCGGCTGACATCAGCCCTCTCCCCGGGCACTTTGTCAAATGAGAACTCTAAGAAGCCCTTTGTGTGCCAGGATGGTACTCCCCAGCCACTGCTCTGCAGAGGAAAAGGGGACCAGCTTCTCCTTTCCACTGTGAATATCTTACTTAGCTAAACCTGGGGTAAGAACCAAACGCCATTTCTCACCACTACCCAGAACCCCACACATGCAAGTAAGATGATTATCCCTAAAGAAATAAAACTCAGGATACAGTTTTATGTATACATTTTATGCTACTGATCCATCCGCACAAGAGGGCAAGAGGATTTGAAGTTCACAGATTCACTAATCTGTTACTCTTTCCCAAAATTTGTTCTTAATACCCCCTCCCCCGTCTTTGCCTACCTGGTGCTCAAATCTGTCCGACTGAAATGAATGAGTTTGAGGTTATCCAAGTCTCCATGTCTTCTTCCTTCTGTTGGCTTCCTTTTTTTTGCTATTCCCCACTTAGTCTAGAATCTTTATCAAAGAAGATAGTCAGAAAAAGAGACTGAAGTTTAATCTCCAATGCATTAACTAAATATCAGGGAAGAGAGGTAGAAACTAATGTGTCTCAAGACAGAAGAGGTTTTTAAATTATTTTATTGGTATCATTATATGGATGCTTTTCCTTTACCCAGACTACCTCAGGACTTTAAATTCTCCTTCTGTTGGGTATGATGGCACACACCTGTAATCCCACTACTTGGGAGGCTGAGACAGGAGAATTACAGGTTAGAGACCAGCCTAGGTAACTTAGATTCTGAGCAACCTAGAGAGACTTTGTATCAAAATTTTTAAAAGAAGCTGGGCGTGGTGGTGCATGCTTATAATCCCAGCATTTGAGAAGCTGAGACAAGATGATCACAGCTCAAGGCCAGCCTCAGCTACTGAGGTCCTTTGCAACTCAATGAGACCCTGTTTCAAAATAAAGAATAAAGCCGGGCATGGTGGCGCACGCTTGTAATCCCCGCGCTTGGGAGGCTGAGACAGGAGGATCGCACAGGTTCGAAGCCAGCCTCAGCTACTTAGTGAGGCTCTCAGCAACTTAGTGAGACCCTGTTTCCAAATACAGTATAAGATAGGTCTGGGACTAGAGCCTGGAGGTAGAAGGCCCCTGGCCTGGGTTCCACCCCCAGTACCACCAAAAATAAAATTAAAAAATTAAAAAATAGGGCTGGGGGTGTGGCTTGGAGGTAGAATGCCTCTGGGTTCCATCCCCAATACTGCAAAATAAAATATTTTTTTAAAGAAGGGTTGAGGATGTAGCTCAGAGGTAGAATGCCCCTGGGTTCAATCCCCAGTACCACAAAAAATTAACTTTAAAAATATAATCTCTTTCTCCTATTTTAAATTATGAAGATAACTGGGGCTCAGATGTTGCTTGGTCTGGCTGAGAATCTCTGACTCTACAACACGTATAGCATGTTTAGACATGCTTTCTGAGGGTGGTCATTATAAATAATATCTTTGATTACTGAATCCCAGATGTGATCAAAGAAAAGCACATTTGAATCTTTATTGTCCTATATTTTAAGTTCTGTACCTGACAAAAACTTTTTTCCAAAGGAACAAGTCATCTTCCACTCTCAAAACCTGCTTTTTCTCTTTTATCCTAAAAAGGTCTCATTTGGGGAAATCACCCTCCTCTTAACTGAGCTGCCCACCGTAGATACCTGGGGGAGCACCCCGATGCCCCTGTCCCTCACTTTGTACCCCCAGCAATCACAAATCCATCCGAAGTTAATTAACCTATCATTCTTTTCTTGGACCCCTACCTCCTGTCCTTCCCCAGGGAAAGTGCACATGCCCAGTCCTCCCAGCCCTGCCTCGAATGGCTGCGGTCATCTCCTAATCAGACCCTTGCTTTTGATCTCCCTGCCCAACCCCCCCCCCCATCACACAAAAAGACCTATCTCCAATGAGAACATATTCAATCAGCAGTGTCCTGCAGCCTTCAGGCTGAACGCCAAAGGCCTGGGCAGGCACACAGTGCCCGTGATCGGCCTCTCTGCCCACCATCCCCAGATCTGCGCTGTCCATTCTGGGGAGCTGACATGCTCAGAATTGCCCAGAGCACCCTGGTGTTCCTCACTTCTGTGGCTTCCCCGTATCAGAAGTCCTCCCTGCCTCCCTCACCACCTTCTGAGCCTCAGTTCTCCCAGGCACCCATCACTCCACTCTGCGGCCGGCACCTGGCCGGCTCCTCCGCCTGCAGGGACCGGGTCTGGCTTCTGCCTCGCCAGCGCCCGGCTCGCCCCACAGCAGAGGGTCAGCAACATTCACCACATACATTGACTAAATAGCTGCATATGCAACATGTACATTTAAATAGTTTAGAAGTTAGGTATACAGAACACACCATGGGAAAGAATAGAAGGCAAGTATGTGTTTAAAGTCAAAGCTTTGGATCCAGAGCACAGAACCAGCCCTTTGTTCTTCCCACAGTCTGTGGCGTGGAGCCAATGCATTGGACTGCTTTTGCCTCCTGTATAATCAGAGTAAACATCGATTGCATTACTTATTAAATGCAGGTGCTCGGAGCTGCGCACGGATTGTCTCATCCAATCCACAGCCCTGCCTGTTAGGTAAGAGCTGCTGTCACCTTTGAGGAAACTGAGGCTCGAGACGTTAGTCATTCTAGAACTGGGGTTTGGAATCTGGCATCTGACCCAAGTCCATGCTCTAAACCACTGCGATGTCCGTAAGAGTCAGAGTCAGAAGGGAGCACATTGGTGAAGCGATGCGGTTTAAATTAGTTTAGGAAATTGCTTTTCATTAGGAATCTGCACCTTGCTGCCGGTGGTGATACACGCCTGCTACTCAGGAGGCCAAGTGTGAGGCCGGCCTGGGCAACTCCAGAGATCCTGCCCCAGAATAAAAAGGGCTGGGCGTGCAGCTCAGAGGTCGGATGCTCCTGGGTTCAATCCCCAGTACGGAAGGAAGGAAGGAAGGAAGGAAGGAAGGAAGGAAGGAAGGAAGGAAGGAAGGTTGATTTAATCTTGTATCTCTTTGGCAGGAAGTTGAAACACATATTAATGTTTATAGGTGAGGCTGGAGGCACAGCTTAGTGGTAGAGGACATGCTGTGCCTGCATGAGGCCCTCAGTTCAATCCCCAGCACACACACACACACACACACACACACACACACACACACACACACAATTAATAAATACATACTCATGGTCTGAATTCTCCAGACACAAGTCAAACACCATTTCAGTGTTCACTAAAGTCTCATACGCATCAGACTTTTCTTCTTAGCAATCATTTTGAGCTTGATGTCAGTTTCATGATTCCTCTCTCTCTCTCCCTCTTTCCCTCTCTCCCTCTCTCTCCCTCTCTCCCTCTCTCCATCTCTCTCTCTCTCTCTCTCACTCTCTGAAAACCTTATGATCCCTGCTAGACCGAGCAAGGCCGTAACTCTGGGCCGTGTTGGAGGAAGCCCCGCACAGGCAGCTCTCCCACTAGTGGGAACTGACTACTGAGCCGTCGTTGGAGGCAGTGAGTCCCGTGGGACTCCAAACTGCTAGATCACACTCACAGAGCACGAGCACGTTTGAAAGCCCAGCTGCAGGAACAGAAGGGCCTGCACCCAGCCCATCTTCCGTGGGGCCTGGGGTTGAATGGTAGCTCCAAGGGCCCCCTCCTGCACGCGGGAGGTCTGAGTCTGTGTGCATTTGGTATGCACACAGAATGGTTCCATTATATCAAGGCCCTCCTGTGACCCTCCCTGAGGGTCAGGGCATCAGATAAGGGCAATGACCTGGGGGGTGTGGGGGGTTGTTTTGTTTTATTTGGTTTGGTTTGGTACTGGGGATGAACCTAGGGACATTCTACCTCTGAGCTACACTCCCAGCCTTTTTTATTTCAACAACAGTCTCGCTGAGTTGCCGAACCTGGTCTCAAACCTGCATCCTCCCATCTCAGCCCGCCAAGAGCTGGGCTTCCAGGTGTGCACACCAGCTCTGGTTCTACTTTAAGATCCCTTTGGGTGAGATGCTGTAACTGACATGCATTAGTTTTTCTTTTCCTCTACCTAAATCCTTTGAGCTGCAGTTTAAAATGGTCTCTACTTGCCAGGCGTGGTGGCGCACGCTTGTAATCCCGGCACTTGGGAGGCTGGGACAAGAGGATCACACAGGTTTGAAGGCAGCCTCTGCTACTGAGTGAGGTTCTCAGCAACTTAGTGAGACCCTGTTTCCAAATGAAACAGAAAATAGGTCTGGGAGTGTAGCCAGGAGGTAGAAAAGGCCCCCAGTATCATAAAAAAAGGTCCCTACCTGCCTTTTTTTTTTTAATTAACGATGCCTTATAATTGTACTAGTTGGATTCACTGTTACATATCTGTCGACACACATAATACAACTGGGTCAATTTCATTCCCCAGGACACTTCATTCTCCCCTCCCTCTGGTCCCCTCCCTCTACTCTACTGTCCCTTTGTATTTCCATGAGATTTTGTGTGGGATTTGTGTTGGTTTTGTTTTTAAGGTGGGTCTCACTGTGTTGCCCAAGCCGGTTTCAAACTCCTGAACTAAAGTGCTCCTCCTACGTGTCTTATTCTTCCCAGGGGTGGAGAACGGCTCTCCAAACCCAGTGTGTCAAAAGAGATCCTTGCAACTTAAAAGTTACCTGCATAGTCTGTATTTATTTTCTTAGCAGTAACATTAAGTCAGATATTTGCGAGGTTCATTGACAGATGGACAGATCTATAGATAGGCAGATGCAGAACTGAAACTATGACCAAAAAAACGCTTTAAAACTCCTTCGAGAAAGTTTAAGGAAACCTACTATTTTCTTATGGGAAATTATGACTCAGGTCTTTTCTATTTTTGTTTATACCAAGTACATCATGGCCAAACTCTAACTTTATGTAAAGGAGGTCAAGGACAAAAGGGCTGGATTAACATCAAGGAGTCAACTCTTACAGAACACACGGAATACAATGGAATCTACTATATAATTTTTGGGTAGACATAGTAGCTTAGCAACACATATTTACTTCCTGTTATAAAAAGATGGATCCCATCAAATGATGAGTTCCTGCATGATGAATCATATAGAAAGCTAGTTTTCTTCAGAAATTGTGTAGTTTCAGAAGATGGTCACAAGCCATTCTCCTATAGGAAGACTATATGTCAGTAACAAGATGGAGGACAGAAATAGAATGCTCCAATGACGAGGCCCAAGACCCTCAAAGAACCATCCCAAAGCCAATCGAGGTACCCTCGGGCTGGTCGTGGAGGTCACAGCCACCCATCACCCTGCAGGGAGGCTGCTCCACAGAAGAAACAGAGATATGTCTTGTCTCGCAAGCCACAGTTCACCAAGTGAGCCCTTGGGACTGAGCCGCTTCGCTCCACGCCCGAGTCAGCACACTGCAGTTTTGAGTCTCTATTGTTTTAAACTCTTATGGAATGGGGTTAAAAAAAAAAAAGTAAGATACAGATAACATAAACTTTAACACCTGCCACAATTTGAATCTTAAATGTTCCCCAAAAGACATCACTACTGGGAGATGGTGGAAGTGTGTGTGTGTGTGTGTGTGTGTGTGTGTGTGTGTGTGTGTGTTTCTGAGGGCTGAAACAGGGATGCTCTAACTCTGAGCTGTACCCTCAGCCTTATTTTCTTTTTTCTTTTAAAACAGAGTCTCACCAAGTTGCTGAAGGCCTAAGTTGCTCAAATTGGCCTGAAACCAGCAATCCTCCTGTCTCAGACTCTCAACTACTAGGCTTCCTGGTATGTAACAGCATGCCCAGTACCTTTTTTGTTGTTGTTGTTTTAAGACAGGGCCTCACAAGTTGCTCAAGCTGACCTGAAACTTATGATCCTCCTGCCTCTCCCCCGTGAGTTGCTGGGATTACAGGCATGGGCCACCACTCCTGGAAGGACAACAGAACCTTTAAGAAGTAGAATCTACTGGAAAGAAGTTAGGTCATTGAGGGTGTACCTTGAAAGGGATGTTGGGGCCTGGCTCTCCTGCCTCTTTTTCTCTCCCTCTCCCTCCCCCTCCCCCTCTCCCTCTCCCTCTCCCTCTCCCTCTCCCTCTCCCTCTCCCTCTCCCTCCCTCTCTCTGTCTCTCTTCCTTCCTAACCGCCCTGAGATTTCACTCTCCCATGTGCCTCACTGGGGCCCAAATACAGTGGTTCCAAGCAAGCACAAACTAAACCTTGAACCGAAATAAATACGACTGCGTGCTAATTTGATTGTCTCGCATATTTTGTTCCGGTAACAGAAAGCTGCCACCGCGTCTTAACCATCTTTAGATGTACTGTTCAGGGGCACTACTTGTATTCACACGGTTGTACAGTCGCTCTCCAGAACCCTTCTCCTCTTCAAAACGGAAACTCTACGCCTGGTAAACACCAACCCCATTCCTTCCCCATGGCCCTGGCAACCGCCGTCCTTCTTTCTGTCCTATGGATTCGACTTCCTCAGTTACCTCAGGTAGGTGGGATCGCCCCTGCTGGTCCTTGGGTGTCCGGCTGATTTCACTTAGTGTAATACCCTCCAGGTTCACCCGGGCTACAGTATGCATCAGAATACCCTTCCTTCTTATCTACTGAATAGTGATCCACAGGGCAGGGTGGGGGATCCCGTATACAAATGAGAACTCTGGGCTCAACTAGAGATGGTAAACCAGGATCCCTGGACACTCAACGGGTTCATGGTTGGGCTTGGAGAAGTTTGTGCAGTAGATGAATCTAAATCAAAATTGTGAACCTTTGCTTTTCTTCTGAAGAAATAGTCCTTTGTCATTTTTTAAAGGGTCTTTGACACCCCCTTCCATATCACTGGTCTTTACTGCATTTCCTTGCGGTTGACCTGAGAACCGGGATGGATTGCTATTGCCCCTTCCGTCTCAGCACCATCCCAGTACCATGAGGCCGTGTGGCGCTGAGACACCTCCGTGAAGAACACCCCTGTGCTGGGATTCCCCAGAGCACCTGCTGCACAGGACGCTGTTCCAAGGACTACAGGTGCCAGGCTGTGCTGGGGCTAGTTATTATCTCTGTAATGCTAGAAAAAATATCTAATACCCAAAATAATTTCACCAGGTTCAGCTTTAAAAGAGTATAGTAATTGGGTGGTAGAAAAGTCATGCCAGGGTAGAACAACATGGCCCCTGATCTTGAGGACCAGGAAATCGTGACGTAGATGAATCCATGAGGGTGCACCACCTGCAACAGTGCGGAGAAAGCCGAGCACGGGCACAGGCCCGAAGCCTAGAGGACTTGCCTTGGGGTCACAGCCTGCAAGTGACGCTGCGAGTGAAGAACCCTCTCCCTCTTCTGCTGAGGCCTGGATCACCTGGTGCCCTGCACGCACTGGCCCGCTCCCACTCCTCCCACAGCAGATCTCTGAAGCAGTCTTCTTTTTCCTCCTCCTCCTCCTCCTCCTCCTCCTCCTCCTCCTCCTCCTCCTCCTCCTCCTTCTTCTTCTGTGGTACTGGGGATAGAACTCAGGGGCCTTTTACCTCCGGGCTACACTCTCAAACCTATTTTATATTTTATTTAGAAACAGGGTCTCTTAGCCGGGCGTGGTGGCGCACGCTTGTAATCCCCGCGCTTGGGAGGCAGAGACAGGAGGATCGCGCAGGTTCGAAGCCAGCTGCGCGTGCTGGCTTATGAGACCGTTTCCAAATAAAAAAGTATAAAAAATAGGTCTGGGAGTGTAGCCCGGAGGTAGAAGGGCTTCCAGGGACCCCAGTACCACCAAAAAAAAAAAAAAAAAAAAGAAACAGGGTCTCTTAAGCCAGCTGAGGCTGGCTTCAAACCTGCGCCATCCTCCTGTCTCAGCCTCCCAAGCGCGGGGATTTCAAGTGTATGCCCCCACGCCTGGCCTCATCTTTTTTAAAATTGGCCACTGGGAAGTTCAGAGCTGTTTTTCTGGTTCAATAATGGCAACGCTCAAGCCAGGTGTGATGGCATATGCCTGTCATCTCAGTATTGGGGAGGCTGAGACAGGAGGATCACAGGTTTGAGGTCAGCTTCAGCAACTTAATGAGATACTCAGCAACTTAACAAGACCCTGTTTCTTTTACTTTCCTTCCTTCCTCCTTCCTTCCTTCTTTCCTTTGTTCTTTCTTCCTCTTTCTTTCTTTCTTTTTTTCTTCCTTGTGGTACTGGGAATTGAACCCAGGGGCATTCTGCCTCCAAGCTACACCACCAGACCTATTTAATTTTTCGTTGGAAATAGTGTCTCACTAAATTGCAAAAGGCCTCAATAAATTGGTGAGGGTACGATCCTCCTGTCTCACCCTCCCAAATACTGAGATTACAGGCATGTAACACCATACCCAGCAGCAAGACGCTGTCTCGAAGTTTAAAAATATTTTTAAAGGGTTGAGGGTGGGCCAGGCATGGTAGCGCATGCTTGTAATCCCAGCATTCAGGAGGCAGAGACTGGAGGATCATGGTTCACGGACAGCCTCAGCTACTTAGGCCCTTTGCCACTCAGTGAGACCCTGTTTCAAAAATAAAAGACTAAAAAAATAGAGCTGGGGGTATAGCTCAGAGGTAGAATGCCCCTGGGTTCCATCCCCAGTACCACAAGAAAATAAAAATAAATAAAAAATAAAGGGTTGAGGGTGTAGGATGTCCCTGGGTTCAATCTCTAGTACCAAAATAAATTCATTACTAATAATCCTGGCAGTTCTGTAAGTCTAATGCTCGGCACGCTTTGGTTTTTTCGTCCAGCCTCTTCTCTCGTTCCTTCACGTGTCTCTTGGCTGCGCACCGTCACCGGCCGCTGTGGATGGACACAAGGACCGTGAGCGAGAGCTCGGATGGGCGAGAGACGTGACCGGCGCTCACAGGCTGGCATCTCTGCTTCCTCCCTGGTTCAGCCCACTGCCAGCCTTGCACGGGGCAGAGGTGGCTGGAGCTTCAACCACGTCCCGCCTGCCGGCCAGCCTTCCCTTTCTCTTGTCACTGCAGCTTTCTTAGGACTTGAATAGCTGCCCCTCCTCCTGCCCCTTCAGTGCCAGAGACGGTGACAGGTCCTCCTCTCCTCTCCTGTGCTGCCAGGGTGTGAACCAGCTTTCCTGGTCCCTGTCCTCAGCCTGCAGCAACAGAAGGGCAGCCATCCGCCCGCTTTGGGGACTCGCTGAACCAGCTGGGGGGCTCCCAGGCCCATCAGCTCAGCTGGGTTTGTTTGTAGCTTTGCCCCCAAAGAGGAGATCTGGCCATGCTGCTTCCTTCATGTTCTGTGGAGGCCTCAGCTCCCACTTGCCTCTGGATTTTCCCAGTACTGGAGATAGAACCCAGGAAGACTCTACCTCTAAGCTCTGCCCCCCTTTTTTGAAACAGGGTCTCACTAAGTTGCCCAAGCTGGCCTCAACCCTTTGATCCTCCTGCCTCAGCCTCCTGCGTGGAGGGATTACATGCAAGCACCTCGCCCCGCCTCACCTCTGAGCTTTCACGCATGCTCTCGGCTCCTCAAGGCTCCCTCTCCTCTGGCTCGTCTTCCTCCTTCCCTCACACGTGCTCATGGTGCTAAAGAACACTACCCCACACCGATCGTGTTCAATTTGGGTTCTTCAAAGTCTGTCTCCTCCAATAAACTGAAAATTCTCCAGGACAAGGTTGTGTTCCCAACACCTGGGATTCAACTGCTTAATAATCAGCCGTACTTGCAACCCCAGTACTTGGAAGGCAGAGACAGGAGGATCACAGGTTCAACTTAGCAAGGCCCTGTTACAAAATTTAAATTTTTTTTTTAATTTTAAAAAAGGGATGGGGAATTTAGCTCAGTAATAGAGCGCCCCTGGGGAGCCGGGCATGGTGGCGCACTCTTGTAATCCGAGCATTCAGGAGGCTGAGACTGCAGGATCATGGTTTGCAGACAGCCTCAGCTACTTAGCGAGGCCCTTTGCAACTCAGTGAGACCCTGTTTCAAAAATAAAATGACTGAAAAATAAAACTGAGGGTGTCGCTCGGAAGTAGAATGCCCCTGGGTTCCATCTCCAGTATAGTAAAAGAAAAAAAAAAAATTCAGGCATGGCGGCACACGCTTGTAATCCCAGCACTTGGGAGGCTGAGACAGGAGGATCGCACAGGTTCAAAGCCAGCCTCAGGTACTGAGTGAGGCTTTCAGCAACTTAGTGAGACCCTGTTTCCAAATAAAGTATAAAATAGGTCTAGGAGTATAGCCCGGAGGTAGAAAAGCCCCTGGGTTCCACCCCCAGTACCACCAAAAAAAAAAAAAAAAAAAAAAGAGCACCCCTGGGTTTAATCCCCTGTACCACAAGGAGGAAGGAAGGAAGGAAGGAAGGAAGGAAGGAAGGAAGGAAGGAGTGTGTTGCATAAATAAATGGGCAAATGGGCACAGACTGAATAAGACGTCTAGAGCAGGCTAGCGCAGAGCAAGGCCTGGGCCCGACCTCCAGCACCACACGAAGGCCGGCTCTCCACTGCAGCGCCCCAGTCCCTGAGCCAGCGCCCAGCCAGGCTGTGTCCCAAGCACTTGCCTTTGGACCGGCCATCGCACCCCCACATCCATCGCCCGCAGCTGGCGGCTTTGTCTGGCGAAGGCGCACAGGTGGGGAAGGCCTGAGTCCCTGCAGGAAACCCACAGGGTGGTGTTCATGAGAGGGGCTGAGGGGAGGTCACTGTGAGCACCCAGCAAGGCTCTTGGCTTGGCTCTAGGAACCCGAAGTCACTCTGGCTCAAAGAGCCTGTGACCAAAAGTGGCCCAAAGACGGCAGGTTTGGGGCAGATGTGGATAAGCAGGAGGGGAGGGCCCTGGACAGGCCATGTGCCGGGGTGGGGGCTGAGGCTCCCGCTTTCCTCTCACCTCCCTAAAGCTCCTCCTGCATCCTGGGTAACCATGGCAACCCAGCAACTGCACTGACACACAGTTCCCTTCCATTTCTTAAAAACCCCAAGTGGAGTCCCCTTACTCACCGCGTGACCTCGGCCACGCGTGACCTCGGCCACACTTCCAGACCCAGCAAGGTCACCTGCAAAGCAGGGGCGATTCGCCTCCCAGGGCCTGGGCTTGTTTGGAATATGCAGTGTTTATACGTGTAGACTGTGCGGCCCTACTTGGCACACAATATAATTCTACCGGTTTTGTTTCTATGCTGAAGTTCTAATTTAATTTACCCAGGGTAAATCAGCTCTGATACACAGTGAACACAATTATAAAATACTAAATCTGCCCATCATGCCCCATTTAAGAAGGAATTTTTTTTTCTTAAAAGAGTCTCACTAAGTTGCTGAAGGTCTTCGCTGGCCTCGACCCTCCTGTCTCAGCCTCCCAAGCGCTAGGATTACAGGTATGTACCACCACGCCAAGCCAAGAAGGAAAATTTCTGATAAGACCTTAAAATGCTAAATCATAAACAGCATATATGCTGTTTCACAGTTTCAAAACCAGAAGTGTCCAGGTTTTGGATTCTCACCACCGTGGGGCTCAGCTCTTTCACACAGTCTGTCTCTTAAGTTTGGTCCAATTTCTTCCACTTTGGAAATAGGAAAAGTGAAATTTAGAAGGGTCCTAGACATGTGAACAGCCACACCGCTAGAAATGACAGAAATGAGGAGAGAGACAAGTAGAATAATGGAAGAGGATTGTGGGAAAAGGTGGGGGGAGAAAAGGAACCCAAGCTGAGGCCAGCCTCAGCAACTTAGCGGAACCTTGTTTAAAAACAAAAAAATAAAAAGGGCTAGGGGTGTAGCTCAGAGGCAGAATGTTCCTGTTCAATCCCCAGTACCACAAAAAAGGTACCACATACGAAGGCACCACTTCCAGCCTCACTACGAGGCATGGGGAGGGGTGGGTGGCCTGTGGGGTCCAGAGAAACACACCAAGCGCTGCGTGCCTGTGTCTACATCACTTTGACCCTCACTATGATGTGTGATCACTGTGTACCAATGAAAGCATTAAAAAAAATGACAGAAAGGGAGATGGAGCCCTAAGTCTGCGTCCAACCTAAGGGTCACTGGCCCTTCTCAAGTGATGTTCTCAGTGTTTGTTTCTTTACTTACTGATTTACATTTTTGAGATGGGTCTCACAATGTTGCTCAGGCTGGTCCTGAACTCCTGGGCCTCAGCCTCCCCAGTAGCAGGGAATACAGGTGTGCACCGCCAGGCCCGGCTTCCAGGGTTTATTTAACTGCAGTTGTTTCCAGCCAGGTGTGGTAGCGCACGCATGTAATCCCAGCCCTCGGGAGGCTGAGACAGGAGGATTGCACAGGTTTGAAGCCAGCCTCAGCTACTTAGTGAGGCTCTCGGCAACTTAGTGAGACCCTATTTCCAAATAAAATATAAAAAATAGATCTGAGAGTGTAGCCTGGAGGTAGGAAGCCCCTAGGTTCCATCTCCGGTACCAATAAATAAATAAATAAATGCAGTTGTTTCCAAATGGCACTTAGTGGCCATGTCTAGTAAGAAAACACCTACAAATTGATCAAAAATCATTTGCTGGTTAGTACAGATGTTGATTTTCTGACTGTGCCCAGTCGCATTCTGAAGTCTTCACTGCAAGTTGCACACACGTCCTCGTGGGTCCTTTCCCCCACATGCTGGTGACCTGGAAAGCTCGGGGACGTTCAGAGCCCCAGAGATGCTGCTGCTTTTGGGTGAAGAGCGACCAGGGAAGTCCAGGTCCATGCCCATCCCTGAAACATCTCTCAAATGCTTGTCTGGGTGTGTAGTGCTTGGCCGGCCTGGGAGCACCGTCACCGGCCTGCATCACACCCTCCACATGTCCGCAGACGCTTCCAGAGTGGTAGACCTGAGCCAAGAAAATAAACTGAGCGGTAATCGCTTCGGTCCTACACAAGTGCTGCTTTGGTGTCTCGGCCTTGTCCCCGACAGACGAGTGAGAGTCCTGAGTGGAAACACAGACGGCCATTAGTATGAGACATGAAGCAAGGGGGGGGCTCTCCCGGGCCTCCGATCCTCACTCGCTGGGCCTTGCTCCCCACGGGACAGAGCACGGGGATCTTTCCCCATACAGACCCAGCCGCCACCGTCACTTAGCTTGCCCTTAAAACGTCCTAGGAGAATATAAAAGCCAAAGCATGAGCGCACGCGCTCTGCACCTACAGAACACACCGAGGCACGGCAGTCAGGCCAATCAGCCAAGGTCATAGAACTAGTCAAATCAAAACTCGGTGATCTCAGTACTTGGGAGGCTGAGACAGGGGGATCGCAGTTTCAAGGACAGCCTGGGGATGGAACCCAGGGGCATTCAACCTCTGAACTACACCCCCTGCCCTATTTTATATTCTTTATTTTGAAGCCGTCTCACTAAGTTGCAGAGGGCCTCACTAAGTAGCTGAGGCTGGCCACGAACCGTGATCCTCTAGTTTCAGCTCCCTACTGCTGGATTACAAGCGTGCGCCGCCACGCCCGGCCCACAGTTCTTATTTTTAAATCACAGTCGCCAGCACCGCACACAACTTGAGAAAGTGCTAGGACAAGGTGTTAGCGTGGCTCCCTGCCCCACGCAGAGACCCCGCGTCACAGCCTTATAGATACACGGTGAGTCCCCCTGACTCCCAGCCCTGCCCGCGCTGTGGCCTTTGCTGCTCTGGGTCACTCTCCGCCACAGGCCCAGCGGTGTCAGGAGCCACACGGAGCTACACATCCGGTCCCCCTGCATCGCCCCAGCACTCGAGGAACAGAAACTGGGCCCGATAGCTGATGGCAGACCCTGCATCCAGCCCTCAGATCCCACCGGCCACACTCTGCCTGCCCTGGTGCCCTACCAGGCTGGACTGTAAAACCTCACGCGCTGTTGGTCATCTGCTGAGTTCTCACACGAGGAGGTGCACACCATTTCCCCCAGACCAGACACCTAAGACCTGAAGAGACAGAGTGCTGATGGCGCCGGTGTCTCTGGGCTGGGTCCTGGCAGATCTGGGATTCCACCACCACGGAGGCTGACCTTGAATTATTTCCACTTACCACTCGGGCGCACTGAAGGCCCCGTGCAGTCCAGCAGAGTCTAGACCTCGAGTCTCCACCGAGGTGGCGGTGGCTGGGGAGGCCCAGCGTTCCTGGCTTCCCGGCGGGACACGCCACTGGACCAGCCGCACCCCTCGGCACACAGCCAGAAGCATGGATGGCGGACCCCCCAGAGCCGGCACCAGCCAGGCGAGGGAGGATTTTCCAGCTGAGTGTTTAGGGGGTGGAGTTCACATTAATGTACAGGTCTATGGCCCCAAAATACCCAAAGGGAAAGTACGGTCATTTACAGGCGCTGAAAGGCAAACAAAGGAGGGAAAGTTAAAACAAAAGCTATCTCTCTGACGATCTGCCATTTCCTTTTTTCCAGTTTTTCTTCGCCCTCTTGGGAAACTGGCATCTGGCTCTCCCGTCACCACGGTCCTAACGTGTAGGGACACGGCCTGCAGAGCCGGCCTCTGTACAATGCCCCTGCGGAGCCACGCTGATCACAGCCCTCTGCGAGTCCCTGGTCCCAGGCCGCTGTGTCCTCAGCCATGGCGCAGCCCCGCCGCCACGGGAAGGGAGCCACGGGCGAGAACGAGGCCCTCCTCAGCTGGATCGTCGGCTTCCATACAGTTTGACAAAAGATCATTAACTTCCATAACGTTACCTACCCTAGGCGAAAACAATGTAAAAAAATTTTATTTAGGAAAACAAACCAAGTTAAAAAGAGAGATGAGAGCTTAGCATAAAACAAATAAGTAAATAATACAGAAAGAAAGGCTAGGAGGGCTAGCACATACCTGTAATCCCAGTACTTGGGAGGCTGAGGCAGGGGGATCAAAGGTTTGAGGCCAGCCTCAACAATTTATCAAGACCCTGTTTCAAAATTTAAAAAAAAAAAAGGGCTGGGATGTATCTTGAAAGTAGAATGCCCCTGGGTCCAGTCCCCTCCCCTCCATAAAAGAAAGAAAATCCATCTCTGGGATGAACTTACCATTTGTGTGTGTGTGTGTGTGTGTGTGTGTGTGTGTGTGTGTGGTACTGAGGTTGGAACCCAGAGGCTTTCTACCTCCAGGCTATACTCCCAGACCTATTTTTATATTTTATTTTTATATTTTATTTTATTTTTATATTTTATTTTATTTTATTTATTTATTTTATTTTATATTTTATTTTTATATTTTATCCGCAAAGGTAGCCTTGGAACAGGAAAATCTGCCTAGTTAAACATCTAGCCAAATAAGAGTGTGTGCATGTGTGCACGCGTGTGTGTGCGCATGTGTGTGTGCATGTGACTGTGTGTGTGTGCATATGATTGTGTGTGTGTGACTGTGTATGTGCATATGATTGTGTGTGTGTGACTGTGTGTGTGTGCATATGATTATGTGTGTGTTATTGGGGATTGAGCCCAGGGCCATTCTACCTCCAAGCTATTAGAAGGTCCTGCTAAGCTGCTAACAGTCTCACTAAATGGCAGAGGCTGGCTTCAAACCTGTAATCCTCCTATTTCAGCCTCCCAAATACTGGGATTACACGCGTGCACCACTATGCACAGCTTAAGAATGAGCCATTCGTTTAACAAAACTCTTTGGGATACGGCGCCAAAACCACAGGGACCGGGCGTGGTGGCACACACTTGTCATCCCAGCATTCGGGAGGCAGAGACCGGAGGATCACGGTTCACAGCCAGCCTCAGCTACTTAGTGAGGCCCTCTGCAACTCAGTGAGACCCTGTTTCAAAAAATAAAAATACTAAAAAATAGGACTGAGAGTGTATCTCAGCGGTAGAATGCCCTGGGTTCCATCCCCAGTACTGAAAAAAATAAATAAATAAAACCACAGGAAGCTTTTGCATCTCTAGCACACCCGTGTTACACCTTCCACAGCCCATCTTACAGACCGTCTCCAAGACAACCAACTCAGTGTACAGACGTACTGCTGCTCTCTTTCCTGGCCTTTTGAAGCCAAATATTCAGTGGATGTGGAATTATAGTCCTGGAAAATATAACATATCAAATGGAGTGAGATGACTCATACCTATAAACCCCGCTACTCCGGAGGCCAGGGCAGGAAGATTGCCTCCTTCAAGTCCAGCCTGGGCAGCTTAGTGAGACACTGTCGCAAAATAAAATAAAATGGAAAGCCGGGAGTGGTGGCGCACGCTTGTAATCCCAGCATTCTAGAGGCTGAGATCATGGTTCGTGGACGGCCTCAGTGACTTAGTGAGGCCTTCTGCAACTTAGACCCTGTTTCAAACTAAAGTATAAAAAGGGCTGGGAGTGTAGCTTGGAGGTAGAATGTCCCTGGGTTCCATCCCCAGTGTCACAAAAAATAAAATAAAAAAGGTTGAAAGGTGGTCCATGGTAGAATATTTGCCTATCATATGTAAGGCTCTGAGTTTGATCCATCCATCAGTTGGTGAAAAATCTGGGTTGTTTCCACTGTCTGTTATGAACTGTGCTTCTGCGAACCTCTCTGTGCAAGATTCGTGTGCCCAACAGAACGTAGTGTGCAACTCTAATATAACATCGCTCGCTTGGGGTTGTAATTATTTTTATATCCTTCCCCCACTGAATTATAAAATCTAGGACCCAACCACTCTTGGAACCTGCTTGTCACAAGCAAGCCAGTGAATGAATGAATGAATGAATGAATGGGTGGACTCTCTTAAGCAAGGCGGACCGTGTATGGTCATATTGATTTTCGACTAAGGAATTTGGGCGATAAGCCAGAAAGGTGGCGTCAAAGTAGGAAGAGAGCAATCCTGAACCTGAGTAACTAAATAAGACCCATGACTGCCCCCGACCCCGCGTGCAGTCGAGGTAGCTTTGTGGCGCCCTCGTCCCTTCGTGAGCGCCATCTCACGAGATCGTGTCGGGCTGGCAGGAGAGGCTGCTCTGAGACCCGAGCAAAGCGCCCGGTGGGCACCTGCTCCACAGAGGACCCCTAGCAAGCCCTGGCGGCTCCCTGATGGCAGTGAGCGCTGAGCCCCTCCCAGAGCCACCCACAGGACCCCGAGCCCGAGCCTGTTCCCCTGACGGCATGGAAGAGCGATACCTACAAGAAACCACGACGGCTCACACCTCCTTGGTGCCCACGCCGAGACCCAGCAGGGTGGCCACCTGGGGGCAGAAGGCAGGAGGGCTCTCGCCCCATCACCATCGGCCAGCGGGCACTAGTGGGAGGAGTCACCTCTTCCGGGTCTCTCTTGGGCAACGTGGGCATGTCATAAACACTCCCCTGAGCTTGTCTGCAGCATGGCCTGGGGTCCGCGCCATGAGAAAATGTGTCGTCCTCTGTTGAGCTGATTAGAAATGCCAGAGCACATTACAGGCTGAGAACAGGAGCCCGGCGGTGCTATTTAGAGACCCTGACGGGCTGCCTGGCCCCCGAGGGCCTCTGGGCACCTGACCCTGTGTGCTGAGAGCACAGGATGACGTCGCCTCGGCGGACACCTTTGGTCACCTCGGAGGTTCCCGGTGACAGCTCACAGCACACAAACCCTAAAATAACTGATTAAGAGGTGGATGCTATTTCTAAAAAGTACAGCCTGTTCCGCTTCGGGTGCCAGGGGGTTACGTCACTTTATCTGTTCCCATCACAAATGCTTTCTGGAGGGCCAGTCCTCAACGCCCACTCTGCTAACTTGCTCCCCGGCTGTGGGGCCAGGAGCCCCATCCTGGCGAAAGGTGGACGTTTCACCCTCAGTCTCAAGACCCGGCTGCTCGAAAATGCCGAGTGCAAAGAGCGGGCTTTGCAGCACAACACGTCGCCCAGGTGTGATTTTCCAGGGGCCCAGCCCTTTGTACCTGGGCCAGGAGTAAGGGTGCAGTGACTGACCTCAGCTTCCTACAAAGAATAGAGAATGCAGAAGACCCAAGACTACCACAAGTAAAGAAGGGACTTCAGACGGCCGAGGAAGACTCCAGGAAGGCTCAGAGTGCCTGGCTCTGAATATTAATTCTGCCGTCTCTTATCTGCGTGCCTTGCCCCGTCTCCGGTGATATCTGTTGTGCAGAATTGTCTCAGGACTAAATGAATTGATACTAACATTTTAGGCCTATTAAAAATGCCTGGAAGCTGAGAATCCTAATACTTAGGAGGCAGAGACCGGAGGATCGCAGGTTCGCGGCCGGCCTCAGCTACTTAGTGAGGCCCTCCTCAACTTAGTGAGACCCTGTTTCCAAATAAAGAATGAAAAATAGGGCTGGGGTGTAGGTTGGAGATAGAATGCCCCTGGGTTCCATCCCCGTGCCACAAAGAAATGATGACTGGAACACAATAAGTAACACGTAAGTGTTTATAACATAGTTTAAAAACTTATCCTGAAACCCTGTCTGGGGAAGAATTTCTGTGTAAGCACCGGACACAGCTTCACCTGCGTGTTGACAAAGCCTCGGGTCTCAGCAGGCAGAATCTTCATGCATCGACTCCCGTAGCACAGGGGATTAAAGACACCGGAAGGAATGGCCATTTTAGAATGGTCAGAAGGGGCTGGGACGGCATCTCAGGGGCAGAGAGCATGCTTAGCGTGTGCAAGGCCCTGGGTTCAATCTGCACAAAATAGAACTCAAAAATGGACAAAAAAGCAAAGATACTAACCTGACCTAACAGTATAGGTTAGATAAAAGAAGCGGCTCCTCCCTTTCAAATGATCAAAAGGCAAAATTAAAAAAAAAAAAAAAGTCATGCGTGGCGGCCCACCCTTGTAATCCCAGTACTTGGGAGGCTGAGACAGAAGGATTGCAGATTTAAAGCCAATTCCTAATTCCTTAGCAAGACCCTGCTTCAAAATAAAAAATTTTAAAAAGGCAAAAAGTGTCTGTGACTGGGAAGCTCTTCTAAAATGGAGCTTGGGAAGAGAGAGTCTTTTTTCTCTCAACCTCTAAATATTTCAAAGTAAGTAACTGATTCTAGGCATTATTACAGTGGTCAGTTTCTGGAGCAGGAAGATACTTTCCTTGCGAGAATGGAAGGCAGGGATCCTTGGGTCCAAAAGTCTCAGACACTGGCAACCTATTTAATATTTACAGGGATACATTATTATTATTTTTATCATTATTATTATTTTTTTTTTTTTGCAGTGCTGGGAATGGAATCCAGGGTCGTTTTACCTCTGAGCTACACTTCCAGCCCTATTTTTTTATTCTTTATTTTAAAACAAGGTCTTACTAAGTTACAGAGGGTCTCACTAAGTAGCTGAGGCTGGCCTCGAAGCTTTGATCCTCCTTTCTCAGCCTCCCAAGTACTGGGATTACAAGTGTGCGCCACCACGCCCAGCTCATTTATTACTAATTTTTAAAGAAACCGCTTTTACATTCAAGGACAATCTCTCTGAGCCAAATTTCAGCCCTGGGCTGCGGGGCACACCTGTGAAAACAGACCCTCCCACCTGGACCTGTCACCGCCTGCAGCGCGAGCTGTCGCCGTGCCCTGGAGTGTGGGCGGGCGAGGCGGGCAGGCCGGGTTGAACATCGCCTGCTGGGGCTTGGGTGGCTCCGCGGCCCTGAGAGGCTAGAAAGCTCCAACACCACGGGCACCTGAGGCCCACGGTGCAGGACCGCGGGACCGCCCCCACTTTATTATTATTCTTTTAACTAAATGTCCGCAGTCCCAGGGCCCCTCGCCTGCAGAGTGCGGCCTGCCACCTGCAATGGGACGTTTTTGATGCGAATGTTATCACTGCCCAGACACGATCACTTCCTCACGGTCATTTTAAGACATAAAATGAAAGAAACAGGTTTTTCTCGAAAGGAACATCTTGAGAACAGAAAACCAACCCCTCAGATAAAAGGCCTGTTAGGCGTCAAGAAATAAAAAGCAGCAGGAATATTTAAAACACATGGGGAAGAGGAAAAGGGTGGGGTGATGGAACCAGACCTCCGGTCCCCATCACTAGGAGCAAGCAATGTCCGACAGAGCGCTTGATTTTAACCCATGTTTTGGTCCTGGAGATTGAACCCAGGGGCGGTGTCTCTCTGAGACGCACTCTCAGGCATTTGATTTTGTGTTATGCAGCAGGGTCTTGCTAAGTTGCTGAGGCTGGCCGTGAACCTGTGATCCTCCTGTCTCAGCCACCCAAGTACTGGGATTACAGACAGGTGTGCAACCACCATGCCCCGCTTCCCCACAAAACTTAAGGGGGATAACTAATGCCCCCTTCACTTAACAAAGGTGCCAGCAGGCTCGGAGTGGACCACACTGGACTCACCGGTGATGCGCGCTGAAGGATGAGGTATATAGCATCGCTGTGGAGGAGCACGCACCAGGCTCCTCCACCTGGAACAGGAAGGAGCTCTGCCTGAGATAGTGGGAGGCGGGGACATTCTCCAGTTCCAAAGTATTAAAAGAGCGGGATGCAGTGCAGCTCATACCTAGAATTCCAGTATTTTGGAGGCAGGACGATCACAGGTTCAAGGCTAGCCTCAACAATTTTGCAAGACCCTCTTCAAAAAAATAAAAAGCAGGGCATGGTAGTACACACTTGTAATCCCAGCATTTGGGAGGTTGAGACCGGAAGATTGTGGTTCTCAGACAGCCTCAGCTACTTAGCGAGGCCCTATTCAACTCAATGAGACTGTTTCAAAATAAAGAATAAGAGCTGGGCGTGGTGGCGCACACTTGTAATCCCCGCACTTGGGAGGCAGAGACAGGAGGATCGCGCTGGTTCGGAGCCAGCTGCGCGCGCTGGCTTAAGAGACCCTGTTTCCAAATATAAAAAATATAAAATAGGTCTGGGAGTGTATCCCGGAGGTAGAAGGGCTTCCAGGAACCCCAGTACCACAAAGAAAGAAAGAAAGAAAGAAAGAAAGAAAGAAAGAAAGAAAGAAAGAAAGAAAGAAAGAAAGAAAGAAAGAAAGAAAGAGAGAAAGAAAGAGGACTGGGGTGTAGCTTGGGGGTAGAATGCCCCTGATTCAATTCCCAGTACTGCAAAATAATAAAATAAAATGGGCTGGGAATGTAGCTCAGTGGCTCTGGGTTCAATTTCCATTGCAAAAAAAAAGGGCCAAGGACCCCTTGACGGTGTAGACAAGGCCATCCACGGTGCAGTTGGAGGCCGCTGGGACGCATGATCCTCTCTGAGGTCAAGACGTCCCTCTGAGGTCCAGGACCCAGGGGATCAGGGATGAGGAGTCAAACAAGAGAAAACCGCCAACCAAGGGAGGCCGGGGCAGGCTCTCAGGCACAGGCAAGTGGTTCCTGGGCCCAAAGAAGGGTAACATGGCTGGAGTGTGGCGAGCTCAGATCTAAGAGCTCAAGACACCTGCAACAGTGTCGGGGCCGGATGTCACAGGGCCTTGCACAGACATCCTGAGCGCTAAAGCAAGGGGGAGCCAGGTGTGTAAGTTAGACATTTTTTCATGCATGCTTTTAATGGAAAACGCATCATAGGGGCTGATACAGGTCAGAGGAGGTCTCACCAGGAAGCTCCCACAGAAAGTGGCTGAGGGCCATGGGGAGCACACATTCCCGGAGCCAGCCCCCAACCCAGCACAAGGCAACGGGGGCAAGATACAAAACTAGACAGCCACGTTGGGTGTGGTGGCGCACGCTTGTGATCCCCGCGCTTGGGAGGCTGAGACAGGAGGATCACACAGGTTCGAAGCCAGCCTCAGCTACTTTGGCTCTCAGCAACTTAGTGAGACCCTGCTTTCAAATAAAATATAAAGTAGGTCTGGGAGTGTAGCCTGGGGGTAGAAAGTCCCTGAGTTCCATCCCAGTACCACAGGGGGAAAACAAAAAACAAAAAACTAGACAGTCAACAGCCTAGCCCCAAAACAGGCCAGCCAGCCATCCCTGCAGTGAGAAATGGGCCATCAGCATGAAGGGGTGAGCAGGCAGGGGCGAGGGAGCCCAGGCAGAGACAGAGACTCAGGCTAGGGCTGGGCTAAAGCCCTCGAGAAAAGAACAGAGGGAGAAACAGTAACAGGGTCCACTACTGCCCAGAGCCAAGGCTGTTAGAAAGTTCCAGGCCCCGAGGACAGAAGGTCAAACATGGAACCTCCCCAAGAGGAGGCTCTGGAACGAGCCAAGCTCCTGCCGTGTGCCCCTGCATCTGAGATCCCTAATCTCAGGATCAAAGTTCCAACACCAAAGAGCCTGGCTCAGCCCGGGGTCCAGGGAACTGGCAGGGGGTTCCCAGAACCCTAGGAGCCAGGGGCAGCGAAAGAGAAGCCAGCAAACCAGAGACCAGAATAAACCCAAGCCAAACTAAATGCATTTTCTAGGTGGGAGGTAGGAAAGGTATAGAATGGGATGCTCCAGTGATGGAATGGGGAGTCAGGTGTGGTGGTCCATTCCTGTAATCCCAGTATTTGGGAGGCTGAGACTGGAGGATCGTAGGTTCGAAAACAGCCTCCGCAACTTAGCAAGACCTTGTTTCAAATTAAAAATTTAAAAAGGGTTGGGGGTATAGCCGAGAGGAAGAATGTTCCCTGGGTTCACGCCCCAGAACACCAAAAAAGACAAAAAGCATAGGAAATAATGAGACCGGAAAGTAAGACATGGAGAAACAGACACAAATAATTTAAAATCTTGGAAACAAAAATTAGAGTCATTCATATAATAACAAGTAAATGGGAAAAAATTCTAACTAGACACAACCCAAGAGAGAATAGCGTGTGTGTGTGTGTGTGTGTGTATGTGTGTGTGTGTATGTGTGTGTGTGTGTGTGTGTGTGTGTGTGTGTGGTGAGGTATGTGACTGTGACTAGGAATTGAACCAGACACTTTCTGCCTCTGAGCTAAACATTCCCAGCCCTTTTATTATTAGTACTATTTTTCATTTTGAAACAGTCCCACTAGGTTGCTGACAGTCTCGCTAAGTTGCTGAGACTGGTCTTGAACCACAACCCTCCTATCTCAGCCACCCAAGTACTGGGTTATAGGTGTGTGCTATCACATCCGGGTAGGCCTGTCCTCTCTAGACTGTCTAGGGTTTGGTATCTTACAGAGAAGTAAAGACTAAGAAGTTGTTCCAGACTGAAGGCGACCGTAAAAGCACGACGACAGAGCGCATCCTGCAGCCCTGATGGGGCTCGGGATCAGACGCAGGAGAGACCGTGATGCCGCCGCCGTCCAGATCAAAACGGGCTGAGGACAGGGTAGCAGTGTCAGTAGCGAAAGGATTTCCATGTCGACTTGGAAAGTCACTTAGTGAATGTATAGATAACTTGGGGAAAATATGCCCTAGAATATTTAGGTGGCATAAGGCATTATGTCTGCATTTTATTCTTAAATGGTAAAAAAAAAAAAAAGAGTAAGCCAGGCATAGTGGCACATGCTTGTAATTCTAACATTTAGGAGGCTGAGACATGAGGATCAGGGTTTGCGGACAGCCTCAGCTACTTAGTGAGGCCCCCTGCAACTCAGTGAGACCCTGTTTCCAAATAAAGAAGAAAAAATAGGGCAGGGGGTGTAGCTTGGAGGAAGAATGCCCCTGGGTTCCATCCTCAGTACTGCCAAAAAAGAGTAGAGCTAGCCAGGTGTGATGGCACGAGCCTATAATCCCTGTACTTTGGGAGGCCGAGACAAGAGGGTCGCAGGTTCAAGGACAGCCTCAGCAAGTAGTGAGACCTGCATCAACCTAGCAAGACCCTGTTTCCAAATAAGAAATAAAATTGGGCTGGGGTGTAGCTCAAAGGTGGAATGCTCTAGGTTCAATCCTCAGTACCACACACACAAAAAAAGACTAAAAAAGTAGAGATAAGGATGAAAATGATTACAGAGTCAGAGAAAGAGAGAGAAAGGATGTGTCCTGCCTGCGGTGAATAGTAATAAGGGGTCTAATCCGGAGACCTGCGTTTCCGTAAACTCCCAACTCCCAATATTCTTACCACTTCTCTGTAAATTTTAAATTACTTCAAAATAAATTATTTAAATAGAATGAGAAGCATATATATATATATATATATATATATATATATATAACCCATTCTAACTTCAAACAGAAATTGCTAGAGAGAGCGAGTGTGTGTCTGTGTGTATGTGTGCGAGTGTGTGTCTGTGTGTATGTGTGTGTGTGTGTGTGTGTGTGTTCCTCCTGTCTTAGCCTCCCAAGTACTTAGATTACAGGCATTTACCACAATGCCTGGGAGAAATATGTAATTTTTTTTTTTTTGGCTCTACTAAAAACCAGGGGCATTCTTCTACCTCTGAGTGACACACCCAGCCCTATTTTTTATTCTTTTATTTTGAAACAGGGTCTCACTGAGTTACAAAGGGCCTCACTAAGTAGCTGAGGCTGTCCTCAAACCGTGATTCTCCTGTCTCAGCCTCCCAATGCTGGGATTACAAGCGTGTCCACCATGTCCGGCTTGGAATATATAATTTTTGATACCAATATTTCTTAGTCAAAAATAAAATTTGTCTTAATGCCTAAGAATGATTTCCAAAATGCAAAAATAAGACTTTATTCCTCTTTGTCTTTAAAAAAATTTAAAAAATAAAAATCATGCCAAATTAGGCTCCATCTCAAGAATGCAAAGAAATAAGCTTGTCACCCCCGCACGTCCACAGGAGTGGAGCTTTACTGCTTGGCCCTGGGAGGGCAGATCCTATCTGATGAGACCTGGTGGGGATTCACAAGCAGGAAGCCGCCTCGTCATTCCTGGTAACCTGCTCCCCCCATTCAGGTCCTGGTGTAAAGCTCTGCGGCTGCGCCCGCCAGCGGCCTCAGCCTTGCTTGTACTCTTTTTAAGTATACGTAGGCTTCGTTGTTTTCAATTAGCAATACTAATAAAAGCGAACTTTTTCTGAGTGCTTACTGTACAGAGGAAGTGTTCCTGTGACTCATCCTTCTTACAGGCACTGCGGGAAGGATTAAAAGCAGAGCTTTCGCGGCACAAACGCCGGCCCCTGTTTAGAGCGTTCGATGTCCTACATGCGGTTTGTGAGGCCAGACAAACAACCCCTCTGCTGCTGTTCTGTCTGTGATAACCGAGAAGATGGGGATGCCACATGTCGAGAGTGACATGTGTAAACGGGAGCACATCCTGAGGAAGTCAGAGCGCGCAGAAGGAATGGGAGGAAGGGAGCTGTTTATACTACAGAGCGGAGCGGAGGGCACAGGCGCCACTCTCAGATGCCCGAGGCCGCGTGCGGCAGAGGGACGCCACTTACTCTGAGTGGCTCAAAAGGATAAATTAAAACCCATGAATGAAAAGAATGTAAGATTTTGAATTAAAAAAAAAAGAAAACACTAACCGAGAGTGGTGGCCCATGCCTGTAATGCCAGTACCTGGGAGGCAGAGACAGGAGGATCGCAGGTTCGCGGCAGCCTCGGCAACTCAGTGGGACCATCAGCAACTGAGCAATAACATTTCAAAATTTAAAAAAAATGTTAAAGGGCTGGGAGTGTAGCTCAGAGGAAGAATGTCTCTGGGTTCAAAACACAGCACCAAATGAAAGAAAGAAAGAAAGAAGAAAGAAAGAAAGAAAGAAAGAAAGAAAGAAAGAAAGAAAGAAAGAAAGAAAGAAAGGAAGGAAGGAAGGAAGGAAGGAAGGAAGGAAGAAAGAAAGAAAGAAAGAAAGAAAGAAAGAAAGAAAAGATTTATTTAAAAAATAAGTAAAATGCTGGGCGTGGTGGCACACACTTGTAATCCCCGCGCTTGGGAGGCTGAGACAGGAGGATCGCACAGGTTCAAAACCAGCCTCAGCTACTGAGTGAGGCTCTCAGCAACTGAGACCCTGTTTCCAAATAAATATAAAATAGGTCTGGGAGTATAGCCCGGAGGTAGAAAAGCCCCAGGGTTCCATCTTCAGTACCACACACAATAATAATAATAATAATAATAATAATAATAATAATAAATACATAAGTAAAACAAGAAAGAGAAGAAGAAAGTAATTAGTGAAGTGTCTCCAATTACTTGGCAGGGCCTGCTCCTCCCCTGCTCTTCCTGCCCCCTGGCTCCGCCATTCAGGCACGCCCAGCCTCACCACAGAGGCCCCGGTGCCTCTGTCTGGCACCCTCTTTCTCTCCTCCTCTTTCAGGTCAGCCAGGTAACCCAGATCTCGGGGCCTACTCTCCCTGTCCCAGGGAGACAAAGATTCTAAGCGAAGGCTTCCTCCTCACCTCTGCTCACTCCTGCCCAAGGGCCAGTTCAGTATGGAAGAGCCGGCTGTGTCTGCGCGCCACCCACCAGACAGGGCCGCGGGTCAGAGGGAGGCTGGCCGTGAGCGACAGAGCTGGCTCAGCCAAAGATCCTGAGAACAGCTCAGTATCCATTCTTCCCACCCTCCTCTGGCCACACTGTTTGGAAATAACATAGGATATAATTTGTATCTTTGATGCCCCAAAGCCCTGTGCATTCCAGGCATGGTTCCCAGCCTGTGGGCCATTGAAGGTGGAGCCTCGTGGAAGGAAGTTAAGTTATTGGGCTGTGCCCTCAAGGGCGCACTGGGACCCAGCGCCCCTACTTCGGCTCTCTTTTTACTCCCTGGCCTCGACAAGGGGAATGACTTCCTTGGTCATGAGCTCCCCACCATGATGTGATGTCCTGTCCCTTCTCAGGCCCAAGTCAGCAAGGCCAATTGATAATGGACTGAAACTTCCAAAATTATGAGCAAAAAGTAAACCTTTTTTTTTTCTTGGTTCTGGGTTTTAAACCCAGGGGTATTGTACCTCTGAGCTGTGCCCCCATCCCCATTTTATTTTTTATTGGGAAACAGGGTCTCACTAAATTACCAAGAGTCTTGCTAAGTTGCTGAGGCTGGCTTCGAACCTGAACCTTTCCTCTTTATAAGTAGGTTATCTCAGGTATTTTGTAACAGTAACAGAAAACTAACTCAACATGTTTGTGTCTCACTCTCCTCCCTGGACTAGGAACTCCTCAGGAAGAAACTTTTCCTCTTCTCTGGACACCTGGTGTCTAACAAAGTATCTATTGCAGGATTGGTGGTAACAAATCATGTTGGGCCTATCTAACCTGAGGACGTCTTGGTGACCACCCTTTGATCATAACAAGCTACTTCACATCCCAAAGCAACGGTAGGGCCAGGCCTGGTGGCGCACGCTTGTCATCCCAGTACTTAGGAGGCTGAGACAGAGGATCGCAGGTTTGCCGCCAGCCTCAGTAACTTAGTGAGGCCGTTCGCAAATTAGTGTGACCCTGTTCCAAAATAAAAAATACAGCTAGGGATATAGCTCAGATGTAAAATTCCCTGGGTTCCATCCTAGTACCATAAAAAAAATTTTTTTTTAATGTAAGATGAGTGGCCTTTTCCTGAGTTTGTAAAAAGGCTACCAGAAGCCTCCCTGGTCAGTCCGTGAAGACCAAAAAGAGTGCGGGGAGTTGCATCCCAGTGGGCTCAGAGGGAGGCTGGGAAGCCTGCGGGCCAGGCCCAGGGGCTGGAAGCCAGCCCAGGCAGCGACCAGCTACACAGCCCAGGAGAAGTCTCCGTGGAGACTTAGGACCAGGACGGGCATCGGCTTTCCTGAACAGAGAGAGTGATGTCCCCGTGAGACGGGGCAAGCATCGACCCTGGGATGAGCGCTGAGACAGGGCAGCAGTCACAGATCGGGGAAGGTGGGGCTGGACGCGCGTCAGCCGCCGCCTGGCCTCGTGGCCGGCCTGATGCTGCCCAGCTGAGAAAGATCAAAGCCGCCGATGGCGACATAAAGAAAACCAGGACTGGAAGGGCAGAGCACCCCTAATGTGGAACGATGCAGACATCACCAGCTCCCTTGGGGGTGTGCGTGTGTGTGTGTGTGTGTGTGTGTGCATGCTGGGGATTTGAACCTGGGGCGCTCTGAGCTACACCCCTAGCCATTTTTATCTTGAAGCAGGGTCTCAATAAATTGCTGAGGGTCTTAAGTGGCTGAGGCTGGCCTTGAACCTGCAATCCTCCTGTCTCAGCCTCACAAGTATTGGGATTACAGGTATACACCACCATCCCCTGCTTCCAGGTATTTTGTGTGTTTATTTTGGGGTGGTTTTTTTATTTATTTATTTTTTTTGGTCCCTCTTAATCTAGGTTTACAAACTTCTGAGTGACAGCCCCCATCTAAGCACTCTTAAAGGAGAAATAACTCGCTGTAGGATGAGTCATTATCCCGGGCGGTTTTAAGGCCTTTGCTGTGACTCCCCACAGCAGAATCTTCCAGGCCTCCGGGTTCACACTCTTAATAGGCCTCTCCCGGGTGGGATTCTGGAGACCCAGGCCTCTTACAACCCCAAGGACTCAGTCCGTGGCTGGGCTGGCCTTTGCTCTTGGAGAAGCCCTCCAGTTGCTACTCCGGAAGAGAAGAAGCAGAGAATTCGGTCAATCGATGCCTTTCAAAGCGACTGCATCCATTAAGTATAAAGCCTGTCAGGCCACCGAACAAATCAAGCAGGGCAAGTCTAGTCCGTCAGGCACACCTGTTAGGCTTCCGGTGCTCCTGGAAGGCTTCCCTGGGCGCCCACCGAGACCTCAGTCTTTATTTCACCTGTCCGATTTTATCCCCAGAGAGAGGAGGGGCGTGACCTGCACCTGCGCGGCTCCTCTCCAGGCTCCAGCCTCCCAGCCCAAAGTGTGACCCTGACCAGGAACCTCCACCCACCGTGCGACCCACGAAGGCGCTTTGTCAAATGGGTACCTGCTTTGTGCCCGACACTTCGCATGGACTATCTCACCTAAAGCCAGGAATAAACGTCCTTACTGGCAAGTAAGAGAGAGAACTTCCCGAGGGTCAGTTTCAGCTTTATTTCGATGGTTTCTCTGTTTAGGGTCCATTCTTTTTCAGACCGGGAGCGGCCCCTGTAGAAGTAACTCGGCCTCCTAGGTGGAGTGACCGCAGCCCCGCCAGGTCAAGAGGCGTCCCCGGGATCTCCAGGCGTAGGCGTTGGGGAGGCGCCTCAGTACCCGTCTTCTCAAAATTACTGACATTCCAAAGTGGTTGGTAGGCAGTATCTGGGAACGAGTCAGGAAAAATGTTGTTTCTGGTAAAGGCCAACCTCCCACTAAAAGGCAGCCTGATTTTCCTACCCTCCACAACTAAAGGAAAGGGAGGCCCATGAGGGAGGCCAGCGAGGGAGGGCAGGGAAACGCCCTGGGCCTCCTGTTGCCTCCTGACTCCAGAAAAGCTAGTGAACTGAAGGAAGCAACAGGGACAGCACCAAGTGTGCCCGTGCTGCTGCCGTGTGTGACTCTAGGACTGAAATTAAAGCACTTGCCTGGCCGGGGGTCGTGCTGCACACCTGTGATCCCAGTACCTGGGAGGCTAAGACAGGAGGCTTTCAGGTTCAAGGCCAGCCTCAACAACTTAGTGAGGCCCTTCCCAACTTAGTGAGACCCTGTTTCAAAATAAAGAATTTAAAAATAGGGCTGGGTGTATAATTTAGAGGTAGAATGCCCCTGGGCTCCATCCCCGGTACTGCAAAAAAAAAAAAAAAAGAATAAAAAATAGGGCTGGGGGTGTATCTCGGAGAATAGAATGCTGCCTGGTTCAATCCCCAGTATGACAATCAGTCAATCAATCAATCAATCAATCAATCAATTCATCAATAGACAAAGGCTCAGAGAAAGGCCCTGCGGCGCTGGGGCTCTGGGCACGCTGAGAGTTATTGCCCCAGAGGACTGCAAAGGGTGTCTGACTCAGAGAACATTCCATCTGACCCCTTGATGACTCCAGCCCCTCCATGTACAAATGGGGACATTGAGAAGTGGTGTGACAGAGCCGTGTCCAAAGACACAGAGGCGCTGGCGGCCCTGCGCAGCCGGCGTGCTCCCCAATGCACAGCCCCCACTCTGAGCTCCCAAGCAGAAGGGCTCCGGCATCACTCCCAGGTAGGAGAGGCCCGGGCGGCCCTTCCTGGGGCTGCTGAAAGAATTGCAAACAATCGGCAAGAGACCTACTAAGCACAACCCTCACCCCGGCCCCTCCTCCTCCCCCCCCAAAATGAAAAGACAAAATAAATAACCCAGGGGCCCCATGACTAAGCATTTCAGGCGCTATGTGTGAGGCGATTGTAGAAGGCATCCACGGAGCCATGTGGAAAGTTTGGTATTGTTTTCCTAAAGGCCCACGCGCCGCGCTGCTGGGAGCCGCTGTAGGCCTGAGAGGCAGCCGGACACTTTCCACTCCTGCTCGGCCCCAGGATGCGAGCCGGGCGGGGGCTCGGAGACTTCCTGCGGCCCCAGAGAGGGGGCCGGGCTGACCCGCGGGAGGAGGCTCTGTCCAGCACAGCCCAGAGGAGGAAACCTCGTTTCCTCTTTTAAATCATCCAGAGGCGGAGCCGAGGGCTGTGTAGGAAGTAAGTTCATTGTTGCTGATGTTGCGGTCTGTGTCTTAAACATGGGGATCGCAGCTCTGATTACAGCCAGGCTGGGCAAGGGGAGGAAGTCAGAGCAAGCTTTCCTCCACCACTTGGGCAAGTGGCCGCAGCCTGCTACTGGCTCAGGGCGGTCATGCGGTGCGCTCGGCCACAAAATCCAGAAACCAGGCGAAGCCCCCCTTAGCTTTATTCACTGCCAAAAGCAAGCAGGGGAAAAAAATCTCACTTGGAAAGCTGTTTCCCTGTGGCTCGCAACAGGACCGTTCTCCCGTCTGGGAGGGGTCTGGGGAAGGAAGGCCTCGGGAGCCATTGTTAGCTGGAGAAAAAAGCGCTCACACTGTAAGCATGTACCAATGGCCGGAGGCCCGGTGCCCAGGATCCTGTGGAGAACGTTTACTCATCGCCCTTGTTACTGTGACTCTCAGAGACGCTCCCTCCCGCACATCTTCCTTGCTCCTGGCTGGGGAGATGAGTCCATCAGAACCAAGAGCGGCAGCGACACTTCCTCTTGTTAAGGACCAGGCCGGCGGGGGGAGAGGGAGCTGCTTTCACAGTTATTAATGGAGGGGATTTTTACAGGCCTTGGCTAAGCTGATAACTTCATCCGAATACTGACTCCTGAAAGCTATGGAGAGCAGTTGCGGAATACTTTTCAGAAAGAAGACGATGAGACTATAGTTCCTACTATATTCTCAATGAAGTCTGAAAATTAAATGTCATGTTCCATCAGGTCCCGAGATGCTCGGGTAGGACTTGACACTGAAGAAGTCTCCACAGAGCAGGACAATCAGACACAGGGCCTTTCAAGCCAAGTGTGATGGCGCACACCTATAATCTGGTACTTGGGAGACTGAGACAGAAGGCTCGCAGGTTCGAGGACAACCTCAGCAAGTAGTGAGACATTCGTCCACCTAGCGAGATTCTGTTTCAAAATAAAAATAAGTAGGGCAGGGAGTGTAGTTCAGAGGTACAGTGTCTCTGGGTTCAATCTCCAGTAACACACACACACACACACAAAAAGAATCAGGGGCTTTGCTTCCCCCCTCCAATAAATCAGGGTCTGATCCAACCTTATTTTGCCAACAATCAGCCTCGAATGTGGACTGCAGATGTTCATCCCTCGAGGCCCAGGTCCAAAAGCCACATCCTCCTAAGGCCCTCCCTGAATCCCCCAACAAGACTACCGTCTTTAGCCAGGTGTTCTGGTGCACGCCTATAATCCCTGTATCTGAAAGGCTGAGGCAGGAGGATTGTAGGTTTTAACACAGTTTCAGAAACTTACTGAGGCCCTTGGCGACTCAACAAGACCCTATATCAAAATAAAAAATAAGCCAGGCGTGGTGGCACACGCTTGTAAATCCCTGCGCTTGGGAGGCTGAGACAGGAGGATCGCACAGGTTCAAAGCCAGCCTCAGCTACTTAGTGAGCCTCTCAGCAACTTAGTGAGACCCTGTTTCCAAATAAAATAGAAAATAGGTCTGGGAGTGTAGCCCCAAGGTAAAAAAAAAAAAAGCCCCTGGGTTCCACCCCCAGTACCACCAAAAATAAAATAAAATAATAAAAAATAAGTCTGGTATGGTAGTATATCCTTGTAATCTCAGTACTTGGGAGGCTGAGACACAGGTTTAGAGGATCACAGGTTTGTGGCCAGCTTCAGCAACTTAGTGAGGCCCTCTGCAACTTCATGAGACTCTGTTTCCAAAAAATTATATATATATATATATACACACACATACATATATACACATATATACATATATACATATATACACATACACACATACACACATACACATACATACATACATACACATACACGTATACACATATACACACATACACACATACACACATACACGCATACACACATACACACATACACGCATACACATATACACATATACACATATACATATATACATATATACATGCATACATATATACACATGTACATATATACACACATACACACATATACATATATATACATATACACATATACATATATACACATACATATACACACATATACACATATACATATACACATATACACACATACATATATACATATATACACACATACACGCATACATATATACATATATACACACATACATATATACATATACACACATACACACATACACATATACATATACATATACACATGGCTGAGGGTATAGCCCAGCGGTGACTGCCCCTGGGTTCAATCCCCCGCACCACACACACAAAAATCATCTTTTCTCCGTGACTCCCTAACAACTCCTTTGTCTATTTTCACATGTTGCCTTTGGAGTCAGATGAAATTAAATTTCAGCTAAGACTCTTGCAAGCTCTGAAGAGCTCATCAAGCCCCATCCAAGGCTCGGTTCTATCTTCCACAGAGGAGTCATGATATTATTACACACCTCATTCGTTTTTCACAAATATTGTGTGACATGCAGTTTTAGGTACCGAGCACGCAGCAGCGGGCAAGCGTGAGGGTCCCTCCTGGCGCGGCGCTTGCACGGGGGATCAGCCTAAAAGGAAATCAGGTAAGGCGCCTAGCACATTCAGCCTGACACATAAGAGTACTAAATAAATGTTTACTTAGTGGATTATTAAATCAGTAAATAAGTGGGTGAGTGAAAGACGTGAGGATCCTGGCGAGTTTTCCAAGGTGAAAGTGGCTTCACTCTGTCAATGCTTTGAGAGCTCTAGCCACTCTGGAAGTAGCAACCTTCCTGGAGAGAATACCATAATCTTCTTCCTAAAGACTGGAAATTACATAAAGACTGTGCTCCTGAGGTTTCAATTTAAAAATCCACCCAGCCAGGCGTGGTGGCGCACGCTTATAATCCCCGCGCTTGGGAGGCTGAGACAGGAGGATCGCACGGGTTCGAAGCCAGCCTCAGCTACTTAGTGAGGCTCTCAGCAACTTAGTGAGACCCTGTTTACAAATAAAGTATAAATTGGTCTGGGAGTATAGCCCGGAGGTAGAAAGACCCTGAATTCCATCTCAGTACAGCAAAATAAATAAATAAATAATAAATAAATAAATAAATAAATAAATATCAACCTAGCCAGGTGTGGTGGTGCAAGCTTGTAATCCCAGCATTTGGGAGGCTGAGACAGGAGGATCGCACAGGTTCGAAGCCAGCCTCAGCTACTTAGTGAGGCTCTCGGCAACTTAGTGAGACCTGTTTCCAAATAAAACATAAAATAGGTCTGGGAGTATAGCCTGGAGGTAGAAAGACCCTTAATTCCATCTCAGTACAGCAAAAATAAATAATAAATAAATAAATAAATATCAACCCAGCCAGGTGTGGTGGTGCAAGCTTGTAATCCCAGCATTTGGGAGGCTGAGACAGGAGGGTCACAGTTCCTTGACAGCCTCAGCTACTTAGTGAGGCCCTCTGCAACTCGGTGAGACCCTGTTTCAAAATAAAGACTGAAAAGTAAGGCTGGGCTGTACCTTGGAGGTAGAATGCCCCTAGGTTCCATCCCCAGTACTGCAAATAATAATAATAATAATAATAATAATAATAATAATAATAATATTGAATTAAATTAAAATCAACTCAAAGTAAAGCAAAAAATAGTCGTAACTGGTTCTTCTGGTTGGTAGAAATGAACACTTTTTGAGCCCTGAAGCCCAGAGACTTGGTGAGATGCAATATTTCTGCTATAATATTTCCTGAGGCAGGCACTGGAACCCAGATCTTAGAGGCCCCTCTTCCAACCAGCATGCAAGAGCAAAGAATCTCTGGGATTTTGTATGTGCAACTGTCCTTCTGCCTCATCCAGGACCCTGCCGAGCCCGTGGTCCTCTCTTCTTAAAAAGCACCCGGGGCCTGGAGCTGCCTCCTCTGCGACACCCTCCCTTGGAGCGCCAGCAGAGTGGCAGGGATCCCTTGCTCGGGAGCGCGGGCCTTCCCTCGCAGTCCCTGCCGCCCCCTCTCCCTCTATCTTCACCACCCAATTCCCAGCAGCTGGCTTTGTTGCCCCAACAAGTGGGAACTCTTTCTTAATGTAGCGCAGAGGTGTCTCCAGGCAGCCAACCAGGGGACACCGCTGGCCACAGCTGGCTAGATGTGGTTTTCCAGACTTGTTTGTGCCCCTGTGTGACTAATGCTTACCTGCTGGCTGGCTGGATGAGACCTCTCTCCTACTCATCTGGCTCTTGGAACACAGTCGACTGGCTTCGCAGCCACTGGCAGGCTCATTCACGGGAAGGTGGAGGGACAGGTTTGGGTGGAAAGGTAAAGAAGAGCCCCCAGGACGGCTCAGAGGCACTCGGGCACGCTTTTCTCTGCAGGCGCCCAGCTCTCACCTGGTTGGGAGAATTCACAGTGGTCCAGGTAGAGTAAGGATGGACAGGAAGGCCTTTAACATGCTCACGTGGTTGGACAAGTCTTCAGTGTGTGTGTGTGTGTGTGTGTGTGTGTGTGTGTGTGTGTGTGTGTGTGTGTGTGTGTATGTATGACCCAAGGGCATTCTACCTTCCAGCCCTATTTTCTTTTTAAGTTTTATTTTGAAACATCGTCTAGCGAGGCTGATGGAAGTCTCACTATCTGCGGAGTCTGTCCTCAAAACTACAATCCTCCTGTCTCAGCACTGGGATGACAAGCGTGCACCACCACACCTGGTGAAAACCAGGTTTAAGTTAGTCAAGATCGTAGACGGGTGGCAGGCTTTGGAGTTGAGTGAGCTAGTAAATAAACGAGTGAGTGGTGGACTGGGTGGGTGGGCTGACAAGATGAAGGAATAGGGAGCCAAGCTACTGGGGTTCTGACAGTTTGCCCCACAGATCCCCTCCAGACCCGTCAGTTACTGAAGAGCAGAGCATATAGCTTTCACTGTCCTGCTGGCTGCTTAAAAAGATGAGACATCTAGCTGGGCATGGTGGCTCACACCTGTAAGCCCAGGACTTGGGAGGCTCAGACAGGAGGATGACAGGATGGAGAAAGCCTTAGCAACTTTACAAGTTCCTCAGAAACTTAGTGAAACCCTGTTTCAAAACAAAAAATAAAAAAGGCTGGGAGCGTAGTTCAGAGGTAGAATTCCCCGGGTTCAATCCCCAGCACCACACACACACACAGAGACATCTGCATATACCTACACAAACACCTCCAAGAGCTAGCGGGGGTGAGGCTAAGCAGCAGAGTGCTTGTCACGCCCTGGGTTTCATCACCTGCACTTAAAAAAAAAGGCCTATGATCTATTTGTGTGAAGAAAACAAAGTCTAAGAACAGAAGAGCATAGACAGCATGCCACTACTTTTGCAGATGATTTTGCTTAAGTCCTCTTTTGTGCATGCCTAGGCCAAGCATGGAAACGCATAGGCTACGGCTTGGGTGGGAATAGTGCGTGTGGCTGGGAGGAGACGAGGTTGGTCAGGGACCAGCAACAGGTGGAGACTTGCTCTCACCCAGCACTTCAGACCTTTTTTTTTTTTTTTTTTTTTTTTTTTTGGTACTGGGGATGGAACCCAGGGGCATTCATTCTACCTCCAAGCCCCACCCCCAGCACTAGTTTTTTTTTTTTTTAATTCTTTATTTTGAAACAGGGTCTCACTAAGTTGCGGAGAACCTCACTAAGTAGCTGAGGCTGGCCACAAACTGTGATCCTCCTGTCTCAGCCTCCCAAGTACTGGGATTACAAGTGTGCGCCACCATGCCTGGCTCCTCCATACCTTTTAAGTGCTGAGCCTTAGCCAGGCCAGGCATGGTGACACAAGCTTGTAATCTCAGTATTTGGGGGGGCTGAGACAGGAGGATCACAAGTTGGAGAAAGCCTTAGCAACTTAAAAAGTTCCTCAGCAACTTAGTGAGACCCTATTTCAAAACAAAAAATAAAAAGGGCTGGGAGTATAGCTCAGAGGTAGAAAGCCCCTAGGTTCAATCCCCAGTGCCTCACATACTCACAAAAAAATGTTGGGCTCTGCATATATGTATTTTCTATTCTCAAAATAGTCTATTTCTTTTCCATTAATAAGACCCTAAAAGAATAAGGTAGATCTATATCTTTTTTTCTTTTCCATTAATAAAACACTAAAAGAATAAGGTAGATCTATATCTTCAGAAATAAACAGATATCAGTCATGGATTTAGCTCAGAGGTAGAATGCCCCTGGGTTCAATTCTCAGCACCCTAAAAAATAATAACAATAAAAAGTTAAAAAGCAAAGAACAAAAACACACATATATGAAGCAGGCACCTGGGAGGTCGCTTGCTCGTGACACCCTGTAGGACCCTCCCTAAAGAGCAGACGTGCAGCTGGGACTATGGTGTCCTCAGTGGAGGACAGGCAGGGGGCTAAGGGTGGGCGGATAGGGCAATTTCCTCCACACGCTGTGCTTTGCATTTCTCCCAGTTTTGTACCATAGGCATATACTATCAGGTCAACATTTTTAGTTAACTGGTCTAATTTAACAAATAAAGAAATTCCTTATTAAACTAGATTAGGTCAATAATAAGTATAAAAGACTGAAAAAAATCAGAAAACTGAGGGTTTTATTCTGTTCAACTCATTTGCACTCGATTCTCTTGCGAATGGGAGCTTCCAGGCACCCAGAAAACCCCCCTCAAGAGACTGAAGCACAAGCCCTCTAGTCTCCTCCTGGCTGGCTCGCCACATTCCCACACCCAACCCTAACCCAGCCCAGCCAGCACCGGGCTGAAATCAAGCTACCGCCCTGGTGGCTCCAAGCAAATGGCTCTAGTTACTGGGGAATCATTGTCGTGTGTGTGTGTGTGTGTGTGTGTGTGTGTGTGTGTGTGTGTGCGTGTGCGGGCTTGGCCACCCCCGCCTCAGCTGTCTCTTCTGTTCCCACTTCTTCAAACCATTTGGTGGGATAATTATTTTTAATTTAACTTTCATGAACACAGATAGTGCGTAGTATGTACATTCTGTCATAAATCTCCCTCCTCTAAAGCCAGCTGTGGTGGTTCACACTTGTAATCCCAGTACTTGGGAGGCTGAGACAGGAAGGATCGCAGGTTCGCAGCCAGCCTTCGCTACTTAGTGAGGCCCCCCGCAACTTAGTGAGACTCTGTTTCAAAATAAAAAAAATAGGGCTGGGGTGCATCTCAGAGATAGAATGCCGCTGGGTTCAATCCCTAGTACTGCAAAAAAAAAAAAAAAAAAAAAAAAATGCCCTCTTCTGGACAAAGTCACATTTTTTTGTATACTTCTATAATTTGTCTAGAAGTTTAATGTGTCTCCTTTAAAAGAACAGCCCTAAAACATTCCTAAAATTGGCCCAAATTAACTGAGTAGGGTAGCCCATGCCTGCAATCTCAGCTATTCAGGGGCTGAGGTAGAAGGTTGCAAAGTTAAAGGTAGTGAGACCCTGTCTCAAAAAAAAAAAAAAAATGTCCAAGTGTCCCAGAGGAAGGTCCTTTCTATTCCCACCACACTGCTTAGCTCCACCCCTCCATCCTCCTCCTGCCAGCACCTCTCTCCTCCCCATCCTGGGGACCCAAACACCTTGCACTTCTGCCTGTACTGCCCAGTTTCTGGAAGGTCTCTCCCCTGTCTCCCCACCTAATTCTACACTCAAGACTGGCCCGGGGCCCACAGCTTTCCTGTTTTTCTGACTCCCCATCCTGGACAGCGCGCTCGTATGCAAGACCAGTCCTATGTTGTTGATTTGTTTGGCAACTGACGGAGCTCCATCCTGGGAGAGAGGCCCCTACCCTAGCTGATGAGGACTATAACACAGAGGACGGGGCTTAAGGGCGGGACAAGAAGGGAACGGGCAGCAGGCAGAAGTCACGCCCAGCCCGATGGAGAGGGGGAGAATGGAATCAGGGACTCCAGGCCTTCCTGCCTCCCTGAGGCTGGAGAAAACCTTGGGTGGTGAGGGGAGAGGGACAGGGCGGCACCTGTGGGGGTGTCAGCTGTCATGGATTCTCTCTAGCTCTCTGGCAGCCATGACCCGGATCACTGGAGTGGGGTCTAGTGGCAGAATTTTAGTACTTCCTCTACAACCCCCAAGTTCAATGTGCTTTTCAGGTGTGCCTGCCTGGGGGCTACCCAAACCTTTTGGCCCAAAGAGAGAGCACCAAAGGGCCTGGGAACTCCTTCCCTGGGCAGGCCCAGGGACTGCCAGGTGCTGGGATAATTCTAGAGTGCCACTTATATTTCAGGGCGCTCCTGCAAAGGCAGCTGAGGCCACCCGTTGGGGTGGGGACGGTGAAGTCACACTCTGCTTGGGGGCCCTGCAGCTCCTGCCCCTCACCGGCCTCCTTAGCAAACTACCTGCACCCAAGCCCTTCTCCAAGGGCTTGCTTCTGGGGAACTGCATCTACAACGGGTGGGCTGGGAAAAGGCCCGTGGCACACAGTGAGGCAAGACGTGTGTTTTATTTTTTTAATTTCCTAAACTATCCGAGATCCTTCATGCCTTGGGAGGAATCGCAGCACTAGGAGAGGTGAGCTGAAGGCTGGCGATTTTACCTAGGTGCGCCTCTTCCCCGTCGTCGACTTCAGTCCTGTTTACTGGACAGTGAGCAGCCAGGAGTTAGACTTCACTGCTTATCACAAGGAACACTCACTGGCCCCTCGTTGAATGTCAAGCTCTCTCTTGTCTGTCTGTCTGTCTGTCTGTCTGTCTGTCTGTCTGTCTGTCTGTCTGTCTCTCTCCCTATCTCTCTCCCTATGTGCTTGTGTTTCTCCCTTGAGGTAGAAGGCCACTGGGTTCCACCCCCAGTACCAATAAATAAATAAATAAATAAATAAAGCAACCAAGCAAGCACAACAAAGAAAGAAGAAAGGAAGGAAGAAAGAGAAAGAAAGAAAGAAAGAAAGAAAGAAAGAAAGAAAGAAAGAAAGAAAGAAAGAAAGAAAGAAGGAAAACTAAGGCAGGAAATGCAGCTTGGATGTGGAACACCCCTGGATTCAATCCCCAGTATAAATAACATAAAGTGAGCACTGAGGTTTTCTGGCTGCCAGGAAATGATATCTGCCTTTTAAAACTCCAAATATATTGTAGGTCTTATAAGAAATGATACCACACAGATGCAGGAAAAGAATAACTAAAGTTCTTTCTAAGATAGATTAAAATTAGTCCGTTTGTTTGCCCTGTTTGGAGAATAGCTCCATGCACTCGTCTACTTGGTAGTTATTTTAATACTTTTATTGGTGCATTGTAATTCACATCATAGCGAGGTTCAAAGTGCTGCAAACACACAAGCCTTTGGTGTCTCCCTCCACAGTTCACCCCTCCTACCCTGCCCCTAAGAGTTAGTGAATTAGTAGTGAGCATTAACATATTTTAACAGTATAATGCCATTATCAGAAATACTGAACACTGTTCATCTAAAATAACGCACATAAATGGGTGCACACTTGTGATCCCAGTACTTGGGAGGCTGAGACAGGAGGATCGCAGGTTCAAAACCAGCCTCAGCAACTTAGCCAGGCTCTCGGCAATCTAGTGACACCCTGTCTCCAAATAAAAAATAAAATGAGCTGGGAGTGTAGCTCAAAGGTAGAATGCCCCTGGGTTCAATCCCTAGTACCAAAAATAGTTTAAAAATAAACAAACAAATAAGAGAAGCGAAGCCCCATTGCCAGGCATGGTGGCACAGGCCTGTAATCCCAGTACTTTTCAGGCTGAAAAAAAAGATTGCACGTTTGGGGCCAGCCTCAGCAATTTAGCAAGAACCTGTTTCAAAATAAAAAATAAAGCCGGGTGTAGTGGTGCACACCTGTAATCCCAGTACTTGGGAGGTTGAGACAGGAAGAGCCCAGGTTTGCAGACAAGAAGTAGTGAGGCTCTCAACCTAGAAAGACCTTGTTTAAAAAAAAAAAAAAATTATATATATATATATATATATATATATATATATATATATATATATATATGCCGGGCGTGGTGGCGCACGCTTGTAATCCCAGCGCTTGGGAGGCTTAGACAGGAGGATCGCAAAGATTCGAAGCCAGGCTCAGCTACTTAGTGAGACCCTGTTTCCAAATAAAGTATAAAATAGGTCTGGGAGTATAGCCTGGAGGTAGAAAGCCTCTGGGTTCTACCCCCTAGTACCACACACACACACACACACACACACACACACACACACACACACAAAAAAAAAAAAAATTTAAAAAAGACTATGTATTAACTATTTACAAATGTATATTATGCATAATTAAACTATACACATGGAGAGAGAGAAAGCCTAAACATGCAAATATTAACAGCAACTGGGGCTTCTGAGTAAAAGGAATACAAGATTCTTCCAACACCTACAAATTTTATTTTTTATTTTATTTATTTATTTATTTATCTATTTTGTGGGTCTGGGGATGGAACCCAGTGGCATTCAACCTCCGAGCTACACCCCATGCCCTATTTTTAATTCACTATTTTGGAACAGGGTCTCACTGAGTTGTGGAGGGCCTTCCTAAGTAGCTGAGGCTGTCCATGAACCGCGATCCTCCAGGTTCAGCCTCCCAAATGCTGGGATTACAAGCGTGTGCCACCACACCGGGCTTAAATTATTTTTTAAAAATTAGAGGATGCCTCACTAAGTTGCGGGGGCTGGTCTGGAACCTACAATCCCCCGTCTCAGCCTCCCACGTGCTGGGAATCACAGGCATGCACTACCACGCCCGGCTGAGACTCAGATTGCAATCCATGACAGGACAAAGTCCTCCCTGCCCAGACTGTGCTGGGAGGTGCTGTTCTATCTGTCCTAAGATTCTTGCAATCCTAAACATTTGCAGGAGAGAAAGAAGCCCATAGAAGAAATAAAGGTTTGGTGGTTCGCTGACAGCCTCGGCTATTTAGTGAGGCCCTCTGCAACTCAGTGAGACCCTGTTTCAAAAATAAAGAATAAAAAAAAAAAACATCAGGGCAGGGGGTGTAGCTCAGAGGTCAAGTGCCCCTGGGTTCCATCCCCAGACCAGCAAAAAAAAAAAGAAAGAAAGAAAGAAAGAAAGAAAGAAAGAAAGAAAGAAAGAAAGAGAAAGGAAAGAAAGAAAGAAAGAAAGAAAGAAAGAAAGAAAGAAAGAAAGAAAGAAAGAAAGAAAGAGCGAGCTTGGGTTTGCAACCCAAACCAGGAGTCCGGGTCTTCCTGAGCAGGTCTGGGGTGCTGAGTGACTTGGGGGAAGCCATCTGGGGTGCAGGGGAGACCGGCAGTCCCAGCTCCCTTTGTTGCTCGCTATAAATGTTATTTCAGATTCTCTTGACAAAACGAATGTTTGGAAGGGTCATGAGGAGCCATCTTAATGTCTTTTTAATTGCTAGCACCTCCCCAAGGTATCTAGGGGGTGGAGTCACCCCTAGATTCCCAGGCGCAGCCCCGCATTCTTTCCAGAGACTGCCAGCAGCCTCTCCTTCCTGGCCCCTAGAAAGAACTTTTCACCAAGAAGGGAAGCAGGAAAAGCAGGATTTTGCAGGTTTTGGCAAATGGCCCGAAGGCAGCCCTCTCCTCTGGCTACCAGGCATCCACATTTCTGTTTGAGGGTGCAGGCCAGGCGCCCTGTGAGGGTCCCGAGTCCTCAGGGTGCAGCCTCCCGACAGCCACAGCAGTCCCCAGGAACCTTAGGTCTGGCAGACTTCTTGAGAGGACGAACGTGTCCAAAGCTTAGCATGCTCTCCCTCCGCCGTGGAAGCCATCTGCACATCTGAGACACTTAGCTGTTCATTCATCACAAGGAGCAGGTTTTGTGGCCACACTCCGTACAAACACCCCGCTGCCATTAACCTGCGGACGTGGGGGCTGAGAAGTCCGGGTTCTGGTCACGAGGAACGGGGGTCTCTTGGGTTTGTTGAAGCGCAAGAGAGATTTGTGTGGTGCAAGCTACCTCTCTTTTCTCTCTCCCAGGCATTTCTTGGGTAAAGTTCAGTCTTTGGAGATCCAGCCTGGTTGTAAACACCGTCTTTAAAACCTCTGCAAGCTTTACTGCAGAATTTATGGTTTGTTTAAATTCAAGGCGAGGAGCAGTCAAGAAGGGGCACTCCTGAAGCCTCTGGTAGATGACTCAAAAGAGAAGAGGGGAGGTGGGCACTCACATAAAGATACTTCCTTGTCCAGCCGTGATTTGTGGGTGCAGAAGTCTTCCCAAGGGAGAGGTCATGCCCTAAGGAAATTGGCCCAAGCAGTCCTTCGTCGCCATTAGAATGAGGCCCTAAGACTTCAAGAGAAACTTCTAGAAAGCCATAGGTTTGGAGATTTGGAAGACGTGCGTCAGAAAATCTGAGGCAGGTGCCTCGGTGCTGATTTGGGGTGTTGCCAGCACCAGTGCCCTCTGGGAATGGGCGACCCGTCAGCAACACGGCACGGCGGCGTCTTGCGGTAGACGTGAGGCTCAGTGGGAGCCAGAGCCACACAGCAGACACTCCAAGGAGAAAATCCCAAGTGGAACCCAGCCATGATTCTAATTTTGGTATGCGCTTTTGAAAGTCACAGACCAAAGAAAGTGGCTAGTAGAAATTAAGTAATCCAAGATTTTGTTTCAATATAATTCACATTAGGCTTTAATTTCTCCCTTACAGTTATGAAACTAGTAACAGAGGTTAAAATACAAATAATAGCGCCGGGCGTGGTGGTGCACGCTTGTAATCCCCACGCTTGGGAGGTGGAGACAGGAGGATCGCGCTGGTTCGAAGCCAGCCATGCTGGCTTAAGAGACCCTCTTTCCAAATAAAAATATGAAAATAGGTCTGGGAGTGTAGCCCAGAGGTAAAAGGGCTTCCAGGAACCCCAGTACCACAGAAAGAAAAGAAAAGAAGAGAAGAGAAAAGAAAAGAAAGAATAAATGGAGAGGAAATAAAAGACCTGGGTTCTGCCAAGTGTGGTGGTGCACGCCTGTAATCCTGGTACTTGGGAAACTGAGACAGGAGGGTCGCAGGTTCAAAGCCAGCCTCAGAAACTTAGCAAGACCCCAGAAATTGAGAGACCCTGTTTCAAAAAGAATAAGCAATGAAAAAAGGGTTTAGTTCAGAAATAGTTGCCTCTAGGTTCAACCTCCAGTACAAAAAAAAAAAAAAAAAAAAAAGAAGAAGGAAAGAAGGGGAGGAGGAGGAGGAATGGTGCAGGTGAAAAGTCTATAAAATTAGAAAGAAGAAGGAAAGAAGGAGGGAGGGAGGAAGGGAAAGACAGACCTGGGTTCTAGGGAGAGCACACACCTGCTTATTTATACTTCCTGGTTATGTGGCCTTTAGCAAACAACACACTGGGCTTCCAGTTCCTGGCAGTAAGGGAAACACTAATACATGCTATTCAAAGAAACAATGAGAAACCGGGCACCGTAGCACACACCATAAACCAAGCATTTGAGAGACTGAGAAAGAAGGATCACAGGTTCGAGGCCAGCCTCAGCAATTTAGTGAGACCCTGAGCAACTTGACAAGACCCTGTTCCAAAAATAAAAATAAGCACTGGGCGAGGTGGCAAACATTTGTAATCTCAGTTCTTGGGAGACTCAGACAGGAGGATCACAGGTTCAGACCCAGCCTCTGCAGTTTAGTGAGGCTCTCAGCAACTTAGCAAGACTTTGTTTCCAAATAAAAAATAGGGGCCAGGATGTAGCTCACTAGCAAAGCTTTGCAGGTGTGGCGCTCTAGATTTGATCCCCAATTCCAAAAAGATGAAAATAAAAAAGAACCCCTTAAAAAAAATAAGCTAAAGCCGGGCGTGGTGGCGCACACTTGTCATCCCAGCATTCAGGAGGCTGACACTGGAGGACGCGGTTCGAGGACAGCCTCAGCTACTTAGTGAAGCTCTCTGCGACTTAGTGAGACCCTGTTTCAAAATAAAGAACAAAAAATAGGGTGGCAGGGGATGCAGCTCAGAGGTCAATGCCTCTGGGTTCCATCCCCAAACCTGCAAAAAATAAAAAAATAAACTAAGACCAAATAAAAAATAAAATATGTTTAGGAGTATAGTCCAGAGGTAAAAAGTCTCTGAGTTCCATCCCCAACACCACACACACACACACACACACACACACACACACACACACACACACTTAAATTAAAAATATATAACAAAAATAAAAAAAAAGCCAGACATGGTGGCACACACCTATAATCCCAGTTCTTAGAAGATTGAAGGTTGAATTAGAAGGCCAGAAGGTTGAGTTGCCTCAGCAGTTTAGCGAAACCCTATTTCAAAGTAAAAACTGAAAAGAGCTGGAGTGTAGCTCAGAGGTAGAATGCCCCTGGGCTCAATCCCCAGTGCCAAATAAATAAATATAGAAATAAAAATAAAAAGAACCCAAAGTGTAGCTCAGAGGGAGAATGACCTTGGGTTCAATCCCCTGGACAAAGAAAGAGGAGGAGGAAGAGGACAACGAAGATAAAAGAATGTAAGTGAAAGTCTACAAAATTAGTCCTTTAGGGTAAAATATTTTCATTGCTACTAATGATAATGATGGCTGTGCACTAATTTGAATGTTCACTCTTGGGCCGAGTGTAGCTCAGTGGCAGAGCGTGTTCAGCAAGCAGGAGGTGAGGCCTCGCTGGATCCCCAGTCAGAAAGGAGGAGGGAGGGGAGGAGGGAGGGGAAGAGCGGAAGGGAGGGAGGGAGGCACCATCAGTCTCTGCTCAGGAACAAGTGGGTTTGACATTGTGGGGGGGAAAGGACGTTTCTCCTTTTTTAAGTTTTAAGACTAGTCCCAACTAGTCCATAGCTGTGGACTATGGACCCCAGGGGCAGCCTTGGCCTGTCTGGCCCAGTTCTAAAAATGGCGTAAAGCACTGAGTCCCTTTGACCTCCAATTTTTAGGTGTGTGAAAATATACATAGGTTTCAGAAGTCTTTTTCAGCACTAAATTCTTACAATTCCCTATCAGATAATTAAATAAATTAAGAAATAGTAAGTAGTTGACCAGGATAGCTTTAGAAGTTGTGTGTGATAGTAACAAGAGAAGTAGATCTATTACAGATTAACATCAGGCAAGAATTAACTCAGTTTTTGTTGAAAGGAGTGTGTGTGTGTATCTGTGTGTGTGTCTGTGTGTGTGTCTCTGTGTGTATGTGTCTGTGTGTGTGTGTGTCTGTGTGTGTGTCTCTGTGTGTGTGTGTCTGTGTGTGTTTACTGGGGATTGAACCTAGAGGGTCCTTATGCCTCCAAGCCACAGCCCTTTTTGTTTTTTGTTTGTTTGTTTTTAAACAGGGTCTTTCTAGGTTGCTGAGAGTCGCTAGGATGCTGAGGCTGTCCTTGAACCTGCCATCCTCTCGTTTCAGCCTCTCGAGTGCTGGAATCACAGGCATGTGCCACCACGCCCAGTTTAACTTTTAGTTCTTCTACAACTCATATCTATACTAGGCTTGGCAGCCATTCTTACAAAGGACACTTGTGGTGTGCTGTTAGAAAGACAAGATTAAAAATCCTTAATCATTGATGTAAGGAATTTGAGTAATACTGTTTGGCTTTCTACCAGGAATCTTAAATATTTGAGAGAGAATGTGTCAATATTTGGATTAAACATAAGAAAGATGTGAGAAGACTTGTGCCTTGTTGGTTACCGACAGAGCCCCCATTTCAGAAAAGACGTCGAATCTGCTGAGACGTGGAATTTGTTAGCAGAATAAAGTTGCGCGGGTGTCAAGCAGAAGGAAGCAGAGTAGGAAGCGATTCAAACTTCAGGTACGCTCCTCCTCCGTAAGGCTTCTTTTTTTTTTTTTTTTTTTTTTTTTTTGGTGGTACTGGGGTTCCTGGAAGCCCTTCTACCTCCGGGCTACACTCCCAGACCTATTTTTACATTTTTATTTGGAAACAGGGTCTCCTAAGCCAGCGCGTGCGGCTGGCTTCGAACCTGCGCGATCCTCCTGTCTCTGCCTCCCAAGCGCGGGGATTACAAGCGTGCGCCACCATGCCCGGCCTCCGTAAGGCTTCTTTGAATCTGCTGCTATAAGTTACTTTTAGAGTAAATTGAGGCCAGCCGTATAAGATGTGGAAGGCGTGCTTGCTTACAGCTTTCAATTATAGCGTATAGTTCAAAAAAAAGTGAGGCGCTCACGTGGGTGAAAAACTATAAACTAACAATGAAGCTATATATGTTCATGTTAATCTCTGACCCTGAGCATCCAGACTTTAGGAGAACTGAAATTCCCAACAAACCTGCCACGATAGAAATGATTTGCCAGATATTTTCAGCCTGTCAGGTTCAGGATAAGTTTTTGCCACCCCCTGCTTTCTGGAAGCTCCAGCATTTATTCATTCATTCATTCATGGGTTCATTCACTTGTTGACCTGTACCAGGCTGGGCAAGGTCCCTGCCGGTGTCGGTGGGCCTGTGCCGCCAGTCTCTCCCGCCATCTTTCTCTCAGCACTCGCATGTGTTGGGATTTGTTGCCAGGGACTTGCTTTAAGGAAGGAAACGTGGCAGGTGAATTCTGTTCCCACATCAGGTTCTCATGTGACAGAGGAAAGTAAGTAAGCTAAGACAAACAAGGTGCTGGCTCCCCCAGGAACAGGAGGAATCGGCCTGCTAGTGCAGGCAGGCAAAGGATGCTGCAGACAGACATGCTGGCGTGCCTGCCCGGAACATGCCCCCGCCGGCCAGGAGCAGCGCGGCGCCTGTGGTCCCAACTAGCAGGAGGCTGAGGCAGGACAATCACTTGAGCCCAGGACTTCAAGGCCAGCCTGACATCCCATCTTAAGAAAATCAAAACAAGCCAGCCAAGGTGGCCCACACCTATAATCCAGTGCTTGGGAGGCTCAGAGAGGAGATTTTTGCTGTTACTTGTCATTGCTGTTGTTTGTACCGGTGACTGCGCCCAGGAGCATTCTACCTCTGAGTCACATCCCAGCCCTTTTAAATTTTTGTTTTAAAACAGAATCTCTCTAGGTAGCTGAGACTGGCCTCAAACCTGAGCTCCTCCTGTCTCGCAGTACTGGGAGGACAGGAGGCTTGCAGGTTGACAACAGCCTCGGCAACTCAGGGAGGCCTTGTACAAAATAAAAAGTATAGGAGCAGAAGGGAGAGGCGAGTGTGAGCAGTCCCAGGATATTCCTGAACTCCAGCACTTAAGGACGCATGCGGCCATTCAAATATATTACTTTCACCTCTTCCACTCCCAAAATCATGCCCCTAACACCAGCTCTCTCAAAGGTACCTCAACCCAAATGTAATACTAAGGACCTCTCAGATTTCCCAAGAACATACTCTTACAAAAGGATAGTAGATGTAGACTTGGAATAGATAGTATATAATTTGTATTTCTTTAAAACTGGAGATTGAACCCAGGAGCATTCTACCTCTAAGTTACACCCCCAAATTATATATATATATATGTGTGTGTGTGTGTGTGTGTGTGTGTGTGTGTGTGTGTGTATACATATATATGGATGTATATTTTTTTATTTTATTTATTTATTTATTTATTTATTTATTTATTTTTGTGATACTGGGGGTGGAACCCAGAGGCTTTTCTACCTCCGGGCTATACTCCCACACCTATTTTATACTTTATTTGGAAACAAGGTCTCACTAAGTTGCTGAAAGCCTCACTAAGTAGCTAAGGCTGGCTTCGAACCTGTGCGATCCTCCTGTCTCAGCCTCCCAAGTGCTGGGATTACAAGCCTGTGCAACCACACCCAGCTCTTTATTCTTTATTTTGAAACGGTCTCACTGAGTTGCAAAGGACCTCAATAAGTAGCTGAGGCTGTCCACGAACCGCGATCCTCCTGTCTCAGCCTCCTGTATGTTGGAATTACAAATGTGGGCCACCACACCCGGCTCTGTACTGACCTCAGCAGACAACTAAACTATAAATTCTCGGAGGACAGGAGCTTAGATTTCATTTCTGTTTCTCATAGCACTTTGGGACAGCTTGCATGTACGTAACAGGAGTTCGATGAGTACTCACTGGCCTTGTTGGTTCTGATAGGATCCTTGTGGCAAGGGCTAAGTCCTTCTTAGTTTCGAGCTTTCACCCTGAAGTCTTGGTTTGACCCCTCACACCTATCAATCAACCATTACTAGTTAACGGAAGTGATGGCTTTGGACACTCTGGGGATCGTTGTTATAAACTTCAACCTGAGTCTTGGAATTGGAACGTCTTCTCCATCTTGTCCTCCATGTTCCTAAGACTCAACTTTCTCCCTGGTAGATTTGGCTCGAGCCCCAAATGTGTAGACTCATGGTGGTTTTTAATAAATTTGGTGTTGAGTTTGTAGGCATAGCCTTTACTGAACATGTCCATGGACTTTAAATAAATAGCCCCGGCATTAGGATGTAGCTCAGTAGCGGCGTGCTTAGCATGCACAAGGCCATGTGCTCAATCCCCGCAGAAAGAAAGAGAAAGGGAGGGGGAGGAAAGAGAAGGGGAGGAGGGAGAAAGAAAAGGAGGGAGGGAGAGAGAGACTCTCAAGGTAAATTCAGGTAAATATTCTCCAAAATCCAATCAAGAAATAAAAACTAACTTAAGCAGCCGACCAGTGAGTGGCAACCCCTATACCAAAGGCCGAAGACTGTTGGTTCGGGAACTGTACAGAAAACAGAATACTCAGAAGCACCCAGAGCCTTTTCTGAGGCCACAGCATTTATCAGCGCTGTCTACTCACACGAAACCTGCTATCTGAGACCTTCCAATTTGTTGCTCCCATGAAAATACTGCTCAGAAGCCACATCTTTTCTCTTGAGACATTCAGTAAGACATTCAGTAAGTAAGTGCAACAGAGGACTTGACGTTTGTGATGTTAAAAAAAATTAGGATAGAGCTGGGCGTGGTGGCGCACGCTTGTAATCCCAGTATTTGGGAGGCTGAGACCGGTGGATCACGGCTCATGGACAGCTTCTGCTACTTAGTGAGGCCCTTTGCAATTCAGTGAGACCCTGTTTCAAAATAAAGAATACAAAATAGGGCTGGGAGTGTAACTCAGAGATAGAATCCCTCTGGGTTCCATCCCCAGTACCAAAAAAAAAAAAAAAAAAAACTAGGATAGAGCCAGGCACGGTGGTGCAGGCTTGGAATCCCAGTACTTAGGAGGCTGAGACAAGAGGATCACAGGTTCGTGGCCAGCCTCAGAAACTTAGGACGATCCTCAGCAACTTGTTGAGAGCCTGTTTCAAAACAAAGAATAACAAATAGGGCTGGGGGAGGGGTGTAGCCTGGAGGTAGAAGGCACCTAGGTTCCATCCCCAGTACCACAAGAAGGAAAGAAAAGGAAAGAAGGGAGAAAGACTAGAATATATTATCAGGCTGCCTTATTCACAACACATCCCAGATCTCCTGTGTTAGACACAGGGCACCATCTTGGCAGTTTAGTTAAGAATTCCCTATATATTCCTGTCAACCTGCAAATTTCTACTCCCAGCCCCAAGTCCTCCCCTGAGCCTCACCCTATGTCTGGAATCCCCTAGCCCTCATCTAGAACATCTTCCAAGCTGTCAAGCCTACAGTTCCTGGAATCCGCCGCTTCCATGAGGCAATCCCTGATTTCCTGGGAGACAGGGAAACGGCACACTCACTCAATCTGAAAATGAACATCACAGAATCCCCATCACTCGACAGCCCACAGGCTGCATTCATCTAGTTCACATAGGTATTTCTTAATGTCTAAAAGAGATGTAGCCCCTGTTTCCAAATAAAAGAAAAAAATAGGTCTGGCCACTAAGAGAGAGACAGAGAGACAGAGACAGAGAGAGAGAGACAGGAGAGAGAGAGAGAGAGAGAGAGAGAGAGAGAGAGAGAGAGAGAGAGAGAGAGAGAGATTTCTACATCCTTATTATACCATCCATCAGAAGCCCTTGGAGGGCAAGTATCTGGTCAGTCCTAAAAACTGAACAACAGGGAAACCCCACAGAGCAAAGAAGGGCTCCCTGTCCCTTTTTTGTTTTGGCATCCTGCCAGAATGGTGGTGCATACTTATAATCCCAGGACTTGGGAGGCTGAGACAGGAGGATCACAGGTTCAAAGCCAGCCACTGCAATTTAGTAAAGCTCTCAGCAACTTAGCAAGACTGTTCCCAAATAAGAAATAAAATAGGTCTGGGAGTGTATCCTGGAGGTAGAAGGCCCCTGCGTTTCATCCCAAGGTCCACAAAAACAAAAACAAAAAGCCTTTATTTTGGTTTCCTGCTCTGCAGACCTCGAGTGCCAGAAAAAACCACTGGCTCCGTTCACCTTCTTCCCGTCTCCCCTTATTCATTTCAAAAACACCTGTTCTGTGCCCCTGCACTTAAAAGCTCTCTTCTCTGCTATAATTTCGAATGAACGACACGGTAATTTGCATGGCTAACTATGGCATCCCATCCAGTTGACATTACCACAGGCCAAATGACGGGCATTGTAGGTAACATGCCAAGGACAGACGGGGCCTGCTGAGCCCCACATGAAAGCATCTGTGTACATTGCCCAAGCATTGAAGCCAGCCTTAAAAAAGAACCGCCATGGCTCCCGTGAGGAGCAGAGCTTTCATACAGAGGAATAAGGCAGTAGCAACAATAATCGCTTTCATATACATATCTATTTTACCATTCACAAAGCAATTTCATATATATCTTTTCTTGGAGGAGAACTAAAGATTGTACTCAGGGGTGTTTTACCTCTGAGCTACACCCCAGCCCTATTTTATTTTATTCGGTTCTGATGATGGAACCCAGGGACATTCTACCTCCAAGCTACACCTCCAGCCCTATTTTTTTTATTCTTTATTTTGAAACAGTCTCACTGAGTTGCAAAGGGCCTCACTAATTAGCTGAGGCTGTCTGCAAACCGCAATCCTCAGGTCTCTGCCTCCCAAATGCTGGGATTACAAGTGTGCGCCAACACACCCGGCTATGATTTCTAATGGAAGACCTTGCCGTAGTTATTAAGGGAGGTTGGCATGCACTGTACTAGTAATATCTTATTACTGTACTCATGATATCTTAGGGTAAAGCCAGGAGTGGTGGCACACACTTATAATCCCAGTACTTAGGAGGCTGAGACAGGAGGATCGCGGTTCACAGCCAGCCTCAGCTACTTAGTGAGGCCTTCCTCAACTTAGTGAGACCCTTTCTCAAAATAAAGAATAAAAAATGGGGCTGGGGGTGTAGCTCAGAGGTAGACTGCCCCTAGGATAAATCACAAGTACAGAAAATAATTAATTAATTAATTAAAATAGCACTATAACCTTGTGGGGTGTGCATGCCCAACTTTTTTTTTTCTTTTTTTTTTGAAACAGGATCTCACTAAATTGCCAAGGGCCTTGCTGAGTTGCTGAGGCTGGCCTTGAACCCGAGATCCTCCTATTTTAGTCTCCTGAGTACTGGGATTCCAGGCATGCTCCACCAGGCCCTGCTCACATATAATATCTTATTTTGATAATGATGGCACATACATATGTATAAAAACAAAACCTTGGGACCAAGTGGTTTTAAGCACAACCAGCGAGTTGCCATGCAAGGCCTTTAAGCCACTGTATTTTTAAGGCAATTTTCGAAATGCAGGGAAACTATGGTTTCTGTTTGTAGGTTCCCCGTCCTGCTTCCTCTCGATAGGCAGAGAGGGGACTGAAGCTCTCATCCTGTCCTCCTCTCTGCAGCTCTAGGCCCCGAGCTCCCCACCCCTTTGAGTGTCTGTGGGAGGAAAGAGCAGCCGCTTCTTCCTGCTCAGAAACCTGATAGCCAGGAAGCAGCAGAGGAGGACTTCCCGGCCCTCTGACCCCCAAGGAACACAGAAAGGGGCACATCCTCTGCGCCCCTCTCCACAGCCCCACTGCCCCCCGAGAGAGGGATGAGCGAAGCAACTTGGGCGGGGAGTTGAGGACCAACTCCTTTCTTCCTTCGCCAGGCCTCGCCAACATCTCCAACCCAACCCAGGCAGAAAGGTCCCCGCCAGGACCTGGACACCCTCACACAAACAAAAACACGGCAGGGGCATGCCTGCCAGGCCTCCAGGTGGCAGCGAGATTCCTGCCTCCTCCCCAGACACGTCCAATCACAGCCACGGGGTGCCAGCTGGGAGTGGGAGGCGGAGAGTGGAAAGGCAGGTCAAGCAGATACTTGGACCTTGCCCCAGACGAAACATCCCAGGTGCGAGGCCAGGGGCCAGGCGGCTCCGCACGAAAGGAAGGTGGTAGCTTTTGTTTGTCTAGAAAGTGCGGGAAGGGAGGGTGGCATACCCCGGGATATCTGTTTCCAATTTTTTTCTTTTGTCAAAACTAAAGCTCAACTCCTCAGACTTTGAAGAAAGGTGGGCTCTCAAACATCTCATGGATATAACAACATCTAGCCGCTGCTTATCAAAACTTGACTCTTCTGAGCCTGGCGTGGTGGTGCACACTTGTAATCCCAGCATTTGGGAGGCTGAGACAGGAGGATCCGAGTTCGTGGCCAGTCTCAGCTACTTAGTAAGGCCCTCCGCAACTAACTCAGTAAGAACCTGTTTCAAAATAAAGAATAATAATTTTAAAAAATAGGGCTTGGGCTGTCACTCAGAGGTAGAATGTCCCTGGGTTCCACCCCCAGTACCTAAAAAAAATTTTTTTTACTCTCCCCAGAATACTCCAGGAAGACTAGTGAGATGAGATTTTGTAGGAGCGGTCCTACAGGGAATGCAAGAGTATTACAGACAACTTTTTAGTGTGGTTTTCTTGTTTGTCTTTATTTTTGTTTTTGTGGTACTGGGATGGAACCCAGGGGCATTCTTCCTCCAAGCTACACCCCCAGCCCTATTTTCTATTCTTTATTTTAAAACAAGGTCTCAGGCCGGGCGTGGTGGCGCACGCTTGTAATCCCCGCGCTTGGGAGGCTGAGACAGGAGGATCGCGCAGGTTCAAAGCCAGCCTCAGCTACCGAGTGAGGCTTTCGGAAACTGAGTGAGACCCTGTTTCCAAATAAAATATTTAAAAAAGGTCTGGGAGTATAGCCCGGAGGTAGAAAGCCTCTGGGTTCCTCCCCCAGTACCACCAAAAAATAAAAAAAAATAAAAAATAAAACAAGGTCTCTCTGAGTTGCAAAGGGCCTCACTAAGTAGCTGAGGCTGTCCATGAACTGCGATCCTCCTGTCTCAGCCTCCCAAATGCTGGGCTTACAAGCCTGTGCCACCACACGCAGCTTAGTGTTTTTTAATGTTTCTTAACTTTTGTTCCACAGAATACACAGGGTTCCACAGTCAGACTAGACTGGGAGGTACTGCAGATGCTTCTTCAGCATAAAAGTCCCCAATGCCTGTGAGCACAGTCAGTGCCTACTGTATGGACGGGTGTGTGGCTGGAGAGATGGAGAGGTGGATGGGTGGAGGGGCGAATGGTTGGATGTGTGGATCAATGGGTAGGGGGATGGGTGTATGCTCACGTGGATCGATTGATGGGCATACTGGCATACTGGCAGATTGATGAGTGGATGGATGCTGGGTGGGTAGGTAGATGGATGGGTGAGTGGATGGATAAGTACGTAGATGAGTGAGTGGGTGGGAGCATGGATGGATGAGTAGGTAGGTGGGTGGGTTGATGGGTAGGTGGTTAGGTGGATGGACAGATAGATGGATAGAAGGATGGGTGGGTGGGTGAGGGGGTGGATGGGCAGATGGATGAGTAGATGTATGGTGAATGGATGGATGAGTGGGCGGGAGGATGGATGGATGGGTGGGTGGATGGATTAGTAGGTATATGAGTGGATTGGTAGGTGGATGGGTGGGAGGATGGATGGATGGACAGATGGATGGATGGATGAATAGGTGGATGGGTGGGTAGGTGAATAGGAAGATGGATGATGGATGGATGGTAGATGAATAGGTTTATCCATGGATGGGTAGGAGGATGGATGGATAGGTGGATGAGTGGGTGGGTGAGTGTACTGGTAGGTGGATGAGTGGGAGGAGGATTGGATGGATGGATGGATGGATGGATGGATGGATGGATGGACTGATGGATGGATGATGAATAGTTGTATGCATGGGTGGGTGGGAGGATGGATGGATAGGTGGATGAGTGGGTGGGGTGAGTGGGAAGATGAATAGATGGATGGATGGATGGATGGATGGATGGATGGATGGATAGGTTGTTGAGTGGGAGGATGGATGATGGGTGAATAGGTGTATGAGTGGATGGGTGAGAGGATAGATGGATGGATGGGTGGGTGGGTGAATGGAAAGATGGATGGATGGATGGATGGATGGATGGATGGATGGATGGATGGATTGGTAGGTGTATGAGTGGATTGGTAGGTGTATGAGTGGGAGGATGGATGGATAGATGGATGGACGAATAGGTGTATGCATGGGTGGGTAGGAGGGTGGATGGATGGATGGATGGATGGATGGATGGATGGATGGATGAGTAGGTGTATGAGTGTATTGGTAGGTCAGTGAGTGGGAGGATGGATGATGGGTGAATAGGTGTATGAGTGAATGGGTGGGAGGATAGATAGATGAATAGGTGGATGGGTGGGTGGGTGAATGGGAAGATGGATGGATGGATGGATGGATGGATGGATGGATGGATGCATGGGTGAGTGGGAGGATGGATGGATGGATGGATGGATGGATGGATGGATGGATAGGCCGGTGAGTGGGAAAATGGATGATGGATGAATAGGTGTATACATGGGTGGGTGGGAGGATGGATGGATGGATAGGTGGGTGGGTGAGTGGGAAGATAGATGGATGGATGAGTAGGTGAATGGGTAGATAGATGGATGGTGGGTACGTGGGCAGATGGGTGGATGTATGTATAAGTAGATGTATGGTGGATGGGTGGTGAGTGGGTGGGAGGATGGATAGATGGGTGGATGGATGGAGAGTAGGTGAATGGGTGGATAAATGAGTAGGTGGGTTGACAGAAAGATGGATGGATGGGTGGGTGGATGGGTGAGTAGGTAATGGGTGGGTAAGTATATGGGTAGATGGGTGGGTGGTTATATGGATAGATAGATGGGTGGCTGGATAGATAGGTGGGTAGGTGGATGAATGAATATATTGATAGATGAATAGATGGGTGGGTAAATGAATAGGTGGGTGGGCAAGCAGGCTGGTAGCTAAATTAAATCTTAATCCCCTGAGTGGTTGAATGTAGGTGTGCCCAACCAGAAACCTCTAGGTTTACTTTACATTCTTTACATAACTTACTGAAAAGACACATTAGATAGACCTGGTGCTCTGTGATGTTTAATCGTCAACCAGCCTAAGATCCTTGGCTATATCTAAAAGGATATGTCTGAAGCCGGGCGTGGTGGCACACACTTGTAATCCCTGCGCTTGGGAGGCTGAGACAGGAGGATCGCACGAGTTCGAAGCCAGCCTCAGCTACTTAGTGAGGCTTTTAGCAACTTAGTGAGATCCTGTCTCAAAATAAAATATTTTTTAAAAAAGGGTCTGGGAGTATAGCCCGGAGGTAGAAAGCCTCTGGGTTCCACCCCCAGTACCACCAAAAAAATAAATAATAAAAGGATATGTCTGTTTGACACTTGCAAGCTATGTAGGACCAGAAGAGTTAAATTTAAAAAATTCAGAATTAGGAGCCGGGTGTGGTGGCGCACGCTTGTAATCCCAGCATTCGGGAGGCTGAGACAGGAGAATCGCGGTTCGCGGCCAGCCTTAGCTACTTAGTGAGGCCCTCTGCAACTCAGTGAGACCCGGTTTCAAAATAAAGAATAAAAAATAGGGCAGGGGCTATAGCTTGGAAGTAAAATGCCCCTGGGTTCCATCCCCAGACCCACAAAAAAAATAAAAATTCAGAATTAGGGATAACAGGCATTTTTGTAGAAAGTGACACATTCCTTAGCCAGGCATGGTGGTGCACACTTGTAATCCCAGCACTTAGGAGAATGACACAAGAGAATCACAGGTTCACGGCCAGCCTCAGCTACGCAGTGAGGCCCTCTGCAACTTAGTGAGACCCTGTTTCCAAATAAAATATAAAATAGGTCTGGGAGTATAGCCTGGAGGTAGAAAGCCTCTGGGTTCCACCCCAGTACCACCAAAAAAAAAAAAAAAAAAATGGGCTGGGGGTGTAGTTCAGAATTAGAATGCCCTGGGTTCAATCCCCAGCACGAAAGAAGCAAGGAAGGAAGGAAGGAAGGAAGGAAGGAAGGAAGGAAGGAAGGAAGGAAGGAAGGAGAGAGAGAGAGAGAGAGAGAGAGAGAGAGAAGGAAGAAAGGAAAGAAAGAGACATTCCTACAATAAACCTGTTCTGGGGGAGGATGACTCATCTCGCGGCCACACATTTCCAGTGACCACAAGGATTTCTGGCACATATTCAATATTAAATGTTGGTTGAAGGAACCAATGAATGAACAAATGAATTTCAAACCGTTTCTTTGAGGATGTTTGCAGACACATGCACCCAGTTTGGGGCACTCACTTGCCGCTTACTAGCTTTATGGCAATAACGCCTTTAATGACAATTGCCCCCAACAGCTTGAAGAAACAATCCCAGAGAGCTAAGGGTGTGGCTCATTCATTTCTACTAATGTCTACTTGTTCACACTTCCTTATAACTTTCAGGAATTTACCTCTGAAACTTCTAACCTTATCTATTTCAAGGAATTCAGCAAAACTGCTGACTCCGAAGCAGTGCCATAGGTAATCTAGACACCCTAGAAGACCTGACTCAGAAACCTCCGATGCGGTGCCTAGGACTTCTGAATGGTTCCCTCAGGCACCGACTGCTGACATCGCAAAAGAATGAGTCTGCAAGTCAGTTGCGGTTGCACACACCTATATCTCCAGTACTTGTGAGGTTCAGACAGGAGGATCACAGGTTCGAGGACAGCCTCCGCAATAAGCAAAGATCTGTCTCAAAATTAAAAGGGCTGAGGGCATAGCTCCATGGTAGAGCACCTCTGGGTTCAATCCCCAGTACAATAAGTAAATAAATAAAGTCCAAAAGACATCAACACAGTGAATAAGAACCCAGACTTTCCTTCCCAGGAAAAAGAATTGATGGAGATTAAAGAAATCAGTGCCGCAAAAACCAAAGCAGACAGGTGACACAGCCCAACCATGTGCGTCTGTGCCTGTCAGTTGCTCAGGACACGGGTGCGGGGCTCTCCTCTGGGTGGCGCTCGCCCTTCCCCCTGCAGCGTGCCTGGAAAGCGGAGCCAGGGCCAGGGAGACCAGGTGCTCAGCACGCGGGGCTCCCAGACCTGGCCCTTCTGGGCTCCTCTCCCCATTTAGAGATGCACTCCTTGCAAAACTGCGAAGGCATTTATTGCCACTGAATTCTACATCTAAAAGTGGTTAAAATGGTCAATTTTATGCTATGTATATTGTAACACAATAAAAACTATTTAAAGATCCATCCGTGACCAAATGAAGAGCAAACCTAGCATCTATGATATGTTAAAAGTCAAGGTAAAGCTGGGCATGGTTTCACACGCCTCTAATCCCTCTCCTTGGGAGGCTGAGACAGGAGGACTGCAGAGTGAAGACCAGCCTCTACAACGTAGCGAAACTCTCGGCAACCTAGCAAGATCATTGCAGAACAAAAAATAAGGTAGGGTTGAGGTGTATCTCGGAGGTAGAATGCACCTGGGTTCCATCCCCTGCACCCCAGCGCGCGCGCGCACACACACACACACAGAGACAAGTTACCTTTGTAATAGTAATAATAGTAGTAAACATTTATTACGCTCTCAGTAGAATTCTAATTTAAACATTCAATCCATGTAATTACCCCATGTGGTAATGTGGTAGATACTAATTATCCCCATTAAATAAAAGAGGAAATTGAGAAAAAGAAAAATTGACTCGCCCCACATCACACAGGAGTAGTAGGGGTCTACCACAAGACCTTAAAGACGTAGAGAAGCAATTCACGTCATGCAGTCTTTGGAGTCAGCCATGGAAGCACACGTCTGTAATCCCAGTACTTGGGAGACGGAGGCAGAAGGATCACAGGTTCAAGTCCAGCCTCAGCAATGTAACAAGACTCTCGGTAACCTAGCAAGACCCTGTTTCAAAAACAAAAAATGTGAGCCAGGTGTGATGACTTACGCTTGCAATCCCAGTACTTGGGAGGATGAGACAGGAAGATCACAGCTCACAGCCAGCCTCAGCTACTTAGTGAGGCCCTCTGCAACTTAGTGAGACCCTGTTTCAAAATAAAGAATAAAAAATAGGGCAGGAGGTGTAGGCTGGAGGTAGAACGCCCCTGGGTTCGAGTCCCATCACCACCAAAGAGAAAAAGATGCGGCTGGTAGGGGGGGATACTGCAGACTGAACTCCGGAATGTTCTGTCTCTGAACTCTACCCCAAGCCCTTTTGTTGTGAAACAGGGCCTCACTAAGTTGCTGAAGGTCTCACTAACTTGCTGGAACTGGCCTCGAACCTGCAACCCTCCTACCTTAGCTTCCCAAGTACTGAGATGACCGGCACCTGGCCTAAAATGCAATGTAAACACTTGTGTTTATCCATTGTCAATCTATTAAAGATTCAGATATGAACTGTATCGAGGAAAGGCTAAATGTACTGGAAATTCAAACCAACACTATTACTCCAGCTACTCAGCATGGCATTCCAGAAGCAGCTCCTTCCCCCTCACCAGAACCCGGCACAGGCGGCCTCACGTGTCTAACGGGCCGTCCTCCAGCCCCTCTTCCAGCTCGATGTCCATGAAAATTCCTGAGGCTGCCATTTCTGGGCCTCATTTATTGACTATTCAAAGTCCAGTTGTTCATCTGGAATTTTAATGACCCAAGAATGACATCCACGAGACAGAGCAAAAAGAAACGAGAGCAAGAGGAGCAACTTTGTAAAGGGGCTGAAATGACCATCATTTCCCACGGCAGAGAGACAGTCGTGACGCTGGCCAGCTCTCCACGCCGCGTTTAATTCGCAGCCACCCGGCACCTGCGTCACTTCCTCCCCACAAGGCAGAAGCAGCCCTACAGCCTCCGCCAGTGGGTACGAGAATAAAGAGGAATGTGTATGTCTGTTAAAGCACTTGGTAAACTATAGAACAAGAGGGAAGGGTTCTAGGTATGTCTCCAGTGCAATCTGTTTAAAAATAGTAAGCAGCAAATTAATAAGCACCACCACAGTCCAAATACAAACACAGACCCTCAATGCATTAGAAAGAAGCCATTTAGCTGGGTGTGCTGGCGCACGCAGAATCCCAGTACTTAGGAAACTGAGACAGGAGGATACCAAGTTTGTGGTCAGCCTCAGCTACTTAGTGAAGCCCTCAGCATCTTAGTGAGACCCTGTTTCAAAATAAGGAATAACAAATAGGGCTGGGGTATAGCTTAGAGGTAGAATGCCCCTGGATTCAATCCCCAGTACCATGGAAGAAAGGAAGGAAGGAAGGAAGGAAGGAAGGAAGGAAGGAAGGAAGGAAGGAAAGAAGGGAGGAAGGAAGGAAGGAGAGAGAAAAGAAAGAAGGAAAGAAAGAAAGGAGAAGAAAGAAGGAAGGAAAGGAAAGAAAAACAATCCATTTAACCAGATGTGCTGGCACATGCCTTTAATCCCAGTACTTGGGAGGCTGAGTCATGAGGATGGCAGGTTTGAAGCTGGCCTCAGCAGTTTAGCAAGACCCTTAGCAACTTAGTGAGACCCTGTTTCAAAATAAAAAAATAAAAAAGAATACATTTTTATAAAAACATCATCATTAAATTGTTCTAAAAGCTGATGAGAAAAACTTTTACCAGATGGGATTTCAACTTCTACCTGATATGACTTCTTTTTTTTTTAATTTTATTTTATTGGTGCACTGTATTCATACATCATAGTGGGATACAAACTTTTGTAGACATACATGCACACATCACCTAGTCTGCCCCCACCCGATCCCCACCCCATTCTCTCCCCATCCCTCCTTCCCATGCTTGGCTTAGTGGTTGACATCTAGTATTATAGCAATTTATCCAAAATTAAAAATGATAATCTCACATAACAGTTTCATTTGTCTGATACCAAGCGTTTGATGATTTAAAGATAGCATTTCAATATTTCTTTTTGCTTTCTTTCTTACTAGAGCATATTTTTTTCTGTTTTTTTAGGTGAAATTATCATATATTTATATATTTATTTTTCAGAAAAAAATCTATCCTAATATGGAATATGAATTCTAGATACCCAAAACGATCTTGAAAAAGAACAAAGCTAGCAGATATATATTTTCTGATTTCAAACCATATAAAGCTACAATAATTGAAACAGTGTAGTACTGTTCTAAAGGCAGATATATAGACCATTGGAGTTAAATACAAGCCTAGAGCTAAATTCTTCCCTATATTGTCAAGTTATTTTTGACAAGGTTTCCACGAACTTTTGGTGGTGGAAATAATAATCTTTTAACTAAATATTGTTGAAAAATAATAATTACATGGAAAAGAATAAAATTGGACCTTTACCTAATCCCATATACAAGTATTAACTCAAAATAGATAAAAGACCTAAATATAAATCTTAAGACTATAAACTTTTAGGAGAAAATCTGGGTCATAAAACCTCACAACATTGAAATTGGCAGTGATTTCTTGGATATGATTTCAATGGCACAGGCAACAGAAGAATATACAAACTCCCTAAAAAATAAAAGAAAATATTGTATATCCAAATACAATGTAAACAGAGTTAAAAGTTACTAATAGAATTGGATAAAATATTTCCAAATGCTATATCTGAAGGTATATTAATATTCCAACTAGAAATCCTAAAAATTAACAACAATAAAGGCAAACAATACAACTTAGAGATAGGTAAAAGACTAACATAAATAATGAGTCTCCACAGATAACCAATCTTAGTTGTCTGTTGGATGGAAACTCTTGTTTCTCTGGTTCTGGTGAGTGTTACCTATTTCTTCTTTGTAGTTAATCTCTTTGAGTATTTTCTCTAGCGCTGGTTTTGAAGACATAAATTCCTTCAGTTTCTGTTTGTCATGGAAGCTTCTTATTTCTCCATCTGATAGAAAGTTTTGCTGGATAGGAAATTTTTGGCTGGAAGTTGTTTTCTTTCAGAGTTTGGAATATGTTACTCCAAGCCCTTCTGGCTCTCATGACTTGGTTTGGGAAGTCTGGAGTGATTCTAATTGGTTTGCCTCTGAATGTCAGTTGGCCCTTTGTTTTTGTTGCCTTTAAGATTCTCTGCTTGGCTTCCACATTGGTCATTTTGACAGTTATATGGCATGGGGATCCTCTTCTCCGATCCTGTCTAAAGGGAGTTCTATAAGTTTCCTGGATCTGTGTATCAACCTCTTGCTCTATATTTGGAAAATTTTCTGCTATTACTTCCTTGAAGAGATTGTTGATCCCTTTGGTATCACTTTCTTTTCCCTCCTCTATTCCAATTATTCTTAGGTTAGCTCTCTTAAGATGGGCCCATATTTCTTCAATGTCAGATTCCTGCTGTTGGATATTTTTTTCTAGATTAGAAACTATGCATTCATTTTTGGATTGCTCATCTTCTAAGAGCGAGATTCTGTTCCCCATGTGGTCTAATCGGTTGTTTGTGCTTTGAATTGAGGCCTTTACTTCATTAATTGCATCCTTTATCTCTTTTTGGCTCTCTCTGAGTTCTTTTCGAAGCACCTCTATTATTTCTACAGTTATTTTCCTGATTTGATCTTCTAGAAATCTCTGATTTTCTGTTTTATCAGGTTCTGATGTTGTGGGGTTGTGGGCATTCATTGCTCCAGTGTTATTCCTCTTTCCCATGATTTCGGAGGTTTGTGCCTTCTCTGGGTTCTTCTCTTGGGTCACTATGGCTTCACTTAAGGTGCTCTGGATCTCGAGTCTGTAGTATCTCAGACCCCACTACTCCTTTACTGGGTTGTATCACAGAGTCTCCGACCCAGGGAGTCGATAGAGGCTGCTTTAAACTATGGGGGGTGCCAGGTTGCACGTTCTCCTATGGTGTGATATCTCTGCCACCACCACTCCCTCACTGGGTCAAGTCCCAGGAGGCCCAATACTGCATTTTCTCCTCTGTGGCCCGCAATTTGACTCACTGTTCTTGAGTACGCAGATGTAGCTGTACTGGACTCGGTGAATTCACTGCTGCTGCCGCCGCCGGTGGCAATATGGCGCCTCTGCCACGCCCTCGGCCATGAGGCTGGCGTATTTTTTCTTCTCTGGTTTTGATTTCCACTCTGAATCCCTGCAGCGTGTGCTGAGCTCAGCCACTGGGAGCTTTAAATGCTCTCTGCACCGAAAGATCCCGCCTGGCTGTTCCGCATCGGCTCTCCTGGCTTGCTGTAGCTGTCCATTGAGTTCGCCGCTGCCGCCGGCAGTATGGCGCTGCTGCCGCGTCCTCGGGCACGTGTGTCTCCTCTGTGGCCCTGAGCTCTGTTCTCAGTCCACTTTCTCTCTGGAGCCTGGTGGGTTTTTTTGTTTTTCTGGTGATGGTGTTTTCTGGCTATGAAAGGCGCTCTTTTTGTGGTAATGGAGATTGGTTGTTAGCGGGACTCTTAAGCCCCGCTTTTCTCGGTCGCCATCTTCCCGGAAGTCGATGGCAAGCCTGATATGACTTCTAATGGAAGACCTTGTCGCAGTTATTAAGGGAAGTTGGCAGGCACTGTACTAGTAATATATTATTACTGTACTCATAAGATCTTAGGATAAAGCTGGGCGTGGCGGCACACACTTAAAATCCCAGTACTTGGGAGGTTGAGACAGGAGGATCGCGGTTCGCAGACAGCCTCAGCTACTTAGTGAGGCCCTCCACAACTTAGTGAGACTCTGTCTCAAAATAAAGAATAAAAAATAGAAATAGGTCTGGGGGTGTAGCTCAGATGTAGAATACCCCTGGGTTCAATCACCAGTACTACCAAAAAATAAATCTTAGGCTAAAGCCAAAGCAGACAGATTCTAGACTTTTTCTTTTTTTTCTTTCTTTCTTTCTTTCTTTCTTTCTTTCTTTCTTTTTTTTTTTTTTTTTTTTTGTGGTACTGCAGGTGGAACCCAGGGGCTTTTCTACCTCTAGGCTAAACTCCCAGACCTATTTTATATTTTATTTGAAAACGGGGTCTCACTAAGTTGCTGAGAGCCTCACTAAGTAGCTGAGGCTGGCTTCGAACCTGTGTGATCCTCCTGTCTCAGCCTCCCAAGCACTGGGATTACAGGTGTGTGCTACCACACCCAGCCAAATTCTGTACTTTTATTGATGACAGGAAGAACAGGTAATTCCATATGGCACTTTTGTACTTAAAAAATCCTCTCTAGGGGCCAGGATGTAGCTCAGTGGCAAAGCGCCTGCTTTGCAGGTGTGGCACTCTGGGTTCAATCCCTGGTTCCAAAAAAGACCAAAAAAAAAAAAAAAAAGAACCCCTTTAAAAATCCTCTCTAGCCAGCTGTGACGGCGCATGCCCATAATCCCAGTACTAGGGAGGCTGAGAAAGGAGGAAAACCACGGGTTGAGGCCAGCCTCAGCAATGTAGCAGGACTCTGAGCAACCTAGCATGACCTTATTTCAAAACAAAAAAAAAAAAAATTTTTTTTTAGGGGCTGCAGTTGAAACACAGAGGTAGAATATCCCTGGGTTCATCTCCAGTTTCACAAAACTACAAAAATTTATAATTCCCCTCTAAAGTTCATCCCCAAGATGCAAATTAAAATGAAGACATTGTCAAGGAGTTCCGGTGCCCTCACCTGACGCCCCTGAAGGGTTATCCCGAGGCAGTCACCATCTCTGCTTCATCCCTGGCCCTGAATTTAACCTGACAGGACTCACAGCGCTCCGGAAAGTTGAGTGGACAGCACCCCGTTCTAGCACACACACAGACGTCAGTGTCTCCCTGACCCTCTTGTAGAAGCATGGGTAAGAAGTCGATGGCCTCCTTGTGAGGACCCTTTTGCTAATGGTCCTCCCAGGAAGCCCCCCATCTTTTCTAGCACTCATCTCACACCCCCCCCAGACCATCATCACCTAGCAACTTCCTCTTCTGCACAACTTAGCACAACAACGACACACATTTGCCGAGTCAGGGCTTGGGACGGAGGCAGCACAGAATATTTAGACATGTCACCAGATCAAGAGGCTGAGAAGATCAAGAGGCCGTGTCTGCTCCCTCCGCATCCCCTCCGCCTTCTGAAAGGAGGCAGCAGGCAAGGAAAGGGGGTGGTCCAGATGAGGCTTGGCCAGGGATGGAGGAACGCAGGAGAAGCCTGAGGGGCAGCTTTGGGTTGAGGGAGATGGAAGAGGAGTGGGAGAGGTTAAAGGCAGAAGCACAGAAGGAAGCGGGACTGAGAAGGCGCTTCAAAGAGCAGACCCGAGCCGGGCTGGTGGCGCCCTGGTAGTACCAGTACTTGGGCGGCTGAGACAGGAGGATGGTGAGTTTGAGGACAGCCTCAGCAACTTGGGCTATAACCACTTAGTAAGACTCTTTCAAAAGGGCTGAGGGTGTAGCCTGGAGATGAATGCTCCTGGGTTCAATCCTCAGTGCCAAAAAGAAGACTGGCCTCTCCTGGATGGCATGAAAGTCCTGTGTCTCCCCAGAGGGACAGAGGCAGGACAGAGGTGTGACCCCTTAAGTTCTTTTTAATGCTCATTTCTAAGATTTCCTTCAGGACATGATTTCTAACTATACATACACACACACACGCACACACACGTTAAAACAAGCGTAGTGGTACATGCTTTGTAATCCCCATACTTGGGAGGCTGAGACAGGAAAATCACAGGTTCACGGCCAGCCTCAGCAACTTAGACTCTCAGCAACTTAGTGAGACCTTGTTTCAAAATAAAAAATAAAAAAGGATTGGGGTATAGCTCAGAGGTAGAATGCCCCTGGGTTCAATCCCTAGTACCACATACACCCTAAAAATAGCATAATACCAAATAATATATTTGCTATTCAATACTGAGTTTGCCCAATGCTAAATAAATGTGTACTTTTATGGACAGACACTAGAAAATATGCAATCATAAATTGGGCGTGGTGGTGCACATTTATAACCCCAGTATTTGTAATCCCAGTACTTGGGAGGCTGAGACAGGAAGATTGCAGATTCACGGCCAGCCTCAGCTACTCAGTGAAACCCTCCATAACTCCATAACTTAGTGAGACCCTGTTTCAAAATAAAAAATAAGCCGGGTGTGATGGCGCACGCTTGTAATCCCGGCACTTGGGAGGCAGAGACAGGAGGATGGCGCAGGTTCGAAGCCAGCCTCTCTGGTTTAGGAGACCCTGTTTCCAAATAAAAATATAAAAATAGGTCTGGGAGGGTAGCCCGGAGGTAGAAGGGTTTCCAGAAACCCCAGTACAACCAAAATAAATAAATAAATAAATAAATAAATAAATAAATAAATAAATAAATAAATAAATAATAGGGCTGGAGGTGTTGCTCAGACGTAGAATACCCCTGGGTTCCATCCTAAGTACTACAAAATATTTTTTTTTCAATGCTCATTTCTAAGATTTCCTTCAGGACATGATTTCTAACTATCTACTCAGAGGTATATATAACTATCTATTTTGTAGCTATATATATAGTATATATGTATATCATAATATGCTATGCAATCACAGGGGTTTGCTGTTCTTTCGGCATTTTTGATATCTGTCTTTTCAAGGATAAAGTCATTCACACCCCGGTGGATTCAGTAACGGATCCTCCCTCCCCGAGCTGTTCCGGTACTTCACAAGAGAAAGAGAGAAGTCATTTTCCTTTTTAAACACCCACCCATGATTCAAACGGCTTCATGGCGAGAAGGGTGCTAATTAGTCATTTCTCACCTGGAGGTGGGCATGTGGGCCCAGGCCGGGCGCAGGGTGCGTTGGCTTGCAGTGGTGCTGTGAAGGCCTGCCCCTGCTCCACGCTCAAGTTCTGATTGCCCCTTTGGCACCAGGGTGTCACTGGGCTTCCTCTTTAGGTGATTCAAATGAGTCCTGAGCTTCCCAGCTTCCATTACTAAGCCACGCCTAAACATTTCTCTCAGGTATTTTCCCAGATTTTTTCATTTTCTTTTTGGTACTGGGGATGGAACCCAGGGGCATTTTACCTCCCAGCTACACCCCTGGTCCTATTTTGTAGTCTTTTTATTTTTGAAACAGGGTCTCACTGAGTTGCAAAGAGCCTTGCTAAGTATCTGAGGCTGTCATGAGCGTCACCGTGCCCAGCTCCTTTTTTTTTTTTTTTTGAAACAGGATCTCATTAAGTTGCTGAGCACCTCGATAAGTTCCTAAGGCTGGTCTTGAACCTGCAATTCCCCTGTCTCAGCCTCCCCAAGTACTGAAATCACAACACTGCACCACTATGCCCAGCTATTTTTCCAGATATTTTGTTCCTTAAAACTTAGCACATTGCCGGGAGTGGTGCAACACACTTGTAATACCAGCATTTGGAGGCTGAGACAGGAGGATCACAGTTTGCAGACAGCCTCAGCTACTTAGTGAGGCCCTTTGCAACTCAGTGAGATCTCGTTTCAAAATCTCGTTTCAAAATAAATAAATAAATAAATAAACAAACAAACAAACAAACAAATAAATAATAGGACCAGGGGTCTAGTTCAGAAGTAGAATGTCCCTGGGATGCATCCCCAGTACCAAAAAAAAAAAAAAAAAAGCACATGGCCAGGCATGATAGTGCATGCCTGTAATCACAGGACTTGGGAGGCTGAGAGAGAAAACTCACAGGTTCAAGGCCAGCCTCAGCAACTTAGATCTCAACAATGTAATGAAGCCCTGTTTAAAAGTAAAAAATAAGAAAGTACTTGGGAGGCTGAGACAGGAGGATCGCAGATTCACGGCCAGCCTCAGCTACTTAGTGAGGCCCTCCACAACTTAGCTCAGAGGTAGGATGGGTTTAGTCCCTAGTACCAAGAAAGAAAAGAAAAAAAAAAAAGTAGACCATGGATAAAAAATAAGAAAGGCTTAGTTCGGCGTGGTGGCACTCATTTATAATCCCAGCATTTGGGAGGCTGAGACAGGAGGATCACAGTTTGTGGACAGCCTCAGATACTTAGTAAAGCTCTCTACAAAAAAACAAAAATAATAATTTACCTTTTTTGCGGTACTGGGGGTGGAACCTAGGGGCATTCTACCTCCGAGCCACACCCCCAGACCTAATTTTTTTTATTCTTTATTTTGAAACAGGGTCTCACTGATTTGCAAAGGGCCTCACTAAGTAGCTGAGGCTGTCCGCGAACCACGATCCTCCTGTCTCAGCTTCCCAAATGCTGGGATTACAAGTGTGCACCACACACCCGGCTCAATGTAAATTATTTTTTAAAAAGGGCTGAGGATGTAGCTCAGAGGTAGAACGTCCATGTTCAATCCCTAGAGAAAGGAAGAAAGAAAGAAAGAAAGAAAGAAAGAAAGAAAGAAAGAAAGAAAGAAAGAAAGAAAGAGGGAGGGAGGGAAGGAGGGAAAGGAAAGGAAAGAAAGAAAGAAGGAAAGGAAAAGAATGGAGAAACCATGGCCCAAGGAATCAGAGGCAGGAGAGCAGGGCCATGGTTTCCAGGGTCCCAGAGGGCTGGGTGCTCCCCAGCCCCTCACCCCCTGCACTGTGCAGTGCTCACCACGCACCCTGTGCTTTCCTTGGACTGACTGTCAGATGAAGAGCTCACCCAGCCTGACAGGACACCCTCCCTCAAGGCACCTTTCACCCCAAAGATTCAGGAATTGGATTCAACAGGCATTATCTTGCTGGATACCCCGTTCCTGGCAAGGCCTGTGGCCTATATGTTCAGTTTTGAGTAGACTGCAGAGCCAGTTTTACAGCAAAAATGAGCAGAAAACACAGTGTTCCCAACACCCCTCCCCACACGTGCACAGCCCCCTGGGCACTCTCATCCTGCACCAGAGTGGTCCAGTCTTCACAGCCGGGGAAACACAGGAGCAGATTTCCCACACAGACTCCACAGCTTACGTGCGAGTTCACTCCTCTTGCTTCAAGGAAGGAAGCAGGTAAGAGGAGCCAGGAATGCAGAAACCATCACTGGAGCGCGGACCAGAGCATCCTTACCCCACCCCTCCTATGAAGCCTTCTGCTTCAGCCATAAAGCGAGGGAGCGCAGAATGTATTAACATGTGGGACAAGATTTTTGTTTAATGTTCGCCTATGCCAGGCATGGTGCCACACACGCGTAATCCCAAAACTTGGGAGGTTAGAGACCGCAGGTTCATGGCCAGCCCCAGCAGCACAGCAGGACTCTCAGCAAACTAGGGAGACCCCATTTTTCAAAACAAAAAGTTTTAAAAAGAGCTGAGGTGTAGCTGAATCATGTACAGATATAAAGGCAATTTTCTGCATTTGTGGTTCCCAGAGCTTGGGATTTCCACAGGCCAGGAACAAAAGAAAAGAAAGAAAGAAATTGTAATTGGAGGTGTCACCAACTTTTGACCCTGTCAGGTCCCAGTACTTGGGAGGATTACAGGTTGGAAGCAAGTCAGCGAGACGCTGTTTCAGTCAACCAATCAATCAATAAAAATGCTGGGAGCATATGTAACTCAGAGGTAGAATGCTTCTGGGTTCAAACCCCAGTATGAGAGGGGGGAGGGAGGGAAAGAGGAAGGGAGGGAGGGGGAGAGAGAGAGAGAGAGAGAGAGAGAGAGAGAGAGAGAGAGAGAGAGAGAGAGAGAGAGAGGAGGGAGTCTGTGTGTGTGTTTGTAATCACCATTCACTATCATCATCTTCTCTAAAATAATTTTTTGGGGTACTGGGTATAGAACCCTGGGGCCTTCTACTTCCGAGCTATGCCCCAGCCCCATTTTTTGCTTTTTGTTTTGAATCAGGGTCTCACTAAGTTGCGGAGGGCCTCACTAAGTAGCTGAGGCTGTCCGTGAACTGCGATCCTCCTGTCTCAGCCTCCCAAGTACTGGGAATACAAGTGTACGCCACCACACCCAGTTTAAAAGGATATTTTAATACAAAAATAGGCATAATCCCAGAATAAAAGACATGCTTATCATATCAGGTTTATAAGGGGAAAAACTTTGCATCTCTTTATTTTTCTCAGTCTATTACAAACCAGCGATCGGAAGTGGTCCCTGGTCCTTACTGTACTTTGGGTCATAAGTGTCTGTGAGAATCTCCTGACAGCCATGGACTTTTCTTCCGAGATGAACAGATCCACACACATACACGACTTCACCAGTGATTCCAGATGTTCGCAGGACTTATTTTGGGTGAAGAGCCACTGCTGTTAGCTGATGACTTCGCCTTGTCAGCCAGATCAGCACCTTATCTTCTGAGCACTGTTAATGGCCCCAAAGTCCTTGACCAGCCGTAGGAGATACTGGCGGGGGTCACGCACTCAGGCCCTGAGAACCTAAATTCTCTAACATGACGCAGATTTTCATAAAGAAGACTAGGAAGGAGCAGCTCTCTTTCTGCCCAGACCCTGACCATCAATTAAACTCCAAAAATGTTAAATAATAATAATAATTTTTAAAAAGCCCAAGGCCTCAAGTTCACCAGAATCTAGGACCAAACAGAACTCCAGTCCATGCTGCCAGATCAAGGCAAATCTGGGCAAAAAAAACCCAGGAGAGGCCGGCCACACTGACAGGGCAAAGGAAGACGGGACACTTGGCCGCCCACCATTACTCCCAGGTCCCGGAAAGTGAAGGAGACTGAGAACGGGCCCAGGTCCAGCCCAAGGGCCAGCTATCACCATGTGATGTGGGTACCATAATCCTGCATGGGGATTTCAGGAAATGGTAGGTTGGCAGGTACACATACCTACTATCTTTCTTTCTTCCTTTCTTTTCTTCTTTCTTTCTTTTCTTTCCTTTCTTTCTCTCCTTCCTTCTTTCTTTTACTCTCTCTCTCCTTCCTTCCTTCCTTCCTTCTTTCTTTCTTTCTTTCTTTCTTTCTTTCTTTCTTTCTTTCCTTCTTTCTTTCTGTGGTACTGGGATTGCTCTACCTTCGAGTACCCCCCCAGCCCTTTTTATTTTTGGCTTTGAAACAGTGTCTCACTTGGTTGCTGAGGCTGGTCGGGAACCTGTCATCCTTCAGTCTCAGCCTCCCAGGTACTGGGATTATGGGAGCATGCCAGCACACCCGGCATGCACTATGTTTTTGAGTGATGGGCAGGGCAGGATGTGCCTTGACCTTTTGCTGCAGGCAGACCCTCAGGACTGCTCAGAAGATGGCTCAGCAGCACGTGGCTTAAAAGGGTCCCATCTACTCCTATCGGCACCATCCGGCCACCCCAGCTTGCGACCTGTGACCCCCAGGGTCATCCACACAGGACACACGAGATCGTTGCACAATATCCTTGTGGAAAAAGCCAGAAGAGGAAAAAGAAAGAGCTTTGTTGCAGCTTCAACATCTGTATATTAAAGCAAAGAAAATCATACTCCCAATCTGACCCTTTGCTACCCCACCCCTAAAACAGAAACCACCTCAGCAGGTCAGCCGTTCCGCCAAGGAGACCGCTGCTGCTTCTGGAATCCTCGAAAGACTCCTGGCTCGCTGGGCGTGGTGGAGACTGAGACAGGAGGATCGCAGGCCTGTGGCCAGCCTTAGCCTCGGCAGCCTCCTGAGGCCCTCCACAGTTTAGCGGGACCCTGTTTCAAAATAAAATAGGGCTGGGCATGTGGCTCAGAAGCAGAATGCTCCAGAGTTCAATCCCCAGTAACACACACACACACACACACACACACACACACCCACACACACACACACGAGACTCCTGCCCCTAGTATTCCCCAAATTAGGAAGAACGGTGTAGCCAAACAGACCTCATTAATAGGAATAAGTCTTCCTGTGTGGATTTTCAACCCTTTTCCAAAAACAAAAGTTGAGGAAAGGCCTCTGTGGAGGCTGTTGGGAGGGTGTTGGGAGGCTCTGGGGAAGGGGCATCTTTAAGATCACTAGGACCAGGTGTTATCTGGAGGATGCCAAGAGAGGTGATAATTTGACATATTTAAATGTAAATGTGTAGTGGACTCAGACATTTGGCAGTGAATTCAGCTGGTGCCTGGGGACAGCCCTCCAGCCTCACAGGGTTCAGAGCTACTGGCTCTGTTGCTTAAGGTGGTGACCTGGGTATTTGCTTTTTTTTTTTTTTTTTTTGGTTCTGAGGATTGTAGAGCTATACCTCTAACCCTTTTTATTTTGATACAGGGTCTTGCTAAGTTGCTGAGGCTGGTATCAGGCATGCACGCCCAGCCTATTGTTATTATTTAAGCCATAAATATGGAAAGGTATAGTTTTGTTTGTAAATTTCATTAAAATGAAGATATTTAAATTAAAAAAATGACTCTCAGCCGGGCACGGTGGCGCATGCTTGTAATCTCAGCGTTTGGGAGACTGAGACAGGAGGATCACGGTTCACGGACAGCCTCAGCTACTTAGTGAGGCCCTTTGCAACTCAGCGAGACCCTGTTTCAAAATAAAGAATAAAAAATAGGGCTGGGGTGTAGCTCGGAGGTAGAACGCCCCTGGGTTCCATCCCCAGACCACAAAAAGAAAATACATACATACATACATACATACATACATACATACATACATACTGATTCCCAAGTTCCTGTACTCAGCTCGCAGCACAGACCTGCGAGGCCCACTCCCCCCTCTCTGGTCCCTTCCCTTCACTTCCTTTCCTTGCCTGGCTTCCTGTTTCCCGACCCTGCTGGGATGCCAGGGCCCGCCCTCTGTGCGGCCAGGACCATGCTGGCCACAGACCCCTTCCCTAGATGGCCCCAGGGACGCACAGCCAGGGTGGTCAGCCCCCAGGTCAGCCCCCAGGCCTGCTTTGCTGTGTGGAAAGAGCCCAGCAACAAGCCTGAGGCCCTGCTAGCCCCCCACACTCTGAGGGGCCCCCGGGAGAAGGTTCCAGAAGCACTCCTGCCTGTCCCCTTTCCTCCTAGCTTGGCTTTGTTGCTTTCTCTCCCTCCCTCCCCTCCCCCAGTGAGCCCAGAGGGAGGAGCTCAAGCCTGAGGGGTGGAGCAGCACCCAGCCACGTTGCCCCACAGAGGTGAGTTGCTGACAGCTGTTACCCCATGGGAAAGTGGAGTCCAGACCAGCCGCACGATCCCCTGCTGGCTTGTTGCTATTATCTTTTGGGGGGCTGCTTTTTGGGGGGTTGGTACTGGAGATTGAACCCAGGGGTTGCTCCACCTCTGAGCTACACCCCCAATCCTATTTTATTAGGTGTGTGTGTGTGTGTGTTACTGGGAATTAACTCAGGGTCCTGCTAGGTTGCTGAGTCTCTCTGGTTGCTGAGGCCGTCCTCCAACCCGCAATCCTCCTATCTCAGCCTCCCAAGTACTGGGATTATAATCATATGCCACCTCGCCCGGTTTTCCTGGTTTGTAGTAGTAACCAGCTGAGGAGTTGAAAGGCACACCGGACACCGTGTTCTGGCTACAGAATCTCAGGGTGCTGATTAAAGTACCACGGGTAGCTGGGCGTGGTGGCGCACGCTTGTAATCTTCATGCTTGGGAGGCTGAGACAGGAGGATTGCACAGGTTCGAAGCCAGCCTCAGCTACTTAGTGTGGTTCTCAGCAACTTAGTGAGACCCTGTTTCCAAATAAAATAGAAAATAGGTCTGGGAGCATAGCCTGGAGGTAGAAAAGCCCCTGGGTTCCACCCCCAGTACCACAAAAAAATAATAATAAAATAAAATAAAATAGCACGGGTGTGGTGGCACACGCCTGTGATCCCAGTACCTGGGAAACTGAGAAAGGAGGATCACAGGTTGGAGAACAGCCTCAGGATTGTTGTGAGACTCAGCATCCCAGCAAAACCATACCTCAAAACAGAAAGATAAAAATGGGCTAGGTGTAGCATGGATGTAGAATGCCCCTAGGTTTAATCTCTAGTACCCCAAAATAATCATCATCATCATCACCATCATCACTATAACACTATGACATATAATTACCATGTACTAATAAAAGTATAAAAGAAGAAGAACGTGTCTATCCAGGTGTGATGGTGCACCCTCGTAATCCCAGCATTTGAGAGGCTGAGACAGGAGGATCACAAGTTCACCACCAGCCTCAGCTACTGAGTGAGGTCCTCTGCAACTTATTGAGACCGTTCCAAAATAAAGAATAAAAATAGGTCTGGGGGTGTAGCTTGGAGGTAGAATGCCCCTGGGTTCCATCCCCAGTACCACGGGGGGTGGGGGGGAATAAGGTGCAAAGGGCTGGGTTGTACTCAGTGGCAGAGCGCTAGCCTAGAATGAATAAGGCCGCCCTAGGTTTCCTTCCCAACACTGCAAGAAATAAATAGCATGCAGAATGCAGCAAAGTGACTTCCAGCAGCCCAGCTAAAGGAAACGAGAAGCTAGAGCCCACCTTCTTTGAAGCGCAAAATAATTGAGAGAATCTGCTTACTGATAATTAGCCACCATTCGGGGGGACGGGCTAATGGTAACTAACAGCCATTTGGAGTTTGAGAGAAACCAGCAACAAAAGGTGAGGGCGCTGCAACCCAGCACAAGTGATCAGGAGGAAGAGCGCGCTCAGACCTCAGGCTCAGCCCCGGGAGCGGCAGCACCAGCCTTGGCACCGGCATCCGCAGCGTCCCAGGCCCATGCCCTACTGTTTTTTTTAATATGTAATTGGCAGCTGGTATGGTGAAGCACACCTGTAGTGCCAGTAGTCAGGAGGCTGAGACAAAAGGATCGAAAGTTTGAGACCAGCCTCAAAAATTTAGTGAGAAGAGCCAGGCGTGGTGGTGCACACATGTAATCCCAGTACTTAGGAGGCTGAGACAGAAGGATTGCAGGTTCAAGGCCAGCTCAGCTACTTAGTGAGGCCCTCAGTAATTTAGTGAGACCCTGTTTCAAAACAAAGAATAAAAAATAGGGCTGGTACCCCCCAGCTCAGAAATAGAATGCCCCTGGATTCAATCTCCAGTAACATAAAAACAAAACGAAAATAAAAAAAAGAAAATATGTAATTGACAAAGACTGAATATATTCAAGGTATACAAAGTGATGGCTTGGTATATGTATACACTGTGTAAAAATTAGCACAAATTAATCAACATTTCCATCACCTCCCATGTATACCATGCTGTCTTTGAAAGCTAAAAGGGCTTGTAATCCCAGCATTCAGGAGGCTGAGGCCGGAGGATCGCGGTTCGCAGACAGCCTCAGCTACCACTTAGTGAGGCCCTTTGCAACTCAGTGAGACCCTGTTTCAAAATAAAGAATAAAAAATAGGGCTGGAGGTGTAGCTCGGAGGTAGAATGCCCCTGTGTTCCACCCCTAGTACTGAAAAAAAATAAAAAGTCTGAAGCCTGCAGTAACTTTGCAGAGTACGTCTGTTAATTTGGTGATAACGGATCTGCAGGGGCACAGAAAGGGAAGCTGTTTGACTTAGCAAGTGTAGGTGTTGCTCCGATTTCCTGTGCTCACCCGGCTTTCCTTTACTCCAACAAATGTGGCCTGATGATTCACAGACCGTGGTCATCTGTGCCGCTCCCTGGAGGTTACTCAGTCAGGGCTCGCACTGGGGACAAACACAATCTTTGAAAACCCACGTTGGAGCCGGGCGTGGTGGCGCACGCTTGCAATCCCAGCATTTGGGAAGCTGAGACAGGAGGATCAGGGTTCACAGCTGGCTAAGTAGCCAGCCTCAGCTACTTAGTGAGGCCCTCTGCAACTCAGTGAGACCCTATTTCAAAATAAGGAAGAAAAAAGGCTGGGGGTGCAGCTCAGAAGTAAAAATGCTCCTAGGTTCCATCCCTAATACCACAGGGGAAAAAGAAAGAAAGAAAGAAAGAAAGAAAGAAAGAAAGAAAGAAAGAAAGAAAGAAAGAAAGAAAGAAAGAAAGAAAGAAAGAAAGAAAGAAAGAAAGAAAGAAAGAGTTTGAAATAAGAATAAAAGCCGGGCCTGGTGGCATAAGCATCTGTAATCCTAGAACTTGGGAGGCTGGGACAGGAAGAGCACAGGTTCAAGGCCACCCTCAGCAACTCACCAAGGTCCTCAGCAACATAGCAAGACCCTGTTCCAAAACAAAAAATAAAATAAAGCTAAGGGTGTAGCTCAGAGGTAGAGTGCCCCTGGGGTTCAATCTCTAGCACTACTACTGCTACTACTACTACTAGTAATAAGAGACACAGAAAAATATTTAAATAAATGAAAAGACATACTTCATCTTGAACAGGAAGATTTAACAAAATAAAAATATTAACTCTCTTGCCGGGCGTGGTGGCGCACGCTTGTAATCCCCGCGCTTGGGAGGCAGAAACAGGAGGATCGCGCAGGTCCAAAGCCAGCCTCACTGGCTTAAGAGACCCTGTTTCCAAATAAAATATAAAATGGGTCTGGGAGTGTAGCCCGGAGGTAGAAGGGTTCCATCCCCCGTACCACCAAAAAAAAACAAAAAATTAACTCTAAGATAATATGAAATTTGGACATTATTCCAATAAAAATGCCAACAGTATTTGTGTGTGTGTGTGTGTGTGTGTGTGTGTATGTGTGTGTTACTGGGTGTGGAATCCAGAGGCTTTTCTACCTCTGGGCTACACTTTCAGACCTATTTGTATATTTTTTATGTAAAACAGGGTCTCACTAAGTTGCTGAGAACCTCACTAAGTAGCTGAGGCTGGCTTTGAACCTGTGCCATCCTCCTGTCTCAGCCGCCCAAGCGCTGGGATTACAAGCGTGCGCCACCATGCCCAACTTATCAGTATTTTTTTTTTAAACTGAACAAGCAGATTCTAGTTTCTATGGAGATCTAGGGGTGTGGCTCAGTGGCAGAGTGCCTGCTAAGCAGGTACAGGTGCCAGTGCAGCAAGATAAAACAGAATAAGGTTGTTGTTGTTGTTGGTGGTGGTGGTGGTGGTGGTGGTGGTGGTGGTGGTGGTGGTGGTGTTATTGTTGGTGGTGTGTGTGTGTGTGTGTGTGTGTGTGTGTGTGTGTGTGTGTGTATGTGTATGGGGGGGATGTTTTGGTACTAGGAGTTGAATCCAGAAGCGTTCTCCCTCTCAGCTACACCCCCAGCCCTATTTTAATTTTTTGTTTTGAAACAGGATCTAAGTTGCAAAGGTCACTAACTTGCTGAAGCTGGGCATGAACCTGTGACCCTCCTGTCTCAGCCTCTCACTGGAATTACAAATACTGATTTGCAGTGCGCCACTATGGCCGGCTTATAATAAAGTTTATATGGAAAAATAAATAAGCAAGAATTGTTTATTGTTAAAGAATCTTTAAAATAAGATTAGTGAGAAATAACTAACCCTCTAAATATTAAAATATACCAGAGTATAATAATCAAAGCAACATGATATTAAAGCATTAAATAGATCATTGGTACAGAATTTTAAAAATCCAGAAAAGAATTCAAATCTATACGTATTAGATGCATATCCATATGAGAATTGACACAAGAATGTACATCCATGTGAGAATTCATGTATTTTCAAATCCCATTTTGAGTCAGTAGGAGGGAAATGCATTATTCAAGAAATACTGCTGGGACAATTAGGTTGCCATTTGAAAAATATAAGATTGAAATGCAAGCCAAACATGGTGGCACACGCTTGCAAGCCCAGCATTTGGGAGGATTACGGTTCGAGGACAGCCTCAACTACTTACTGAGGCCCTTTCCAACTCAGTGAGACCCTGTTTCCAAATAAAGAATAAAAATAAATAATAGGGCTGGAGGTGTAGCTTGGATGTAGAATGCCCCTGGGTTCCATCCCTAGTACTGCAAAAAAAAAATTATTTTATTATTTATTTATTTATTTATTTTTGCGGGTCTGGGGATGGAACCCAGGGGAATTCAACCTCCGAGCTACACCCCCTGCCCTATTTTTATTCTCTAATTTGGAACAGGGTCTCACTAAGTTGCGGAGGGCCTCACAAAGTAGCTGAAGCTGTCCGCAAACCGCGATCTTCCAGCCTCAGCCTCCTGAATGCTGGAATTACAAGCGTGCGCTACCACTCCCGGCTTAAAAAGAAAAAATTAATAGTAAGACTAATAACCCAATATGAAAAAAGTAAACAGGATATAAACAGAAATGGGCAAAGAGTTCGCATAAAAGGAACTACCCGTGGCCCTTAATCATAAGGAAAGATGTTCAACCTCATTCGTAATAAGATAAATGTAAAACAAGACCCAGAGATACAAGACTGACACAGATCTGCTTGATAGCAGCTTCATTTGACTAAGAATTCATTTGCACATTGCCAGCCTGCATACAAATCTACAAATTGGGACAGCCTCCGTGACAGCAATTTGGCAATAAAAATGAAAATGAGAAGGAGATGGCTTTGGCTCAGTCCGGCCACTTGAAGTTCTTTGTAGAGGCACATGCGCCTGGGTGCCAGACGACACAGCTACGGGGTGTTAACTGCAGCGTCACCTGGACATCGAAGAGTGGCCTGAGCACGGGTGAGACGGTGGAGGTGCACGGAGTGCAAAACGAAGGTGCCACGCAGGTGAATAGCACGCCAGCACATGGGTGGAATAAAGTGAGATACAGATGCTTTTATATGCTTGCGTGCCCGTGGTTTGTCAGTGTTTATAATCTATACAAGAAATAGACATTGTATGTGGGAGAGGGGCTGAGTGGCTGGAGAACAGAGATGAGGAGGACAATTATTTTCCGCTGTATTCCAGTTGATAACTTTGGAATTTTGCACTAGCCAAGAAATTTTAATGACTACAAGGCAAAAAAAAAAAAAAAAAAAAGACAGCTTAATGAACCTCAAACAGGACCTACAAAATCAGAACCTATGGGAAGCCGGGCGTGGTGGTGCACGCTTGTAATCCCCGCGCTTGGGAGGCTGAGACAGGAGGATCGCACAGGTTCGAAGCCAGCCTCAGCTACTTAGTGAGGCTCTCAGCAACTTAGTGAGACCCTGTTTCCAAATAAAATATAAAATGGGTCTGGGAGTATAGCCCGGAGGTAGAAAGCCTCTGGGTTCCACCCCCAGTACCACCACAAAAAAAAAAAAAAAAAAAAAAAAAAAACAGAACCTATGGGAAAGGACCAAGGGACTGCATTTTTGGGGTGGGGGAGTATAGCCCGGTGGTAGAAAGCCCCTGGGTTCCACCCCCAGTGCCACAGAAAAAGTAATATATGTGTATATGTGTGTGTGTGTGTGTGTGTGTGTATGTATATTAATTGGTGCATTTTAGTCTCACCTCATAATGCAGTTCAGAGTGACAGGGATACGCACACAGCGCCTGGTGAGCTGCCCCACTCCCTCCTCAGTTTCTCCCCTTCCCCACACAAGGCAGTGAGACTGGCATTGGTAATTTTTACGAGTCTTTCCTTCATGGATTCTCCCTCCGTCCACTCTCCTCTCGACCCCTCCGTCACTCCACTCCAGCCCTTTTTTATTTTTTACTTTGAAACGGGGTTTCAAAGTTTCTGAGGCTGGCTTTAACCTACAATCCTCCTGGCTCAGCATTCCAAGTCCTGGGATTACAGGTGTGTGCCACCACATCTAGCAGGAAGTGTGCGTGCGTGTGTGTGTGCGCGCGCGTGCGTGTGTGTGTGTGATACCAGGGATTGAGACATTCTTCCTTCAAGCTCCACCCTCAGCCCGATTTTATTTGGAAAGCAGGTCTTGTTGGGTTGTTGAGAGTCTCACTACTTGCTGAGGCTGTCCTTGAACCTCCTGTCTCAGCCTCCCACGTACTGGGATTACAGGTGTGCCACCACGCCCGGCAAGAAACTGCAATTTTAACAAGCACTATGTGTGCACCCAGAGTTGGAGAACCCCTACGCAGCGCGGCACTGCTAATGCACACTTATCAAAGTAATAATAGCAACAATGATGTAAGCAGTAATGAACGCTTACCAAAGAAGATAAAGCCCAAGAAACCACTGCCAAAACCTTACGCAAGTTTTCCTGAAAAAAAAAAAAAGTATTTGGCATAACTAAGCACAGAAAGAGTTGACACCACAGTGAGGTGTTCCATGTGCTCTCTGGTCTTCTCTTATAACCACTATTAATAAAATAAGGGGAGATAATGGTACAAGAGTGGAAAAGGATTTGGGGAGGGAGGTGGGGAGGAGAAAGGGGAGTATGGATGTTTGTTTTGCGTGGTACTGGGGATGGGACCCAGGGGCATTCTACCTCTACGTTACAACCCCAGCCCTATTTTATTTTTTTATTTTTGAAACAGGATCTCACTAAGTTGCTGAGGGCCCTACTATGTTGCTGGGGCTGGCCTCAAACCTATGATCCTCCTGTTTCAGCCTCCCTCTTGGGATTACAGGCATGTGCCACCACACCCAGCTGAAAGGGAAGATATGCTAAAATAAACTGTTCAAGCCAGGCGTGGTGGCGCACCCTTGTCATCCCAGCATTCGGGAGGCTGAGACAGGAGGATCGCGGTTCACAGACAGCCTCAGCTACTTAGTGAGGCCCTCTGCAACTCAGTGAGACCTTGTTTCAAAATAAAGAATAAAAAATAGGGCTGAGGGTGTAGATCGGAGGCAGAATGCCCCTGATTTCCATCCCCAGTACCACACAAACACACACAAAAAAAGTTCAAATAATCATATGTTCATATATGAAGTTATCAATACCAATTTAAATATATGAGCGGAGGGAGAAGGGTGGGACCCAGAGAGAAACCAGTACTGTGCGTGCATGTTTCTATCACCTAAACCTCGTTATGATGTATTGTCACAATGCGCCAATGAAAACAATTTTACCAGCTTTCTTTTTTTTTTTTTTGGTGGTACTGGGGGTGGAACCCAGAGGCTTTCTACTTCTGGGCTATCCTCCCAGACGCATTTTATATTTTATTTGTAAACAGGGTCTCACTAAGTTGCTGAGAGCCTCACTAAGTAGCTGAGGCTGGCTTTGAACCTGCGCGATCCTTCTGTCTCAGCCTCCCAAGCGCGGGGATTACAGGCGTGCGCCACCACGCCCGGCTTTTGCCAGCTTCCTAAATTTTTCAAACTGCTTTCTTAATCTTCCTAGTTAAGAACATAAGAAGACTTCCTTGAAATTACATGAAAAGGAGTAGGGAACTGCTTTAAACATAGCAAGATACCTGCACACTCACCGCTCTCCGGCTGACACCGGGCACTACGCTGTACGTTCTGAACAAATATATAAAGCAGGCGCTGTGATGCGCACCAGCGGTCCCAGCCCCGTGGGAGGCTGAGGTAGGACAAGCACTTCGCGCCCAGGAGTTCAAGGCCAGGCTGGGCAACATAGGGGAACCCAACCTTAAAAACAAAAAGCAAAATAAAACCCCAAAAATGTTGTATATCAAGCAGAGTGTGGTGACGCACGCTTGTAACGCTAGCATTCGGGAGGCTGAGACAGGAGGATCGCAGTTTGTGGCCAGCCTCAGCTACTTAGTGAGGTCCTTTGCAACTCAGTGAGACTCTGTTTCCAAAAAATAAATAAATAAAGGATAAAAAGTAGTGCTGGGAGTGTAGCTCAGAGGTTAGAATGCCCCTGGGTTCTATCTCCAGGACACTTGCCCTCGGCTCTTCAGTCTAGGATCACCTGTGTTACAAATGGCAACCGTGCACTTCTGAGATGGTCATGGAAGGAGAAAGGGCAGAGCCTCAAACCCCAGATGGTGCGGGCCACTTTACAGGTGTCGCCACCTTCAAATGAAGGTGAAAAGACAGTATGGTGTAGTGATTAAGAGCAGGGGCCCTGGCCAAGCGTGGCCGTCACACCTGTAATCCAGTACTTGAGAGGCTGAGACAAGAAGATTGCAGGTTTGAGAACAACCTCAGCAATTCAGTGTTTCAAAATAAAAAATCAAAGGGCTGGAGTGTCACTCAAAAGTAGAATGTTTGTGGGTTCAATCCCCAGTATCAAGGGAAAAAAATATTATTTTAAGAACAGGTGCAGTGGATGGAGCTTGACTTTGGAGGTTCAAATCCCAGCTCTGCCAGCATGGAAGTTTGGACAAGTTACTTCGTTGCCCTGTGCCTCAGTAGACACATCTGTAAAGGAGTGAAAGTAAGCCTGCTGTAGTAGTACTTGTAATCCCAGTCCCGGGGAGATTTAGGTAAGAGGGTCACAGGTTCGAAGCTGGCCTTGGCAACTTCGTGAGGCTCCCGGCAGCTTAGTGAGGCCCTGATTCTAAATAAGAAATAAAATCAGGTGGAGGTGTAGCTTGGAGGTAGAATGCCTCTGGGTTCAATTCCAGTACCAAAAATAAATAAATAAATAAATATGTAAATAAATAAATAGTGAAAGTGCCGCCTCACACACTCGGTATGAGGATTAAATAAACTGTATACGTAAAGCACTTAGTGCAGAACCCAGCACATAGGAAGTGCTACATCAGTATTTGTTACTATTATTTCTGGCCAGTCTTGGAGCATTAACTAAAAGAAGAGAATTTGGGTAAAGTCCATGGAAAGGAAGAGAAGAAAACTCCAGACTGGCTAAAGAGAACACAGAACGCCAACAGCGAAAAGCTGATGTTTCCAAGAAATAATAATAATAATAATAATAATAACAACAACAATAATAACGATAATAATAATAAAGCCTGAGCTTTCCGTTTTCTGGTCTGAGTCTATCACTGTATAAGTTGTACGTCAGGGACCCCACACCAAACGGTAGCACCCCTAGCATCTCCTACTCATAAATATGATGGGGACTCCTCCCTCCTGAGGCCATGGCCTCCACAGACCAGCCTCTGGGGAGGGGAGGCAGCAGGAGGAGCACCACCTAACACTCCAGCTCCTGCAATCTCCACTCTGGGACCCAGATCAGCCACAGACCCTCCACTACTTCACACAGCCTCTGCTCTGGGGCTGTGGACCCAAGCTCAGATGGAAGGAACCTGACACCATGCTGCTGGGCCATGCTGGGCCGTGTGTGGCGGTGTGCACCTGTAATCCCAGCAACTAGGGAGGCTGGGGAGGGAGGATCTCAAGTGTGAGGCCAGCCTGGGCAACTTAGCGAGACCCTGTCTCAAGTGAAAAATAAAAAGGGCTGGAGATATAGCTCAGTGGTCGAGCACCCCTGGGTTTAATCCAAAAAGAAGGGGAGGAAGGGGAGGGGGAAAAAGAGGAGGAAGAGGAGGAGGAGAAGCAGGAGGAAGAAGAGGAGTAGGAGGAGGAGGAGGAATAGGAGGAGGAGAAGGAGAAGCAGGAGGAAGAGGAGGAGGAGGAAGAGGAGGAGGAGAAGCAGGAGGAAGAGGAGGAGGAGGAAGAGGAGGAAGAGGAGGAGGAAGAGGAAGAGGAGGAAGAGGAGGAGGAGGAGAAGCAGGAGGAGAGGACCACACTGCTGTATTTCTCCATTTCATGGAGACTGAGGTCCACAGAGAGAAAACAAATTGTCCAAAGCTGCAGAATGTCGAGATAATTATCTTCACAGAGGGAACCACTGGTAACTGAAATGTAAGCACTCTACTAAGTAAACATTATTTCATCTTTTATTGCTATCATTTAGCCATTTTTAAAATGTTCATTTTCTTTAAAAAAAAAAAAAAAAAAGAGCCACCAGGCCAAATAAATCTCTCTTTAACTAAAATAGTGACATCAGCTCTGGAACCGTTGCCTCCTGTGGCCACCACCGAGCAGGAAGCGCGGTGCCACCCGCGCCACGCGGCTCCCTCGGGTGTGGGTGCTTAGGATGCTTGGGGGAGAGTCGGTGCTTGCTGCGGCCGGTGTTTCAGAGGCTCACCACGCACCGGCAGCATCCCGACTGAACCTCTGGACCATTTTGAAACTATAACCAGAACTGATTTACCCAAAGTCCCTATGGACATCCTTAGGCCCGCGGCCCACCTACGGCTTGCGATAAAGCCAACCTTAGAGCGGGCCTCTCCGCGCATCCCGCGGTGCCTCCCGCCTTCACCAGCAAGGCCCCCGAGCTCCCCACAGGATCCGCTGCACGTCTCACGAGGCCTGAGCTGTAGGTGCCAAATTTTGACTCACAGACCATGTTTTTAAAGACTTGATCCCGGAACCTGGCACAGACACTGGAGGTTTGCTGTCCTGCCCTCCCAGCAGCTACTTTATCTATGATCTGAAATTATACCCAATTTCCAAGTCCTGGGGAAAACATTCCCATGAGCAAGAAGTTAATTTATTTGCAGGGAAATGAATGGCTCCCTCTGCTTTCCTGACCCTCCCATAAGCACCAGGAAGGAACACCAAGTGGCCGTGGAGAGAGACCCCAGACAGAACTTGTTATATAAGAGGCCAAAATTAGCCAAGGGGACAGAAGATGTAAATTCTGGGTCTGAGGATCCTTTCAGTGAAGGAGCACCATCTATTTAAATGCATTCCCTAGCCGGGGCGTGGTGGCGCACGCTTGTCATCCCTGTGCTTGGGAGGCAGAGACAAGAGGATCGTGTAGCCCAGAGGTAGAAAGGTTTCCAGGAACCCCAGTACCACCAAAAAAATTAAAAATAAATAAACAAATGGCGTTCCCTATCAGGACAAAGGGTTGGTTTTCACCAAGCAGTCACGGTGGCGGGCTTGCCTGTCAGCCCTTGGGAGGCTGAGACAGAAAGATCACAGGTTTGAGGTCAGTCTTTGAAATTTAGTGACGCCCTTAGCAACTTAGAAACTATTTCAAAAAATGAATGAAAAGTGGCTGGAGGTGTAGCTTGGAGGTAGAATGCCCTCGAGTTCAACAAAAATGAGAGAAGCCGGGCGTGGTGGCACATGCCTGTAATCCCAATACTTGGGAGGCAGGAGGATCAGATTCCAAGCCAGTCTCAACAACTTAGTGAGACTCTTTCCACATACAAAACATAATAGGACTGGGAGTGTAGCTCGGAGAGTAGAATGCCCCTTGGTTCAATCCCCAGCACCCTAAAAAGGAGAGTGAGAAATGGTTTTGTTTTTCTATGACATACTCTAATGGGAGGAATGAGGAGATTGTGTATTTGGAACAAGTTACTGAACTTGGGCTCTATACAATCACAGGTAAGAAAGTAATCATTAAAAAGGCCCGGGTTAGTGAAGTTTGTATTGGGACAGGCTACAAGAAGCTTTGTTAGCCAGGTGTGGTTACTACCCCAGTACTTGGAAGGCTGAGACAGAGTCACAGGTCCAAGGCCAACTTCAGCAACTTAGGGAGACCCTATTTCAAAGGAGAAAAAATAAAAATAAAAAGCCGGGCGTGGTGGCACACACTTGTAATCCCCGCGCTTGGGAGGCTGAGTCAGGATGATCGCACAGGTTCAAAGCCAGCCTCAGCTACTTAGTGAGGCTCTCAGCAACTTAGTGAGACCCTGTTTCCAAATAAAGTATAAAATAGGTCTGGAAGTATAGCCCGGAGGTAGAAAGCCCCTGGGTTCCACCTCCAGTACCACCAAAAATAAAAAATAATAAAAATAAAATTAAAAAAATAAAAAGAGCTGGAGTGCATCTTGGAGGTAGAATGCCTCTAGGCTGGATCCCTGGTACCCAAGAAAACAAAAAAGGAAGCCCCAGCCAGGCGTGGTGGTGCATGCTTGTAATCCCAGCATCCAGGAGGCTGAGACAGGAGGATTGCGGTTTGCAGACAGCCTCAGCTACTTAGTGAGGCACTCTGTAACTCAGTGAGACCTTGTTTCAAAATAAAGAATAAAAAGATAGGGCAGGGGGTGTGGCTCGGAGGCCGAATGCCCCTGGGGTTCCATCCCCAGACCCGCAAAAAAAAAACTAAAAAATAAAAGAAAGAAGATCCTTGCCTTTCTTCTGACCCTTTTTACTTGGTGATAACTAGGATTCTTTTCAGTCTGTATCCTAAAAAATGTAGGGAGAGCTTTTGCAACTCAGTGAGGTCTTAGGATTGGAAGGAGCAATATTCAGGACCATCCCCCACCCCAAAGAGAACCATTTGAAAGCACAGTAAGAAAAATTCATTTTTCAATCATAGCATATTAACTTTAACAACTCCCAACCCACCAGAAAGCACTCAAAGTAATGAGAACCGTAAGAGGGAAGAAAAAACATTTCAGTTCGTGAGGGTAATAATTTTCTTCTGTCAGAGCGGCCCTGTTGTATAAAACACTCATCCCAAGGCAGACTGGAATGTCTCAGGTGTCCTCCCTCCAACTCCACCATGCTCTGCGGTGGGAGAATCCCTTTCTCTCTCCCCAGCCTGTTTCAAAAAGTAAGAGTGACCCGAGGGGGATCAGACAATGTGAACTTATGATACTGCACAGGGAGTGAGTAAAACGTTATTCAGAGCGCCCAAGTACAGGACCTAGTCACCACCTTTCAAAGTCAAGTTAACATTTAATGTTTACTGTGTGCCAGGCACACTGCGCTGGGTACTTTATATGGATTATCTCAAGAAGTCATAGGAGTTACACACTATTTGCCTTTCTTGTAGACTAGGAAAATAAAAGTTGGATAATTTGCCCAAAGTCACAGGGCTGGTCTGTTGCCGAGCTGAAACTTGAAGCCTAGTTGTCTGATTCCATACCCAGCACTCTTAACCACTGTTCTGGTCTCGCCCGTGGGTAGCAGGGAGTATGTGGGCTTCCATGAATCCCCCAGATTCACACAAACACACAAATCAGCACCACCTACTATTTCCTAACAGAAAGGCACCCACCACTCAAGAAAACTTTCTTCTCGTAATGATTTGAACTGGCTGATCACAGTGGCGCATACTTGTAATTCCAGTAGTTGGGAGGTTGAGACAGGATAGTAGCTTCAGGGACAGCTTCAGAAAACAGCAAGATGTCCAGTAACCTAGTGAGACCCTGTTTCCAAATAAAGAGCTGGAGGTGTAGTTCAGAGGTAGAATGCCCCTGGATTCAACCCCCAGAAACCCCTACACAACAGAGAGGGGGGGAGAGAAAGAGGGAGAGGGAGAGGGAGAGGGAGAGGGAGAGGGAGAGGGAGAGGGAGAGAGAGAGAGAGAGAGAGAGAGAGAGAGAGAGAGTTTGATTTTAGATCCAGATTCAGACTTAACCCCATAGAATCACCTTAATAGATATATGGGATATGGGGGGGGGGGGGTCCCAAATGTCACACCACACGTTAAAGAAGCCAAAGTTACGTGCTGCCACTTCCTGATGTGGAGCAGCCTCCTGGTTTCCTAAATCCCACCCAACAATGAAAACACGAGGCCATTCGGGTCACTCCTGAATGTCTCCTGGCAGCACAAGGCCTGCCAGCTTCGGTGACCCGGGGCTTCGTTGCTGAACAGAGGAACCAGAACCGAGCCGTTCTGTTCCCGGGCCACAGAGCGCTGCAAGGAAGCAAGTCCTGGACTTGCTCAGTGTCTTAAGCATCGATCCTAAACAGAATGCTTATCGTCTCAGACCGCGTCGCTCAACATCAAACTGTCCCGATGCGTCGGAAAGTGACAAGGCACTCCACGTGCCAACTTCAACTAAGCCGAGGCCACGCAATAGCTCGGAAGGGACAATTCTTTGGAAAGACAGCCTTCCGAGAGTTCGCAAACACCGCACGCCCTAGCTTACATGAAGACCTACAATCGTGCGCAGCGCTGAAATGAAGCGAACGGGGAGGTGCTCACTGTACAGAAGACAAAACAATACCCTTTTTATTTTTAAAACTCTGGTGAAATAGTTTGCCATATGACATCCCATTTTTTAAAAAATTAATGTAAACCAACCTGTGGGTTAGTCACGCTGTACAGGTTTCATCAGAGTGTTTACAGACGCCTAGAATATTTACAAATGCTACTTGTTAGGTAGTAAAGTTTTGTTGCGATTTTCCAGCACATATTCCACAGTAAATGAAGGGGGCATACTGGTGTTCTTGTATAAAAATCCTTAACAAATGGAGAAAGGCAATTTTCCTGAGAGAAGATTTGTTCTCGCAATAGTTTTCTTCAACAATTGGGGATATAGAAATGGGACGTAGACGTAAAAAGAAGCATAAGAGTGTCTAAGTTAACATTTCTTTCTTTTAAATTATTTTAAGTACCATTAAGTTAAAATGTTTACATTCATTATAAAAATGCTGTTAAATCTTATGCAAATGATTTAACACTGATTGCTGCAACGCAAATTGCACTTTTTAAAAAAATGATTGTATACATGGAAGAAAAATATCTTGTTTGCTACCCTGTTTATAAATTCCGACTGGCCTCAGACCAGCCGCACAAGATGAGCTTTGAGGAACCTCAGTCACAGTGTACGTCAGCGCGCCAATGCACTCGAGACTGAGCAGTACCCAGGCGGCCTCCGCGGCCTTCCCCGTGAAAGCTGGAGACGTCTGCACGTGGAGCAGGCATGAAGAAATCCTGGCAGAACCAAAATCGATCTGAAGAAGCACATGATTTGGGGCAACACACATAAAACCTGTTTGTAAAAGCCTCACTCTTCCGTCGCAGGCAAGGCCTGGTCCCGGTCCCAGTGTCTGCGAGCTGTGCGGGGGCTGGCTCAGGCCGGCCGGTCGGCCAGAGCAGGCCACGCGCCCGCCGCGCTGGCCCGCCCGAGGAACCCCATCTTCTCTTACTCTGCAGCACGTCTCTTGGGAAATACGTCTCTTTCAAAACAAAGGCACAGAAATCACGCATCTGAGGAATGTTCCGTCTGCAGCGCCGCCACCGTCTGGACTGCTGGACAAAATCAGACACTGGGGTGCAGGGCCCTGGGTGGAGCCCCCCAGGCTGCAGCAGCACCGGCTCAGGCCAGGGCCAGCGCGCACCAGGAATCCTGCCGCACTGAGGACGCGGCCTCGGCGGGAGAGGCCAGGCTGACGCCTATGTAGAGCCCGTCTTGACCTGAATACTTGAGCTCGCTGCTCTCCGAGTTAGCTCCGTCTCCTGCACCAGACATCACCGGGGCACCCGCCTGGCGGAACAGAGAGGAGAGATGGTTATCCACCGCTGCCACTGCCCAAGCCTGCCAGTCCAACTCACGGGAAAACCAGATGGTCAGTCCGATCAGGGTGGGAGCTGTACCCAAGAGCATCCCAGAAAGTCGGCCTGGCTCGTCCCTGCCCGCGGCAAGCAGGCGCTTTCCACTGTTCTGACCCCGGCAACTTACACCACCCGTGTGGGGGGCGCGGTGGCTTCAGAGCAAGAGCAGGTACAGTGGCCCATCCCTGTGGTCCCAGTGACTCAGGAAGGATCCAGCGTTCAAGGCCAACCTGGGTAACTTAGCAAGACCCTGTCTCAAAATAAAATCTTAAAAAGGTGCTGGGGTGTGGGTCAGTGATAGAGTTCGCCTACCATGTGCACAGCCCTGGGTTCAATCCCCAGGACGAGGGCGGGGGGCGCGGGAGGGCAGGACGCAGAGCCAGACAAAGCAAAGGGCACTGGAGAATCCTATTTGTAAATGTGCCAAATTCTAAGACCCCTGACAGTGAAACAAACCAAACCACACAGGTAAGCGCTGCGTGGGCCTCAGGATGCTCACACGAGCTAATCATTTTGAAAGACAAAACGCAGGGCCCCACACACCCAGCAGAGTCCAAAAAGGAAAGCCACACAGCTCCACATTCCCTGATACATGAAATTTTTGTACGCTGACTTCATGGAAATAAGCCCATGCAGAGAGGTTTTAATATCTACCTCAATTACCTTAAGTCTTTACAAGAGCAGGCCCTGTGAGCAGCTGACCACACCGGAAAGAAAATGCTGGCCTCCTCTATCTGTCCTGAGCGTGGCCGCTATCTCCTGAGGCAAAAGTTCGTCTTGCCCGTTTCATTTAGTTCTCCCATCCAAATGAGAAAGGCCGAATACAAAGCATCATCTAGTTTAGTAAAACCAAAATAACTGGAGCCTGTTTAGGCTACAATTTGAGAAAACAGTTGCATTTGAAAGACTTTCTCAAAAATCTAGTCATAGCCATGTACTTTTTTTTGGGGGGGGCGGTGCTGGGGTTGGAACCTAGGGGCATTCTACCCCTCCAACAAGCTACACTCCCAGCCCTATTTTTTTTCTGTGGGTCTGGGGGTGAACCCAGGAGCATTCAACTCTGAGCTATACCCCTGCCCCTATCTTTTATTCTTTTTATTTTGAAACAGGGTCTTACTGAGTTGCAAAGGGCCTCACTAAGAGGCTGTCCACGAACCCCAGTCCTCCTGTCTCAGCCTCCCAAATGCTGGGATTACAAGCGTGCGCCACCACGCCCGGCAGCCATGTCCTTTTTAGTCATGTGTTTTTCCTTTTAAAAGCCCCTGATGTGTTACAAGCCTTCCGGGCTCCATTCCATACGCTACTGGACATTGCAATCTGACACAGGCAGAACATTTTTTTTTTTACTTTTCAAATTAACTTTATCATACATGACTAGCCATTTACCTGGCTGCACTGATAGTACAGCCGCCTCAAAGAAACCCAGGGCGCTAGGCATGAGTGAGACTGGACGGGGTGCGGAGCCTCCGGGCCTGGAGCAAGTGCCCTCCCAGTCCACTGCTTTTCCAAGCAGGATCTGGTTGGCGCCACCTCTCCACCTGCTTCAAGCTGGGAGGCTCTAGCAGAGAGGGCCTACCTGCCCGTCTTCCACCCAGCCAGCGACCAAGCACAGCCCCTCCCCAGGCCTTCCCTTTCTTCCTGTCCTACTAAAATGGGGAATTATGGAAACCTAACAGCCATACTTCCATGCCCAAACTTTTGTTTAAATAACACAAGTGTAGAAACTAAAACTGAGAGCTTTGAAATGCATTAAAAAAGCAAATTTAGCTGGGAACAGCAGCGTGCACCAATATCCTCAGTACTTGGGATGATAAGACAGGAAGATCGCAAGTTCCAGGTCAGCCTGGGCAACAGAGCACGATGCTGTCTCAAAATAGAAAGGGCTGGGAGTGTAGCTCAGCAGTACAGCCACAGGGTCCAGTTCCTCGTACAAAGCCAGCGGGAGTGTGGCTGCGTGTCGACTCAGCAAAGGCATGGAAAGGGCAGGACGGACAGGTAAAGCACCAGAGCTCAGCATCAACTTTCTGTGATCGTTTCCTCACCTCCAAAATGGACATAAAGGAGGTACCTACATCATAAGGCTGTTGTGAGCTGGGCATGGTGGTGCACTCTTGTAACCTCAGTGTTTGAGAGGCTGAGACAGGAGGATCCCAGGTTCAAAGCCAGCCTCAGCAACTTAGTGAGACCCTGTTTCCAAATAAAAGAATAAACACAGGGCTAGAGGTGGAGTTCAGAGGTAGCATGCCCACACAAAGGGTTGTTGTAGGAATCAGTGTACCTTCAGGTACAGACAGCACTTCTGTCCTATACGAGCAGAGACTGTGTCTGTAAAGCTCTGTTTCTGCTCAGGTCAAGGAGTTTGGCCCCATTTCTTCTTCCCATTTCTATCTGCACTGAGGGTGCGGGGGAGTTCCCACCATGAACAGCAAACGCAGTGGAGACCCATCCAGAGTGAAGACAACACTGAAAACAATTCCGTCAATCGTCACCGCGAGGCCTTCGGTAGAGAAAGGGAGGCCCTGAGCAGCCATTCAAAGGCTCTACAGCTCTTTTGCACAAGCCACATTAAGGAATTCTTAATTTTCATGAGGTCCCTGAAACTCACTGCCATACGATTTTACAATGTTCAAATAAAATAAAATACGCCTTAACACCTTGAATGTTCTTATACCTGAGCTGTGGAAGGGGAGAGGGGGAAACTATCTGTTGAAATAACCAAGCACGGTGGCACATGCCTGAGTTTCCAGTACATAGGAGGCTGAGACATGAGGATCGCAGGCTCAAAGCCTGTCCCAGCAACTTAGTGAGGCTCTCAGCAACTTAGGGAGACCCTGTATCAAAATAAAATATGGCTAATGTGTGGCTTGGAGGGAGAATGCCCCTAGGTTCAATAGCATCCCACACAAAAAAAAGAAAAGAAACTTACTATCTCTTTTTTCCCCCTTCAGATAGAGTGTTAAGTTACAGCCGACTGAGAATCCTATAATCAAATGGTCAATAAGCCCCCCAATTATGAGTGACATCTAGGTTGTTGCTCAGGGGTGGAGCCTTCCAAACAGGTGCAAGGCCCTGGGCTGGATTCTCGGCACCACACACAAAAAAATATGGAAAAAGAACTGTGTCCAAAGCTTGATAAACAAAGGCATAATTTTTTTTGGGGGGGGGCAGTACTGGGGATGGAACCCCGGGACATTCTACCTCTGAGCTACACTCTCAGCCCTATTTTTTATCCTTTATTTACTTATTTATTTGGTGGTGGTACTGGGGGTGGAACCTAGAGCTTTCTATCTCCAGGCTATACTCCCAGACCTATTTTTTATATTTTATTTGGAAACAGGGTCTCACTAAGTTGCTGAGAGCCTCACTAAGTAGCTGAGGTTGGCTTCGAACCTGTGTGATCCTGGCTCAGCCTCCCAAGCGCGGGGATTACAAGCGTGTGCCACCACGCCCAGCTATGCTTTATTTTGAAACAGGGTCTCACCAAGTTGCAAAGGGCCTAAGTAGCTGAGGCTGACCATGAACCACAATCCTCCTCTCTCAGCCTTCCAAATGCTAAGATTACAAGCATGCACCACCACGCCCGGCTCACAATATTTAAACATGAAATATTACATGTTTAGGATGTGACAGAAGGCGGAGTGGCATCACACTGGTCCCCTTCTCCACGGCCGGAGGGACCGTAGTCTGGTATGTACCTTCCAGAAGGCAGTCGGCACTAGTGTTCAGGGCCAGAGAAGAGTACGCACCTGCTAACCCTGTCGTTTCAGTTCTGGAAATGTATTATAAGGAAATCATTCAAAAGAAAGGAAGGGCCCCACATAGGAAGCCATCCATTGCAGGGTTACTTAGAAATAGTGGAAACCATAGAAACAATCTAACGGCCAATAACATGAGATGGAAAAGCGGGGCATATCCGCTCAATGAACTATTATGCAATTATTAAAAATAATAAGATCATGTGACAGGATGGAGAAAAGCCAGTCATACAATGTAAAGTGAAAAACAGCAGGATATGAATTCTATGTCCCACGCTACGAGGGCTGCAAGGGAATCCAGGCGTGGTAGAAGACCAGGGACATCAGGAGGACCAGGCCTATCTTTACATGTTTTTCTTAGGTTTTTTTTTTTGTGTGTGTGTGTGTGTGTGTGGTGGTACTGGGGATTGGACCCAGTGGTGCCCTACCACTAAGCTACATCCCCAGCTTGAGACAGACTCCCATTAAATTGCGCAGGCTAATCTTAAACTGAGGTCTTCTTGCTTCAGCCTCCGAGTCACTGGGATTCCAGGCGGCAACATCGTGCCGGCTGCTTTGCATCTGCGTATTTTAATAGGCTTTTAAAGGCCAACCCAGCCTGAAAAGCTAGGGAGGAGCCTGGCATGGTGGCACACGCTTGTAATCCCTGTAGTTGGGAGGCTGAGACAGGAGGGTCAAAGGTTGGAGAATAGCCTAAGTAGCGAGACGCTCATCAACCTAGCAAGACCCTGTTTCGAAATAAAAATAAAATAAAATTGGGCAGGGAGTGTAGCTTGGAAGTAGAATTCCCCTGGGTTCAATACCCAGGTCCAAAAAATAAAAATAAACTAGAAAGAAATCAGAGCAAGGACACCAATGATGAGGGGTCCGGAAAAAATCCCCCTGCCTCCTGGATCACATAAAACACAGCTCCGCAGGGGCCAAAACACAGAACATCTACAGCCACTCACCAAACAATGTGAGCTCTCAAAACTGCAGGAAGAGCCAGCAACTCCCCCAGAAACCTGGCTCTGGCATCCTTTTCATGCTAAGTCCCCTCGTGAAGGATAGTCACAAGCTGCCTGAGAATCTCTTCCAGTTAGGGGGAAATGGGAAGAAGACTTATGACAGTTAGTGTTTTCCCACATCTAATTAAACCCTTCAAAGGACTTCAGTTCTGGTGGCAGACACTTCAACATGGCAAACGCAGACGCTCCGCCAACGTCATCCAACCTAGACAAATGTTGCTGAACAAAAGGAGCGACGGCCCTCGGGAATGCCCAGGGCCTGGCCCCCTTCCTCCCCGGTGGGCGCTGGTCACTGCGGGTCACAGAGGAGCAGAGGGTGGAGCAGAGTGTTTCCATTTGCAGCTTATCTGCCTCCGCCCTCCAGCAGACAGCTGAAAATGGAGGCACTTCCTGTTGAAAGAATGTGTTATCAGCACCAGACCCAGCCAGGGCTTAGCGCAGAGGCCCGGGAGGCAGGAGGCAGGCAGTGCTGCTGCCAGCAGCTGAAAAACTCCCTGGAAAAGAAGAAATGACTGTAGGGGAACCTGGGCTGCTGCAGGCGGGGACTGGGAAGCATCACGGGCACTGCACATCATCTCTAGATCACCCGGACTTTCTTCCTGTGGGACTGAGCCTTCGAGCCAGGCATAATGGCGCACACCTATGATCCCAGTACCGGGGAGGTCCCAGGTTTAGGGAGATCGTGTCTCAAAAAATAAAAAGGGCTGGAGGTGCCGATCAAAAGCAGATTGCCTCTGCGTTCAATCCCCAGTAAAAGAATAAGCCTGCCTTGTTTTGTTTGAGGATATTTAACTGAAAAATCAGAGACTACTCATTTGATAATCTCAGCAGTGTGTCTGGCCGCTCCAGGGCTGCCGGACAGTATTCCTCCTCCCTTTCCGCTGGCTTCACGCCACCCATAAAGGTAGACTGGAGGCAGCCTCATGGGCTGTCCATGCAGACTGTTCTGGGAAGGAGACACAGCACAGAAAAGGGGAACCCGTAAAGGGCACGGCCTGTTCTGAAAGAATGGAGAGGAGGAGAAGGAGCAACATAGTTCTCTGCCTGATGAATTATATATATACATTTTTCTTTCTTCTTTTTCTCTCCCTCTTTTTTTTTTTTTTTTGTGTGTGTTTGTGTGTATGTGTGTGTGGTACTACCGATTGAACCCAGGGGCTTCTACCTCAGAGATTCATCCCCCAACCCTACTTTATTTTGATTTGGAAACAGGGTCTCCATAGGCTGCTGAGAGCCTCACTACTTGCTGAGGCTGTCCTTGAACCTGTGATCCTCCTGTCTCAGCCTCTCAAGTACTAGGATTACAAATGTGCACCAACACGCCTGTCCATAAATTTCATTTTTGAGGAAGAAAGTTGTGGAGTACTCCTTTCTCCATACCCCTCCCTCCCTCCCTTTATTTTTCATGCATCTCGCACGCGCTAAGCTCGCACTAGCTCTGAGCTAGCCCAGCCTGCAGCTCGTCCTTAGAGGAGGGGACATGAGTCCTCTTCCCCACACACACTTTTGTAACCTCTAGGAGACTCCTACAGAACTTTACAGTGGCCCTCCTCAAAAGAAAAAAGGAAAACTATGCAGGAATCCCAACCAAGGGCAAACACTGGAGCTAACCAGCACTGTGACCAGCACTGTGAAAACGCCGGCATTTCAGCTTGGAAGGACGCAAAACCGCTCCAGACACAAGTCATGGGATAATTTAGAAGGTGACAGGAGAGCCGGGCATGGTGGGCATGCTTGTAATCCCGCGCTTGGGAGGTGGAGACAGGAGGATCGCGCTGGCTTAAGAGACCCTGTTTCCACATAAAAAAAGTTAAAAAATAGGTCTGGGAGTATAGCCCATGGGAGTGTATCCCGGAGGTAGAAGGGCTTCCAGGAACCCCAGTACCACCCAAAAAAAAAAAAAGGTGACAGGAGAGAAATGGACAGGAACACAGATCCTGTCTCCACCTGGACACCAGAAAAATGTCAATCAAACAAGAAAACCTGGTGTGTGTGTGTGTGTGTGTGTGTGTGTGTGTGTGTGTGTGTGTGTGTCTCTCTCTCTCTCTCTCTCTCTCTCTGTCTCTCTGTCTCTCTGTCTCTCTCCCTCCCTCCCTGATACTTTAGATTGAATGGAGCGGCATCTACATCTGAGCTACACCCCTACCCCTGTTCTATTTTTAATTTGGAAACAGAGTCTCATGAAGTTGCTGGCGCTGTCCTCAAAGCTACAATTCTCCAGTCTCGACCTCCCGGTTCTGGGATCACGGCGTGCGCCACGGCGCCAGCTAAGCAGATTGCTCCCAGGGATTTCACTGGCTGCGCTTCCAGGCCAGGCTTAAGTCCACACCTGGGAAGTCTTCCCTCTCAAGCCTTCCCCACCATCTGCTGTGGGTAAAGCAAGAAGCCTTTATGCGTGTGCACACACTCAAAAGCACGAATGTGGCCGTGAAGGCTCTCTGTGCAATCAGTGAAGTACTGATGTGCCACAGAAATTGCCCGCAGGAGCCGGGTGTGGTGACGAACGCTTGTAATTCCCCGCGCTTGGGAGGCTGAGACAGGAGGATAGCATGGGTTCGAAGCCAGCCTCAGCTACTTAGCGAGGCTCTCAGCAACTTAGTGAGACCCTGTTTCCAAATAAAATATAAAAAAGGTCAGGGAGTATAGCCCAGAAGTAGAAAGCCTCTGGGTTCCACCCCCGGTACCACCAAAAAAAAAAAAAAAGAAAGAAAGAAAAGAAATTGCCCGCAGGAGGGCTGGTCCCACTTGAAGTCAACAAGCTTACGAAAGGAAGAATAAGCCTATCTTCTGAAATGGCATGAATGAAACTCTAAAGGATCCCGAGGCAGGATTTTGAACCTATGAGTGAGTACCTTAACTTCTACAACTTTTCAGAAGATCCATGGGTTTCTTTCTCCACCTCAACGAGAGAAAACCCCACTGTCAAAAGATCAAGTAAGAACCTGGCGCGGTGGCGCACGCCTGTAATCCCAGTGCTTGGAGGCTGAGACAGGAGAATCACAGGTTCAAGAACAGCTTCAGCAAGGAGTGAGACTCAACCTAGTGAGACTATTTCAAAATTTTTTAAAAAGCCGGGCATGGTGGTGCACGTGTATAATCCCAGCATTTGGGAGGCAGACAGGAGGATCACAGGTTCACAGCCAGCCTCAGTTACTTGGAGAGGCCTTTTGCAGCTCAGTAGAATGCCCCTGGGTTCCATCCCCAGTACCTAAAAAAAAAAAAAAAAAAAAAAAAAAAAAACAGGGCTGGGGGTGTTACTCAGAGGTAGGCTGCCCCTGGGGCTCAACCCCCAGGACTACAAAAAGGACAGCATTTCCACACCCTCTTACTACAGAAAGCCCGGGGGGAGCACAAAGTAGCAGAAGGTATGAGGATCTGCTGTTATGAGAGAAGTAAAAACCTTTAAAATATGTTTACTCTTAACACCGTCACTTGATGTCTTTAAGTGTCCCCTTCAGGAAAAATAAGGGTTTCTCTTTTACTTCTTGGGATGAAAAAAAAAAAATGCCTTGCGAGTGACTATTAACTTCTAAGATTGTATTAAGCAGTGCCATCCTTCTTGGGCTTCAGAGCGGTCCGCAGGCATCTCCCACTCACGCTGCACAGGAGCCCTGAGGACCAGATGGCAGGCGCTACTTCTCTCCTCGAGGAGAGCAGCAGCTTTACACACCTTGGCCTTCGGTAGCCAGCGGAGGCCGCCTGAATCGGTCCCTCCCAGAGGCTATCCACAAAGGCCCAGAATCAACTTCAGACTATAATCCCGCTGTACTACAAATCAAGCAACCAAATTGAATGAGAGCTTTAAAAATGTAAAGTCTTGTGCTTAATAATAATATATAGTGCCGGACTGGGTGCAACCCTATACGTCAATAACCCAAACAAGCAGAGTGACGCTGTCAACCGTCACTGAAACGTCACCAGATACTGACCTGACACTGCTCACGAGACGCTGCTGTCCCTGCAGGGACAGTGAAACCAAAGCCTTGCCGTGTATGACTCAAATGGTTCTGAAGATCTGAAGTCAACAAAATCTTAGTGCCCCATCTCAAAAACTGAGAGCACCGGGTCTTTAGAAAGCCCGACGTGATAGGTAGCCAAATTATGACAACGCCCGTCTTATGAGACGCCTTTTGAAATTATTGACACTTCAGAGAAAATTAACAGGTAGATCTAAGCATGAACTCAACTACCAGACTGCATTAAGTTCATACCCACTGGATCTTCATACTGCTAGTAACTCTTTTGGCAGACACCCATAAAATGCATAATAAATGACTTTGGTTCCAGTAAAGGAATGCATTTCCTTCGAAGGTTCATTTAGCAATAACATTTCAGAGCATTCGAAGCCAGATTCCTTAAATTTGGCCGTGTTGTTCCCGTAACATTATTTCATGTTTTGTGACAATTTTGTAATTTTGTATATTTTCTTTGCAGGAGAAAACGGCCACGAAATCTATAATTTGCAAAGGAAAGCCAAGCCAGGAGAGGAGCCGTAGGAAGTCAAGTAACTTCTGCCCACACTCCTTCCTTACCGCCTATTCTGGCTGAGAGATCATGAGTCACTTATTAAGTAAACCACAGTTATGTGATAAATTGGGTGGACATGTATATTACAAACTATTTAAAGAGCGATATAATGTTACTGTTTCCCAGTACACCTAGGGAGCCATCGGACACTAATGTACTACAATGTATTTTCATGCCACGCCTTACCATCCTCCCCCTTACACAGAAGAAAGTCTAAAAAACCCTTGAGAGCAAAACGAAAGTGTGCTCGGCCACTCGCGGAGGCCCATGAGGTCTAACAAGAATGTGCGTTACTGGAAGAGGCCGTGAAGAGAGAGAGAAAGGGAGCCTGGCACGCGGGGAGCGTGGAGATAAAATGCCAACACAGTATTTATGTGCGTGGCTTGCAGCCTGTGGCAAGTGGGATATTAATACCCGTGAGGACTGAGCCGGGGAGGGCCGGCCCGGGTGGAGGCAGGAGACGTCGGCTCCTGTCCCGGCTTCAACACGGGCTGTTCTGTGACCCTAAGGACTCGCTCGGGATCCTGGTTTAGCAATGAGGCATAACAAGACCTAACCGCAGCTCTCTCAGACCCTTGTCGGAGATTAATGACTTCTTAACTTTTTTTTTTTTTTTGGACTAGCAGTACCTTGAAAAAAAAAAATGGGCACTTGCCTACTAAGGAATACATGTTAAATGAATTCCAAAAACTAGAAGGCAATTAGAACGTTCAGAAGTTAAAAAAAAAAAAAGTAAACATTCACTGTGTGTGGCTTTAAATCATACCATTAAGAGGATTTTAGTACTGTAATCTACTATTTGATGTTTTTATTTAGTTTTGTCTGATACTGGGGATTGAACTCTAGGACATTTTACTTCTAAGCTATACCCTCAGTTCTTTTATAAAAAGGTTTTTGTTTGGAAGCAGGGTCTCATTACGTTGCTGAGAGTCTGATACTGAGGCTGTCCTGGCATCTCTGAGCCTCCTGTCTCAGTCTCCCAAGTACTGGGGTTACAAGCCACTGCAGTACAACCCCCAGCCCTATTTTATTTTTTTTATTTTTTATTTTTGAACAGGGCCTCACTGAGTTGCAGAGGATTTTTACAAGTTTGCTGAGCCTGGCTGCAAACTTTCAGTCCTGTCTCTGACATGCTCAGTATCATTTGGGATTTTTAAAGAACCTTGTTATTTCAGTATTAAGTATCTAGTATATTAACAATGCTAAATTTTGCTATTTAAGAATAATCATTTTACTAATGATAAAATACTTTTCTACTTAATATCCACCTGCCATAATCTTAGTACCATAATACTTTATTTCTATGCATGAGTGAGCATGTGTATATATAAATACTTTTTGGGTTGTTTGGAGGGTTCCTGGAGATTGAGCCCAAAGGTGTTCTACCTCCATGCTACACCCCCAGCCCTTTTTTATTTATTTATTTTTTATTTTCATACAAAAGTCTTGCTAAGTTGTTAAGGGCCTTGTACCTACGATCCTCCTGTGTCAGCCTCCCAAGTACTGGGGTTACAAGTGTGCACACCATGCCAGGCTTTCTAAGTATATTATAGATTGAAATTTTATCTTAAGGGCCTTGCATACTTGGTCACTATTTTACCACATTTCTTTAAGAAAACATTATTTGTTCTCTCTAAAAAGATTTGAAGAGTTGAACCAATTCCACACGTTAACCTAATATGCTCTAGCGCTAACAACACTGACTGCCAGCCAGATGCAGCCCTGCAACTTGAGACGCAACCTTGGGCCTGTTACCTCTGGCGTCTCGCTCAGGAGGATTAAAAAGGGACATGTACGAAGGCACCTAGTACATAAAAAATAAAAGGTAGAAGCAAGGTTCACATCTCCCTAGATCCAGTATCTTATAAATAAGAAAGTAGATGCTAAAATGCACATTCGGAATCCTAGTACTTTGGGAAGCTGAGACAGAAGGATCACAAGTTTTAGGTCAACACACCTTCGTGAGAACTTGTTTCTGGGTTTGTTTGGTTGGTTGGTTGGTTGGTTTTGTTTTGGTTTTGTTTTGTTTTTTCGTTTTGGTTTTGTTTTGTTTTTTGGCAGCACTGGGGATGGAACCCAGGGGCATTCTACCTTCAAGTTACAGCCCCAGCCCTATTTTTTTAACTCTTTATTTTGAAACAGGGTCTCACTGAGGTGAAAAGGGCCTAAGTAGTACCTGAGGCTGTCCACAAACCACAATCCTCCTATCTCAGTCTCCCAAATGCTGGGAGTATAAGTGTGCGCCACCATGCCTGACTCCCTGGCTCTTTTTACGTATTTTTATTTTAAAACAGGGTCTCAACTGGGCATGGTGGCTCAAGCTTATAATCCCAGTATTTGGGAGGCTGAGACAGAAGGATCACAGCACAGACAGCCTCAGCTTAGTGAGGCCCTCGGCAACTCAGTGAGACCCTGTTTCAAAATACAGAATAAAAACAGCAGGGCTGGGGGTGTAGCTCGGAGATAAAATGCCCCTGGCTTCCATCCCCAGTACTAGAAAATAAGAAATCGCGCTTGGGGGGGGGGGGTGTAGCTCAAAGGTAGTACAGCCCCTGGGTTCCATCCCCAGTACTGGGGAGAAAAAAAAGACTAATGAGTGTTTGGTTTCTAAGACTCCTATAGAATATTTCCATTCAGAGTGGAACAGGGCTAAGGGTGTAGCTCAGTGGTGGAGTGCTTGCCTAGAACATGCAAGGCCCTAGATTCAATCCCCAGAATTGCAAAAATAAATAAATAAATAGCCGGGCTTGGTGCAACATACTTGTAATCCCCGCACTTGGGAGGCCGAGACAGGAGGATCGCACAGGTTCAAAGCCAGCCTCCACTACTTAGTGAGGCTCTCAGCAACTTAGCGAGACCCTGTTTCCAAATAAAGTATAAAATAGGTCTGGAAGTATAGCCCAGAGGTAGAAAGCCCCTGGGTTCTATCCCCAGTACAATAAATAAATAAATAAATTCCCAAAGCAGTAAGTTGCTACAACTAAGTCCTTCATAAATGTACCTTTCAGCTTTTTACCAGGTCACAGTAGTGACCAGCCTCAAGGCCATGGTAAATCCAATGCGCTTTCAATCCTTGGAGAAAGTGGAGTGGAAGTCTGACATAAGCAGCCAGGCTTCTTGAAGAGACTGAGGCAGGAGGATCACAGGTTCCAAGGCTAGACGGGGCAACGTCGGGAGACTCTGCTCCAAAACTTAAGAAAGCTGGGGATGTAGTTCAATGATAGAGTACCCCTAGGTTCAGTCCCCAGCACCACAAAAGAAAAGAAATTTGCAAATAAAAAATTTTCAAGAAAGAAACGAATAAATAAGCTCAGGACTAAAATTATAATGTTCAGTTTCTACTACAGGATGCAAATACACGAAATAAAATATATAAATAATTTTTTTTTTAAATACTAACCCTGGAAGGTGCCTAAACTCTCTTCGGAGGCCGTGTAAAAAGCACATCTGGCCAAATCCTACCCTGGGCGTCCCTAGGCCGCTGTTGGCGCTGAGCGCCTGGGGCCGCTCACTCCCTCAGGTTGGCGCATGGTGGGGAGCGGGCCGACTAGGCCAAGCCCGAAGCACAGAGGACGAGGACGGCGGTAGGACGGACGAGGACGGCGGTAACCCACATTTAGCAGCAGAGAACCGACCAGCCTGTGGTGAAGGTGGACCCACAGGACTCGCCCCGGCGCTGACCAATCTGAGACAAGGACCTCAAAGGTCAAGAAACCTACCCCCCCGCATCCTCGCGCTCAACACACCAGGCCTCACCCGGCCAGCATCCTGACCACCTCGTCCCGCACAGAAAAACTGCACGTGGCCCCCAGGGTAGGGCCTGAGGCCAGTGCGTACGGTCAGTTCTGAGACACTTCTCACCTCGATGAGGAGGAAAACTTGTCTGTGAAACGGACAAGCCCATGTGTGCTAACATGATTGACACCAGTTATCAAAATTCCTCCAATTAATAATGTTGTTGCTGACTCAGATACCTAACACAGACAGAGAAAACACCTTTGTCGCTGACCCAGGAGCCAGTTAAGTCCATCACTTAGAAATGAAGGAGCTGGACGAGGTGGCCCACACGCAAGGCCAGGCTCAGCAACTTAGCGAGACCTTGTTTTGTTTTGTGGTACTGGGGTTTGGCCCCAGGGGTATTCTACCGCCAAGCAACACCCCCAGCCCTATTTTATTTATTCTGCAACAGGGTCTTGCTAGGTTGCTGAGACTCTCAATACTTACTGAGGCTGACCTCCAACCTGTGATTCTCCTGTCTCAGCCTCCTAAATACTGGGATTACAAGCGTGCGCCACCACAACCTTGTTTCAATTTTTCAAAAAATCATAAAAGGGCCGAGCGTGTAGCTCAGAGGTAGACTGCCCCCTGCATTCAATCCCCCTCTCCATATCACAGGAAGGCAGGAGAGAAGAAGGAAGAAAATGAATTAGTTTGGGCCCTATGTATGATTTATTATGGACTTCAATATTTTCAAACATCTATTATCCGCCTGTTTTATTTAGCAGCTTCATTTTTTTCAGATTCTTAGACCTTCACTCCAGCCACCTAAACTCTCTTTCCTTCAGGACCATGGATTCCTGTCCTCATTTCCTACATACTTCTACCCTTATTCTGGCCTGCAAAACCCTACCCAACCAATTCAAGTATCCCCCGCTTTGTAAGCCATCAGGATTCAGCACCACCCGATTCCTACAGCGCTTGGTTCATCCTTCACTTGGGGCACCTCTAAATCTAATGAGCAGGGCGCTGTCCCTACATGAACGGTCCCGGGGCAGGACCCTGTTGTACCCAGCTGTAAACGGCGCCTCCTCCAGAGTGGGTCCTGATTAGGAGCTACCTCTCAGATGCCCTCTCAGAGGCCCTCAACCTCCGTGAGCTTCAATACTGTACAACTAATGATGGCGTCAAATCAACAAATCAACCTCCGTGAGCTTCAATACTGTACACCTAATGATGGCTTAGCGTCAAATCAACAAATCCCAGGGACTTGAGGAATGGAGGCAAGGGGTTATGTGGGAGGCCTTATCTCAAAATTAAGGGGTGGGGGGTGGCTCAGTGATAGAGTGTGCTGACTTCAGTCGTGTGTGTGTGTGTCTGTGTGATATTAATACATAACACACATATACATACATAAAATATTTGCCCCCCTTCCCTAGTACTGGGGGTTGAGCCCAGGGGCACGTTACTGCGGAGCTATATCTCCGAACCTTTATATTTTTTATTTGAGACAGGGTCTCACTAGGCTGCTCAGGCTGGTCTAGAACTTGCAGTTCTCCTGCCTCAGCCTTCCCAGCACTGAGATTACAGAGGTGCACCACTGGGCCTAGCATACTTGCTGTTTTAATATTAAAGAGGTTATTTTGGTACTGGGGCTCAAACCCAGGGGTATTCTACCTCTGAATGATACCCCCAGCCCTTTTTATTTTGAAACAGGTTTCAAAATAAATAAGTTGCTGATGCCGGACATAGTGGCTCACGCTTGAAATCCCAGCATCTGGGAGGCTGAGACTGGAGGGTCGCAGTTCACGGACAGCTTCAGCTACTTAGTGAGGCCCTCTGCAAGTTTGTGAGACCCTGTTTCAAAATAAAGAATAAAAAACAGGGCAGGAGGTATAGCTCAGAGGTCAAATGCCCTTGGGTTCCATCCCCAGACCCGCAAAAAAACAAACAAACAAACAAACAAACAAATAAATAAATAAATAAATAAATAAGTGGCTGGGGCTGGGGCTGGGGCTGGCCTCAAACCTGAGATCTTCCTGTCTCAATCTCCCAAGTATTGAAATTACAGGCATGTGTCACCTTACCCAGCTGCTTTATAGTAAATTTTTAGGCAAGAAAAATATGTTCAGTGATTCCTTATTCTCAGGTATTAAGTCTTAGTGCTAATTTCATCCCTAAGAAAAATATTTTACCTACAAATTTGAGATTGAGCTAAAAAGTTTATATAAAATATCCCCAGCTGGGTGTGGCGGCGCATGCTTTTTAATCCCAGCATTCAGGAGGCTGAGACAGGAGGACTGAGGCTCACGGACAGCCTCAGCTACTTAGTGAGGCCCTTTGCAACCCAGTAAGACCCTGTTTCAAAATAAAGAATTAAAACTAGGGCTGGGGTGTAGCTCGGAGGTAGAATGCCCCTGGGTTCCTCCCCAGTACCGCAAAAAAAGAAAAAAAAAACAGTTTGAGGTTAAGTCATAGGAAAGATGAAATCACTTTATGAGCTGCTTATTCTCACTAGAAAATCAATAAAATAGCACATGCTACCACATTTTCCCTTAAATAACAATAAAAACCCTACAAATATGATCAGTTAATAATAAGTAGAATTTTAAAAACTTGTGTGTGGGATACTGGGTATGGAACCCAGAGGCATTCTACCTCCAGGCTACATTCCCAGACCTATTTTATATTTTTCTTTGGAAACAGGGTCTCAGTAAGTTGCTGAGAGCCTCACTAAGTAGCTGAGGCTGGCTTCGAACATATGCAATCCTCTCATCTCAGCCTCCCAAGTACTGGGATTATGGGTCGGCTTTAGCTCAGCGGTTACTTCCTCAGATGGTTTCCAAGTTACTGGGATTACAAATGTGCACCACCATGTCTGGCCTCAAAAATTTAATATTCTGGTACTCCATAGTAAATAAATGCCAAAGAAAATTTGATGCCTAATGTTAAATGTTTTACAGTAAATCTACACAAGAAAAAATTTAGCCATAATGAAAGACTGTCACAGAAATTAACTATCTATCAAAAATAAAGTTTAACACTTTGTTTATTTTTTTCAGAACTGAGGATTGAACCCAGGGGCACTCTAACTACAAGCTACACCTACCCTATTTTTTATTCTTTATTTTGAAACAAGGTCTCACAAGTTGCTGAGGCTGGCCACAAACCTGTGATCCTCCTATCTCAGCCTCCCAAGTACTGAGATTACAAGCATGTGCCACCACGCCCGACACACATTTTTTAATAAACACAAGGAATTCCAAGGAACAAGACAGCACTATTTTAAAATCAGACTACCTGGCTGTGAGTCTTCCTAATCTCAGACCAAAAGAAAAAAAAATGCCCTTCTGACCCATGCATGCCACATGCAGAGCCTACAAGGAGAAACTGAGGCATGAGTGGCCAGGTCATCAACCAGGTGACTCTTATCAGAAGAAATGTCTCCTTTTCTTCCAGACAGACATCTCGTTAAACCCCAAATTTGCAGCAAGTGTATCGAGCTAAGACCCAAAAACCAGCAAAAGAAATTAAGTGTCAGAGAAAGGCAAGAATCACTCCCGTGGCATTCAGTGCTGATCCAGAGGAGTGCCATGCCCCAGGAACCCTCCCCACACCTCCCCTGCAGTTGGGGACGAGCCCTGAAGCCTGCTCACAGCTCACCAAGGCAGACAGCCTCCCTCCAGGATGCAAAGCTGCTGTGGCCCCTTTCCTCTGAGCCAGCAGAGCCCAGGAACCTGCTGCCCCCCTCTAAGAAGCCTACTGAAAACAGCTTCTCAAGGACGGGTTAGAATGAGCAGCAGGTTTAGCAGGACATGGTGGTACAATCCCAGTACTTGAGAGCCCGAGACAGGAGGATCACAGACTGGAGGCACCGGATACCTTCGCAAGACCCGTTTTCAAAATAAAATTGGGCTGGGGTTGTAGCTCAGAAGTAGAACGCCCCAGGGTTCGGTCATTACTACCAAATAATAATAAAAATTTAAAATATGCTGGGGCTATACCTCACAAGTAGAATAGAATGTCCCTAAGTTCAATCTCCAGTCCCCTCCCCCAAAATGGGGCTTAATGGTGCTCGCCTGCAATCCCAGTGAGCTTTGGAGGCTGACACAACTCCCCAGCCTTAAAATCCTTACTGCTCTGGGCTCCAGTCCTCCAGAGAAGAGCTGATCTTTACTCTGAAGGGCTCTGACCCTCAAGCCTACAGGCTTAATCCCAGGACACCAACAAGCCTAGGACCAGCGGGGACCCCAGAGACCCCTGCGGGGCCGGACCAGCACCCCAAGCCCACACTCTCCTTTCCCAGGAGTGCAACCGATTCAACTTACTAATAGTGTTAAAATGTAACAACCAAAACCACAGAGACTCCATCCACAACCACCACCCAGTCCCAAAATCCATTTGTGGTCAAAACCTCTATTTCTCTGCCATTTCTCATTCAAAGCAGGGTAGGCTTCCCCACGGTTAAACTAAATGGTGTGGTCACAACAGCGATTTGGAGCAGGTAGCGTTTAGTTCACCTGGGAGACAGCACCCTGACCCAGTCCGCCCAATGCCTTGGAAAACCAAGCTCGGCTTTGCTTCCTTTAGCTACATAATTATTTCTGAGGATGTAGGGCAGAAGAAGACCAGCATGGCTAAGTACTTTTGACCATTTTATTGCCCACGAGTACCATGTTCTATTTACCACTTCAGATCCTTAAGACACGCGCGCGCGCGCACACACACACACACACACATACACACACACAAAATGATAGTGTCTACCTTTAGAAAGTACAGAAAAGTTTTAACATGCATCTGTAACAAAAAATAAACGAAATTTTGTTTTCTTGCTAAACGTCTTGATTCATTAAATAAAGCTCAAAAGAATTTGGGTCAGGGGACAAAGAGAAATGTCAAAGACGATTTTAAGCCCAGTTTAAATATTTTGTTTTATTTTTGGTGATTAAAGCCAATTAAAATAAAACAGAAGAAAGAAGAAAAAAAAACCTGGAGGTATTTGTGGTTCCCAAACACCTCCAGGGCAGCAGTTTCAATTTCACCTGTTTCAAAAACACAAATTTCCAAGCCCCACCCCCAGAGACTTCAAAAATCCAGGGTGGGGCCCAGGAATCTGCAGTATTTTAAAGTACCCCAAACAATTCCAAGGCAAAACTAAAAGTTGAACACAATTACTAAGTCAATATGGATTGAAATGGCGTTTTGTCCAATCAACTCGGGCCCATTTTAAAGTCCTGCCAGGGCTGGGGATGTAGCACCTCCCTAAGCCCTGAGAAACCTCGAACGAAACAAAACAAGACAGCTGATTTCTGCCTCGCTGAGGCTTAAGAGGTTAGGTAGCCTTTTCTTTTTAAGAACATTGCAAGCCAGGCATGGTGGTCCATGGTATATCAGCATCTGGGAGGCTGAGACAGGAGGATGGAGGTTCGCGGACAGCCTCAGCTACTTAGTGAGGCCCTTTGCAACAACTCAGTGAGACCCTGTTTCAAAATAAAGACTAAAAAAATAGGGCTGGGGGTGTAGTTCAGAGGTAGAATGCCCCTGGGTTCCATCCCCAGTACCACAAAAAATAAATAAATAAATAAATAAATAAATAAATAAATAAATAAATAAAAGAATATTGCAGATAAATTGGGAAAACACTAAGGTGGGGAGCCGACCCAACTCATAGCTGACAGCTTAACTTCACAGACCCCAGGCAGTGTCTCCCGTCCTGGCAGCACAGTTTGCTCCCAAGATGGAAAATAAGCCTGAGCACAATTAAACCATGCCCCCCGGGAAGAGGGACAGAGGAGCAAAGGAGCCGGCACGCTTCTTGGCTTTGGGAAGCTGATGAGAAGGAAAAAGAAAGCAGGAGTTGGTAGAATTAGAATAAGCAAAAACACGCCGGGCGTGGTGGCGCACGCTTGAAATCCCGCGCTTGGGAGGCTGAGACAGGAGGATCGCACAGGTTCGAAGCCAGCCTCAGCTACTGAGTGAGGCTCTCAGCAACTTAGTGAGACGCTGTTTCCAAATAAAATATAAAATAGGTCTGGGAGTATAGCCCGGAGGTAGAAAGCCCCTGGGTTCCACCCCCAGTACCACAAAAGAAGAAAAAAAAATAAGCAAAAGCAAACGTAGTGAGAACCTGTTTCCAAATAAAACAGGGCCGAGGGTGTGGCTCAAAGGTAGAAAACCCCTGGGTTCAAACCCTGGTACTCAAAATATAAACAAACGAAGGCAACTTCAATACTGTTGGCTCCAGGATCTCTGGAATCACAGACCTCTAGTAGCTTTCCTGATCTACATTAGAAATACATAGAGCAACGCTGAATTTTTTTAAAGAAAGAAAAACCTATAGAAAAACAATTTAAAACTTCAAAACTTACTCTTCCTTGGGTTAATTTAAGCGTAAGAATGAAAGAGATCTTAATTAAGAGCTTTGCAGAGTACTTAAGTTTGTCATTTTGTTGACATTTAGATGTAACTTCCTTTAAAAACTATTCTTGGGTATCAACTAACTAAACTGTTGGTTTAGGTTATTGTACTGCCAGATAAGATAAAATTTGAGATAATTTACTGGAGAGCAGTCCAGTAAGTCAGGAGTCGACTTCATTTTCACACTCACCCCTGAGGCTGTAGGTTGTGTTGGAGAAGTATTCTTACTGCAGTCGTCTGAGTTGGAGGAGGTGGAAGTCGGAGTGATAGGGACGGAGTTACTGCCACTACCTGCAAGAGTCAGAACAAGCCTTATAGTAAACGCGTATCTCCTGCTAAGGTTGGCAAATACTTTACGATCCAAGGGCATTTTATTATATTTACCAGAGCAAGTCTTTGACTTATTGATGTTTTTAGGTTTTCGTTTCCTGGTTTGAATTCCCTCTTTTTTCATAGCAAGCGGCCGAGGCACCTGAAAAATTTTTCACATAAGCCTTGAGTTTAATACTGAAGGAAACCGAAGACTCAGCCCTGGCACTAAACACCCTCACGGAAAAGAACTTGGCATAAGTTTCAACTTTTGTTTTCATACATACTCAATAGATTGAGTACACACACTATACTTTCTCCATCAAATATGCACATTTCTTCTTCAAAAAGAATGGGACAAACGGCTGGGGAAGAGGCTCAGGGGTACTGCACTTGCTGAGAATGCACCAAAGCCCTGAGTTTAATGCCCGGCACCAAAAAGAGTGGGGTGACTAGCCAAGGAGAAGTTTTCCAATTTAGTACTAATTGTTTGAAATAAATTTAATTATAGAGTAAATACTTCTTGAATGGATGAGATCGTGTGAGCTGGGCTTGGTGGTGCACACCTGAAATTCCCAGTACTCGAGAGGCCGAGACAAGAGGATCACAGGTTTGAGGACAGCCCTCAGCTACCTAGCAAGGCCCTGTTTCAAAATAAAAATTAAATAGGCCTGGGATGAAGCCCGGAGCTAGAATGCCCCTGGGTTTAACTCCCAGTCTGTGTCTGTGTCTTCTGTCTGTCTGTCTCTCTCTCTCTCACACACACACACACACATCATGCACTCTTCGTCCTACAATGTATACTATTTTTCTTTGTAAGATTGACATGTCTGTAGTATCTTGTGCAATCCTTCAAAATTAAGGATATACTTTAACCAAAACTATCAAGTGTATATCACGTCTAAATCTCTTTGATATCATTCAAAATTGCTTAAAGATATAAACTAGGTTGTTGTGCTTTTTCCAGTCGGTTTCTTTGCTTCCAATTTAAACACACGGTTACTATCATGCTCTCGCCTCTAAAAACGCAAGTTCCGTGTCTTCTCCTTTCTAACATTGTCATGGATCCTACAGTGAATGTTTGACTGGCAGCGATCTGTTTCTTACTGGTACATAACATAGTTCCTATTATAAATAAAAGCATTCGTTAAGGTACAGATACACATTCACACGTTTCACTTTCATTTGTGATTTTTTGTAACTGAAGCCATGCACAGACCACATGTTGAATGCAATACTCATGAGCAGAGTCGGAGGCGCACCCCGTGGAGTTTCATGTAGAGTCCACACGCATTGCACACAGGTTCTCCCTCTGCATTCCTGCGCCATAGGGTGGTGGTCGTGGTGTGACAGTTGGCACAGGACAACCCAAGCCGCCGTGATGAAGGCTAGAAAAACGCACAGGAATGTAAGTGGAAGTATACGTGTGATTTTGAGGTGCTTTAAACTATTTTGGGGAGTCAGGGGCATCCCTCCCCCCCGCCAGGCATGCACCTAACCCCTTTTATTTTTTATTTAGAAACAGGATCTGGCTAGGCTGCTGTGAGTCATGCTTGTTACTGAGGCTGGGCTCGAACCTGTGGTCCTCCTGTCTCAGCCTCCCGAGTACTGGGATTGTAGGCTGCACCACCATGCCCGGCTAGCTCAACTATTTTAATGTATGCTATATACAAACACTGATGTATCATGTTCCTGTCTTCATTATAAATGAAATATCCCTTGAGAAAAAGATCTGCAAGGTAATCGGGCCGACCTTTGACCTTCCTGAAGAAACTAGGCTGACCTACGATGCCGAATCACATACACTTGATTTTTTCCCCCAGCCTATTATTACAGATTACAGAATAACCCTGTGAGTACTGGCTCCATGCAAAGCCCTACCAGCAGCACATGGAGAACTTCAGCTGTTTCTTGACCAAGAATTTACTTTCCCACTTATCGCTGTTACTTTTTAAGGGGAATTAGATTTTCTTAAAGTCGCCAGGTAAAGAGTTTTATTCTGAAGTGCACCAGAAGTAAAAATAGAGCTGGACATTAACAGGAGTCTCCCCAAGCCCCAGCCACCGACAGAGGGCTTCGGGACTCCAGATGCAGTGCCTGTGGGAGGTACAATCATGAAGCCCCCGAGTGCTCCGAGGCTTTAGGAGATAACATACACAGACCTTAGGAAAGGTCCTAATGTTTGGGAGAAAATTCTGTTCCACTTCCTCTAAAATACCACGTGTGAATTACAAAGAAGGAGAATTTATTTATTTAGCTATTTATTTCGTGATACTGGGAATGGAACTTGGGGGCCTTCTACCTCCGGGCTGCACCTCCAGACCTACTTTATTTTTCATCTGGAAACAGGGTCTCGCTACGTTGCGGAGAGCCCACGTTGCTGAGGTTGGCCGAACACCTGATATGCTTGTCTCCACCTCCCAAGTACTGGGATTACAAGCGTGCGCCATCACGCACAGCCTGAGAATAAGAATTTAAACTAGGATTTCTTCCCCAGAATAACAGAACGTTATGTTTTCAAATTACCAAATTTGAATTTCTTTTAAAACCTGTATTAAATTACTATAAAAATTACACTGTGACTTCAGTTAGGAAAAGAAAAAACTAGGAAAAATTCAGTGAGCAAAGTAAACTTTTTTTTTTTTTTTGGGTGGTACTAGGGGTGGAACCCAGAGGCTTTCTACCTCCGGGCTATACTCCCAGACCTTTTTTTATATTTTATTTGGAAACAGGGTCTCACTAAGTTGCTGAGAGCCTAAGTAGCTGAGGCTGGCTTCGAACCTGTGCGATCCTCCTGTCTCAGCCTCCCAAGCGCGGGGATTACAAGCGTGCGCCACCACACCCGGCACAAAGTAAATTTTTCACTTAGAAAAAAGTTAGCTATACGGAGACGACCAAAATATAAATTCATCATATATTGGATAGTCCCAAATTAAAGGATAGAGATTTCCATATCCTCTGCTGGAAGACTTAAAAAAGTCAAATTGCGTTTTGTATCTGCAGTTCTCATCTGTTGCCTTCCTTCAGCATCATTCTTTACAGTCAAGTTGGAGAAGCAACGGCACCACTGAGAAGCTGGCGGTGATGCTTAGCGCTGAGCCCTACACCAGCTCCTTAGAGCGGGCCCAAAGGGCTGACAGGAGGACTGTCTGGGGGCTTGCCTTGCCAGAATGGTAACAACATTAACAAACCTTACAGCAGAGTTTCTTTTCTTTGGAGTTTAAAAAAAGAAATCCATTTTCTACGCAAGTACTCCTTTTCTCTCCATAAATGTGAAATCAATAAACAAGGGACAGAAAGATTCATTTTACAAAGCTGGGCATGGAGGCACACACTTGTAATTCCAGTATTTCCAAATAAAGAATTAAAAATCGGGCTGGGGGTGTAGCTCAGAGGTAAAATCCCCCTGGGTTCAATCCCAGCACCACAAGAAAAAAAAAAAGATTCATTTTACAAATAGTCCGTTTATGATAGCTTCCAGTGGAATTTGGAGCCAATGTAAAGCAAACTTGTTATCAGAATTTGCCATCCTAACAGAGAATTTTATGACTGTCAACTACAGATCCTAAGTGAAGCCATCCTCAGAAACATGTGAATTGAAGGTGAGTGGGTTATAAAAGTTCCTTGTAACAAGCAATCTCAGTGATATTCCTCATTGACAAAGAATTCAAGTTACACCATAAATCTCTTATTTTGCAATGTATATTGCAAGTTCAGAGTCGCAGTTATTGGTTGGGTACTGCTGGCTAAACAAACCTGGGTCCAACATTCTGTTTCTAAGAACAGTCACAGCCAAACTATACACAAGAAGCCCACAGGAGAACGAAATCGACAGGGACACGCCCCGCAACGGGTAGCATTGATAACCCACTCATGGTTGACCTTGGCTGCCGCCAAGACACCTGCCACGACAGCAGAGAAGACGACTTGATTCAGAAATATTAAAAACAGCTTTCTTGCTGCTAACAAGTTGTTTTTACTAGTAAGTGGACAAAATAAATGCACTGTCTAAATGTGGATGTTTCTGGATCAAATGTACGATTTAACTAAAACCTAAATGGCTACTGTTACGCTCCTTATTTGCTCAAACTTGAGAAAATGCTACTTTCCAGAGTTCAGCTGTACACTCTTTGGTGGGCTTTCCAAAAATTAATATTCTCACTGTTCATGCATTGTCTGATACACAAGAATAAGAGACTTTCTTGGAATGTTTTCCAGTGACTGTTCTTTTAGTGTGATACATTTAAGAAAAATAACTGCAAAATATATCGCACTGAAGGCCACCCTTTAAAAAAAAGTTCTAAACTGTGGGAGGTTTTAACAAGTTTAAGGCACATAAGCTCATTAAGTTAACCTCAGCCACTTTATTTTAAATGCATTAAAAACAAAACAACCATAAAGCTAATTGCTTCTCTTTAAGGTGTCAGACTTACATTGTGATGCAATTTCCCTCTAATCTGTTTAACACAAACAGCTTGTGTAGCGTTTGTTCTGCTAATTACAATTAAATAAATTACTCGGATACTTAAGATGTCTGGCAACTAACTGTAAAAATATTTTCCTTTAAAAAGGCATTTAGAAGCCGGGTGTGGTGGTGCATGCTTGTCACCCCAGTACTTGGGGAGCTGAGACGAGAGGCAAATGAGTAGTGAGGCTCACCAACCTAGTGAGACCCTGTGGCTAAATAAAAATAAAGTGGTGGGGGTGCATCACAGAGGTAGACCGCCCCTGGGACCAGTCCCCAGCACATAAATAAATAAGGCGTTCGGACTATTAATATTTGGGCTAAACAAATGCTGGTCGTGCTTTTTTTTTTTTTTCCTAATAACTACCTTCTGCTAAGTAAGCTCAGCGTGAGACTAATCCCTGGAGAAAATTCGAATCCACATACATTAAAAGACGCTGGTGAAAAGCCTCAACTTGGGGACATACTGCCTACATTTTCTCTGGCGCTACAGTGTTTCTCCGAGGAGCCCGATCTCAAAATGACCAAGCTTATGAGTAAATACAACTTCACCGGACGCAAGGACGACCCAAAGACGCCGGGAATTTGGGGGCGACCGGTCCTCCCGGGGCAGGAGGCAGAGGGGCCAGAGGGGGGGCTGAGGGAGCCGGGCCCGCAGGCCTGGCGGTGGAGGCCGGCGCGAGCCCCCCAGCAAGCCCCCGCGGCCCGCCCCTCGCAGGCTCCTGTGCTCCGCGCAGCCGCCCCCGTCCCCGCGGACTCACCACGCGCTTCTGCGGCTTGATGAGGGGCCGGCTGAGGCCGTTCATCTTGCTGTAGAGGCCGCAGGCATTGCACAGGTAGTGGCCGGTGCCGTCCCGCCGCCACAGCGGCGTCTGGATGGAGCCGCAGTTCACGCACTCGCGGCCCTCGGGCAGGTCCTCCAGCAGGTCTGCGGACAGGAGGACAGAGGCGGTGAGGCCCGGCCGCCGTCCCTGCCGATTGCCCCCCAGCTGTCACAGGCTGGATCCCTCACGACCCAGGGGCCCGTTCCCCAGGGCCTTGGAGCCGGCCGCACCGGGTTAAGGGGGATCCGGATCCCGGCCCTGCGACCACCAGGCCAGCACCAGGCCCCTGCGCCTTTTTCTCCACTAATATTTATAAGTATTTTCCATATCCACCATCTTTATTTCTTACTCCTTTTCTCCAGTTTTATATGCAAGTGAAATTCCAAGTATTGTTCTTCGACACTCATCTCAATTAGATGAGAAAATGACCCAGGTCCGCTCAAGAAAATGAGAAAATGACCCAGGTCTGCTCAAGAAAAAGAAAAAAAGCACTAACATTATTAAGCAGAGTTGAATGTTATTTCCGTGCCACAAGGACCAAGCATAGAAATACTGATTTCATTCTGTACTATTTTTTTTACAAAAGATTGACATTTTACTGACTGAAAAAAATCACCATGACCTTCCCAGCAACAAGTAAAACCACCGCCTGTCTTCCTACACTAAAATTTCAACTCCTGTGATCTATTTTAGATGTGTTTATTTTACATCATTCACATTATTTGGTTTTCAGAATTCACAACGAACCTAGAGCTGCTAATTAAAATCAAATCTGCATTAAGAGTAAATGGTTGTGACATTACTGCTTTCCCTCCAGAAGGCTCAATATGAAAGAATAATCTGCTCTTTTAAAGGAGATAGGTACTTACTAAATACAGACTTTTAAAAAAATAAATGTCTCCTGTTTCCGGCTCTTTATATTAAGATGGGTTTAAATGTTCTAATTTGGCATTCTTCAAGTATTTCTGAATCATTTTTAAATATAAACATCACACTTCTGGTTTTATTTGAAGATTAAGCATGCTCATTCCCCTGCAGTTAATTGTTGGGTCTGCCATCCGTTGTGGTAAAGAAATTTAAGTATGACTTTAACATTAAAATGCTTTAATCCATTAATAATATTTGCCCGACAAAACAAGTATCCTTCTCCTTTCTAAAATCTTGAGTTTAAAAGAAACTGGCGTTCTGTACAAGACGAGTTCAAAGTTGTCCTGGGGTTACTGCAACTTAGAACACATCACAAAGATTTATTCTTCTCCGCCCTAAAAGCCACTATTGACTGCGGTAATCAGTAAAATACTCAGGACTTCAAGGACGCTGAAGTTAAACAAGGTATTTGTCTTTGTTGTTGACTTTAAAATGTTACCTATCAGAGCCCCCTCAGCAGAGGAGTTGGGCATTCCCTGGAAGAGCCGGCCTGGCCTCCTTCCCCTCTTCTGGGAACAATTAAGACAGCCTCTCTGGAGAAGACAGTGTGAGCTCCAGGTGGAACTCTACTCATCCGAAACCCAGGGACAAAACTAAAAGCCCACTCTGGATAAAGAAAATGTAGATTTGTTTCCAATTTTTAAAAAATTCTTATTTCACTTCTACCTCTTCCCCACATCTACCAAGCGGCTACTTAACTATAAAATAAGAAATAAGATCTGTTTTTATAAAAATTGCAAAATCTGACTGTGCTGGAAGCTTGTGTCTCCCTCCTAAGTGGCTGTTTGCGGCGTCTCTGGGAGAGTGGCAGGCTCCGTTGTCAACTAGTAGAGCACTGTTCTGAGGAGCTCAGGGCCAGGGAGGGGGCACTGAGCACAGAGCCACCCCATCAGTCCATCCTGCCAGCAAGGGTGTGTTTCCAGAAGCATCTATACTGGGCGGGTTGATAAAGCTCAGACAGAGATCAGGTCTCGGTCCTAGTGTTTGTTCAAATTAATTAAAAGAACCTGTATCCAAACACAGTTTGTAAGCATATATATTTTTTAAAAATCAAAGCGAAGAAACAGGAAATCTAGCTAGGAACTGGATTAGAAGCCACACGAGGGACAACATTAAGGTCTCTCATCCCAACACTGGCTGGTCCCAGGGCTTTTGCTTTTGTAAGAAGCCCTGCAAATTCATGTTCCCTGACCCTTTCACCCCCACCCTTATTTTTAAGCAGGTTCTTAAAAGTCTACAGAAGATTTTTCTAACTTTGTAGTGCCATGCTCAGAAGGTGTAAAAATTAGGGAAAGACTGGGCTAAGTTTAAAACACAAAGGCACTAACTTGCCTGTAACTGTATTGTCCTCTTTTAAAAGATTTCTCAAACTTTATTTCCAAGTTACTGTTAGCAGCAGCTGAAGACTCGGGCTGTCTTTGGACTCAGTCATGTGACTGGTGGAAGCCTAGGGACCTGCAGATCCAGCTGAGGTGTGTCCAGAAACAGGTGCAAACTCTCAAACTGCAGCCCCTGACACACCCTTCAGAGTCCCTACAGGACCCAGACAAAAGCTGCCCGAAGACCGCCCTCAGCGCTCCAGCCCAAGTCTCTACCGGGTCCTCTGGGCCTGCTCCACCTACAGAGGGTAAGGACGCCTCCGGAGCCAGCCTTGAAGGATTACAGGGGGGCTGGAGCTCAGTGTCCCGATGCCCTTGGGAGAAGTGAAGTGCCTGTTACCAAGAAGCTGCCTCAGAATGCAACGTGGGCACTGCCGTTTTATCTAATCAGGGCCCCCCAAAGAACTTGATGTCCCGACAGGAAGCCGGACCTGGGGCACAAGATACCAAGGTAGTACAATTTGGACCAACATGCCTCCCTCCTCCTCCCCACTTCTGTGATCCTAGGGTCCCCCCGCCCCGCCCAGGACTCCCCTCAAAACAACAGAAGACATGTTATTCCTTGGAGGAAAAGTTATCATCAAACTTCTAGAAGAGACCCGTAAAGGTGTCAAGCACACCGCAGCTGAGAACTCTGCAGGGCCCAAGCCCTTCCCGGCTAGAACCAAGCATGAGCCAAAGGAGGGGCCTCCAGGCATTTGACCACCGTGTCCCCTCTTCACCCCAGTGTCCCCTCTTCACCCCACGACTGCCTGCCACAGGAATGAGTGGACGTGGAGCTTGGAAACCTGGTGGGCTGGAGTCTGAAGGAAGAGTAGGTGGTCTTGCTCTGGGCTCCTCGTCCCGGCCCTGCTACTGAGAAGAGCAGCCCAGAGCCCTGCCCACATGATGCCAAGGCTGAAGGCCTCCCGGGACCCTTACAGGGCAGCCGGCTACTGTCCTCTCGTCCCCTCTTTTCCTTTTTCTCACTGGAGGGGAGAAGGATGCCAACTAATTCCTAGGCCATTTACTGCGCGGTGGAGCACACTTAAATGCCCTTTTCCACCGCCCCGGCCCTGGTTGGGACTGCACATAATCCCGGCTGCTCTGGAGGCTGAGGCAGAGGGTCCTGGAGACACCAGCAGCCTCAGCAGCCGACCAAGATCCTGTCTAATAACTGGCAACAGCAACAACCCGGGACTGGTGATGTAGCTCCGGGGCAAAGCACCCCTGGATCTTAATCCCCAGGGCGGGCAGAGGGTGTCCTCCAGAAAGCACCGGAGCGCAAGTGCGCACGTGCATTTGGGAGACCTGAACCAAATGCCCAGCACCCTCCCAAACACCCCCCCCCCGCGGGACCTCGCTTTTGCGCCCACCCAAGCTCGGGCTCCTGGCAGAGCTCAGTGCCGCCCGTCCCACCCCGGCTGCTGCTCGTCCAGGCCCATCTCTCCCTTCCCTGCAGAACGGCCGCACCGGCGCTACCAGCCGAGGCCATGCTGCCCCAGGCCCGGGAACCCGACCGGGGGCCGCAGGGCGCAGGCCCGGCTTACCTGCACTGGGGCCGCGCGGCACGGGCAGCGGCGCCCCGGCGCGGCTCGGCAGGCTGTGCAGCACCGGCGTCTCGAAGGGTCCGGCCGGCCAGGCGGGCGTCAGCGGCGCGCCCATGTAGGGCGGGTAGGGGCTCGGGTGGTGGTGGTGCGGGTGGTACGTCCCGTTCAGCGGCCGCGCCGCCGACAGCGAGTTGTACTGGTGCCCGCGGCCGCCCATGGCCGCCAGGTCGCCGCCGCCCGCGCCCCCGCCGCCCGCCGCCGCGTAGCCCCCCGGCTCCCGCGCCGCGCCGTTGGCCAGCGGGGGGCTGGGCGGGTAGGCGAAGCGCGCGGGGGCGCCCGGGCCCGCGCCCCCCGGCCCCGCCGCCCCGCCGCCCGCCGCGCCCCCGCCGCCGTACGGGGGGCTGTCGGCCGCGGCCTGCGGCCAGCCGGGGTGCGCGGCCGCGCCCGCCGCGTGGCCGCCGGGGGGGCCGCCGCCCGCGCCCTGCAGGTAGGGCAGGCCGGGCAGCATGGAGCCCACGCGCGTGGTGGGCACGTAGACCGGGGAGCTGGCGGCCGCCGCCGCCGCCGCCGCCGCCGCCGAGTGCACGAAGCCGCCGGCCGCGCCGTCGTAGGCGGCCGGGCCGGGGCCGGAGAGCGCGGCCAGCGTCTGGTACATCTCCTCGGGCTGCTCGGGCGCGAAGGGGCTCAGCTTGGCGCCGCGGCCGGACCACAGCAGCTTGCCGGCGGCGGCCGCCGGGTCCAGGTCAGCGAAGAGCAGCAGGTCCTCCCAGCTCGGCGGGGCGCTCCCGGGGCCCGCGACCCCCGGCGCCGACGGTCCGTGCGCCGCCCCGAAGGGGTGCGAGGCGTAGGGGCCGGGCCGCAGCGAGCGCGCCGGGGCCCCCGCCGCCGCCTGCGCGTCCAGCTGCGGCGTCCTGCGGCCGCCCGCGCCGCCGCGGGAGCAGGACGACGAGGACGAGGACGAGAGGGGCGAGGGCGGCGTGGACGGCCCCCGCGCCGCCCAGGGCCCCGAGTCGCCGGCGTCCGCGGCCCCGAAGCGCTTGGGCAGACCCCAGCCGCCGTCAGTCAAGGCCATCCACGGTCCCGCGCCGCTCGCAGCCGACTTCTAGCTCCTGCGCGGGGGGGAGAGGCGGACGGAGCGGGAGGCTCGGGACGCGGCCGCGCGCCGCCCCCCGCCGCCGCCCCTCCCGCCCCGGGGCTCCCGCCGCCGCCCCGGCCGCGGGCGCTGGGAGGGAGCGGGACCGCGCCTGCGGGGCGGCCGCGGGGCCCGGCGCCTCCCCCCGCGGCCCTGGCCAGCATCCCGCGCCGCACGCGCGCCGGCTCCCGGGGGGCCGGCCCCGCTGGCCCCGGCTCCCTGCCGCCCAGGGCTCCCCTCGGGGCCGAGGACACGCCCCGCCCGCCCCGGGACGGCCCTCCCCGGAGAGCCTCGGGGCCCGGGGTCCCCGGGCGAGGGTCGTTAGGTCACGGAAGGCAACCTGCCCCCGAAAACGAAACCGCCGCTCCGCCCCACCTCCCGGGGCGCCGGCCGGACCCCGCCGCGGGGCAGAGCCGCGCAGCCCGGCAGAGCGGGCGCCGGGGTGGGCAGGGCGGCCGGGACCCCCGCCCGCGCCCCCGACGGCGCGCACCTCGGCGCGGCCCCCAGCGCCGCCGCGTCGCGGGGTGGCGGGGCGCAGCAGGGCGGGGGCGCCCGGGCCACCCGGAGGCCGGCGGGTCGGGGCCGGCGCCGAAACCCACCCGAGAGCAGCAACGCAGACCCCGCGGGCCGGGGAGCCTGCCCGGCCGCGCGACCCCGCTCCCGCCCTCGGCGCAGACGCCGCGGAGATGAGGCTGCGCGCCGCCGGGACTCGGGGAGGAGAGGACCGCAGAGTCGGCCCCGGGCCGGCCGGGACGCGGGAGCCGCGCGGCCTGGGAGGGGGCCGGGGCGGGCGGGGCGGCGGCGAACCTGGGCCGGGCGCTGGGCATGGAGGCCGCGGGCCGGAGCTCCGGGCGCGGGGGGCCGGCGCCGCGGGAGCGCGATCGTCCGGGGTCTGCGGCGCGAAGCTGGAGAATCAGAGGGGAGAGGAGGCGCCGCTCGCCGCGCCGCCGGGAAGCTGCAGCCCGCGCCGCCGGCGGCACTCGCCGGGCCCTGACAAGCGGCGCTCGCGAAGGGCGCCCGGCCGCGGGTCGGGACTGCGCCGTGCGCGGCGGGGCGCGGAGGTGAAGGCGGAGGAGGAGGGAGGGAGGAGGGACCGAGGGAGGGCAGAGGGAGGGAGCGGCGGGGGGCGGGGAGCGCCGCCTGCGGGCGTGGGCTCGGCGCTGCCGCCGCGGGGCGCCCGCCCGGGGGCGGGGGCGGCGACCCTCCGCCTCCAGCCGCGGCACCCGCTCGCCCCCCGGCCACGCGCGCGCGCACACACACGCGCGGGAGGGGAGAGAGCCGCGCCCCCCCAGGAGTGCCGGCTCCTGGGTCGGCGCGCCCCCCAAATAAGGGGAGAAAGCGCTTCGCCCCGAGGCCTCCCCGCCCTGCTCCCGGGGCCTTTGCGCCAGGCCGCGGGGCTGACCTTAAACCTTCCCCGACCTAAGTTGGGGATGCTGGGTCGCGGGGGCCGTCAGGGATCGGGGCTCCCACGATCTGGGGCGGAGGGGACTCGGGTACCCACGCCCCCCCCCCCCGTTCTTAGAGTATGCACTAAGCTCCAGGAGAGTTCAGCACCGCGGGCCCCCGCCAACCTCTGGGAACTTTGGACGGGCCGTCGAGTACAGAGAGGTTGGCTAGGCGGTGCGCGGGGCGGAGGATGGCCGGCGCGCTCGGCCCGGCCGCCCGGGCTGGGCTTTCGCTGGCGGCAGGTAGGTGGCCGAGAGGTTGCTGGACAGGGGGGGGCACCTTCCCTGGACACAGCGCGAGATACCTCTCCCCACCCCAACTGCACACACACACACACACACACACACACACACACACACACACACACCTCTTCTCTGCTCCCCGAACGATTATCACAACTGTGTACAAACTGATACGGTCCTTGGCGGCCCCGGGGCTGGAGATGGCCGCGCGGGGTTATCAGCGCCTATCTGTCAGCAGCGGGTCGCGCGGCCGCCGGCTCGTCCGCGGCAGCGCCGTGATATATGTCCCGCTCCCTTTCGCTCACAAAAAGGATTTCTTCCGACAGGCGTGACCCCAGAAGCCTTCGGAGAGAGAATTAGCTAGGGCGGGAGGAGCTGTCCCGTGGGGATGGATTTTTAGACGACCCACACGCCCCCCCCCCCCCGTAAATCGAAGTAAACGATTTTCTAAAGGTCAGTCTCCCTGAAAGCGTCCGGGCTCTTGCTTTGTTTTGGCATTTATTTATTTATTGTGTTTTCTCGTCTGGGGGAGAGGAGCCGAGTTGAACGCGGGCAGGCAGGCGCTGTGGAATATGGTTTCGGGAGAAGGTGAGACCTGGCCTGGAGGGTGTTTCCTCGCCGAGGAGCCGCGGGTTGGAAGCTCGGGGTGCGGCGGAGCGGGCCGGAGCCGCTGGCGAGCCGGGAGCGGGGCGCAGCCCGGGAAGCTTGCGGGAATTTCTCTCTCTCTCTCTCTCTCTCTCTCTCTCTCTCTCTCTCTCTCTCTCTCTCTCTCTCTCAATTCTTCGTTGTAAAGTGCTGCTAGACGCTTCTGAATTTTAAATTGCTACTGAGAAAGTCCATAAACCGTTCTCGTCCAGTTTAGTCACTTTTATTACGTTCCCCTTCTCCTCCCCGTCGCCGCGGCGGCTCCCAGCGTCCGCGCGGTCGCGTGGGGAAAGGCTGACGGCGGACAGCTCTGGGACGCGAGCGCTGGCGCCTGGAGCAGGATCCAGACGCTTTAAAGTTTAACCTGAGTTCGATCGAAGGCAACTAGCAGAAGAAACGGCCGGCGACGGCGGGCCGCCCAGGCCCACCCCGGCTTCGATGTCTTGCGTTCGGTTCTCCGGTGAGTTCTAACCCAAATGTTAAGTGCACTGGGCTTTGCAAGGCTGATTTGTAAGCAATGGTATTAATGTTCTGGACACTTGGTTTCCTTTGAGTCCAATTATTTTGAAATAATGTTTCTCAGGTTTGCTACTAAAAGCAGGGTGTGTGTTTTTAAGTTCTTGTTTGCTAAAAATAAATGCTTTGACTAATTATGCGTCCAGACTGTGAATTGCCCAGAGGAGGTCGGGCCCCACGGCCAGCCTGATTCCTGTCCTGTACGTGTTTTATTATTATTATTATTATTATTATTATTATTATTATTATTATTTAAAAGTACGAGGTCACCGGCGTGGGTTTCCGGGGCAATAGTAAACCCCGGTGAGCTGCTCGCCCACAGCCCCGCGGCGTTGGTTGGGCAGCGGCCCGGTGAGCGAGGGCTGGATGGTTATTGATCGGTTCGACAACCTTCGGGCCATGAGGGTTCAGGAAGAGACCCAGCGTTTACCCTCCAGATTCCCATTCACTTTAAACAGTTCCCAAGCCAAAGTGGGTAAAATAGGTAATTGTTCTCTTTCAGGGCCGCAAATTGTACTTTTTTAAAGACTGGTTTTTACCAACCAGACGAGGGAATAGGGAGAGAAATACTTTTTTTTTCAGTTAATTTAAAAATAAAACAAAACTATGAAACCCATACGGCTGATTAAGACAGAAAACCAGGCTGGCCGACCGCCCCAGTCTGCCATTTTCCAGCTATCATTTCTGAGCTGGGGACGAACTCCCTAGAGCAGAGGCAGGTTTTCAGACCCTCCCCCGCGGGTCCCGGCCTGCGCGGAGCTGCGTCCACCCAGGTCTGGACGGCCAGCCGACCCCAGAGTGTGGAGAGAGGCCCCAAGCCTGCGAGAGCCCGAAGGGCTGCGGAAGGCCCCGCAGGGCCCCAGGACTCGGGTATACGCTCAGAAGATGTTTCTTCTTCCTTTTTTAAACCTCTCCTTTCCTTTCACCTCCTCCCGGCTCTTCTTTGGGGTTTGCTAATCTCAAACGAAACCCTTCCTCCGGGGACTATTTCGACCCCCTTTCGTAGCGGGCTGTCCTCCCCCTGCGGAGAGGGCCGGCTCTGGGGCGCGGCCTGTCCCCAGGGCTGATTTATTTGGGCCGCGCCACAGTCCGGTTCGCGATTCGAATCCAGCCAGGACCTAGCGGCCACTGGGCAGGGGGCGGGGGCTCTGCTGTTTGGGGACCCCGCGGAGGGCCGCCCCCCCCCCAGAAGACCCGGGACGGACGCGCCGCTGGGCGCCTTCACCCCGCAAAACCAGCGCGTGATAGTGTCATTTCCCCAGGCTCCTCCTGGCTGCCCCAGTGACGTCTCAGAGAAAGAGAGAAAGAAAGAAAGAAAAAATACAAATTCTGGTTTAACACTTAAAAAAAAATAGGTTCATAAAAAAGAAAACAGGTTTATGGGGCCTTCTCGCGCCTAGACAGCTCTTCAGGCCTGGACAGCAGGCCCCGCACCCTCGGCCCGCGGGCAGTGTCCAGGCCAGAGCGCCCCGGATGGACTGGCTTTCTTTTTCTTCCATTTTTTTCTTTCCTTCCTCACTCCTCTTTCCCTTCCTCCCTCCCTCCCTTTCTTCCCTTCCTTTTATTTCTAATTCTCCAAACACCGAAACGCTCCAGCAGGGTCAGGTGGCGGCGGAGGCGCGAAGGCCGCGGCTGGGGCTGGGGTCCGCCGGGGTCCGGCTGGGGCGGGGACGGGGCGCAGCCCGGGGCGGCGGCGGCGGCGAAATTCCTGCCCCGGCGCTGTTTACGCGACTTAATGTACTCCCCCGGCCCGGAGAGCCGGCGCGATAAGGGGGCGGCCGGGGAGGGGCCGTAAAAGCCCACGCGGGCGCCCGAGCCCACCCCTCATCCATTAACCTTTTTACTTTCTTCTCCCCTCTCTTTAAAGCTTTTATCTAGGCCACCCAATGACCGACGAAAGATTTCCCCTCCCTCTTCTCCCATAGCCGTTTTAAACCAAATAAATTTAGCTATTAAGGGCCAAGATGTCTGACACAAGATCGAAAGGTGTCTTTCTGTGATCGCTTAAAGGAGCGAGGGAGAAGCTCGCGGCTCTCAAATCCCGATAAAGACATTCCAGGCGGCGCCGGCTCCCTCCCGCGGCCTGCCAGCGCCCGGAGGGCCGTGCGGGGCGCACCCTGGGGTCCCCGGGGGCGCGCTCGGGCTCGAGCTGGGGTCCCCGCCAGGGAACTCCGGCGAGGTCATTGGGACCTCAAATCCGGCTAGATTCGTTCCCAATACCAAGCCCTAAAGACAAAGCCAGCCCCCTCCCGGCCGCCCCCCCTGCAGCCCTGGGGCGGAGGGCGCCCCGCATCTGGCGGGGGGTCGCGAGCAGCCCTCCCTTGAAGCCGCGGCACAGCGCGGGGGGTGGACCCGGGCGAGCAGCCCAGGGCGTGGACTCCGGGCTAACAGCGTGCAGGTGGGGGGCAGAGAGCCAACCGTCCCCTCATCCTCAGGCTGGTTCGGTTATGAAGTGTGGTATTTATTATCATTATTAATTACTACTGGCATCACTACCTCAAGCCTGGGGCTGCCAGCTGGGCCGAGGCCCTGCTCCAGCAACGACCGCTTCCCTGGCCAAGGGGTGAAGCCTGGAATATCCATTTTTTTGGTTCCGGACTCTGAAGTGGCTTGGGGAGTCTCGCGGCCCTGGGCGTTTGATGTTTTCTTTCCCCCTTAGGTATATGGAGTGTCCCCCATACTCCAGACCAGCACAAGCTTTTAATGCCGCTTTAAAACAGGACAGACTAAGAAGCTGGGGGAGGCGGGAGCTGCGAGGAGACCCCTGGAGGGGGGGGCTCCACTCTATCTGGCAGACCTTGGAGACAGCACTCTCAATTCCAAAAGGCAATCCGGGCAGTCTGTCACCTCCTGCTGGGACTGGAAGTGGAAGATACCTATCTTTTCTCCTTGCCCTCCAAATAAAGTGAATTTCAAAATCAAACACTGCATCTAATCTTTCCCCCCAACCCAGCTTCTGGGGCTGGGAAAACCAGGGCATCGGGAGAAAAATCATTTTTGCTCCCACAAAGGTAAAAGAGGCAGAAATTCCCAATACGCTCAATGGGCAGGACCTGGGCGTTTCCTGAGTTTGCCGGCGTCGCTAGTTGAGCGGGTCCTGTCAGTTCTAGGGTCAGGGTCCAGCTCACACTGTCTGCCCTGCCCGGGGCAGAGTCAGTTCAGAGACCGTCCCAGCTGTTGGGTAGTGTGTTTGGTTTTTGGAAGAGGTGGGGCTAGGATTACTAAAGGGAAGGGGGAAATGGAGGAAATGGGCTTTGGGAGATTTGCTAAATTATAAATACTTCCTTGAGTCAATTAATTGAGGGAGAAAAGTGTGCACAAAATTTAAAAAGTTGCTGGGCGTGGTGGTGCACGCTTGTAATCCCCGCGCTTGGGAGGCTGAGACAGGAGGATCGCACAGGTTCGAAGCCAGCCTCGGCTACTTAGTGAGGCTCTCAGCAACTTCGTGAGACCCTGTTTCCAAATAAAATATAAAATAGGTCTGGGAGTATAGCCTGGAGGTAGAAAGCCCCTGGGTTCCACCCCAGTGCCACACCAAAAAAAAAATTTTTTTTAAGTCACTACATTGGACACTCAGAAATGTGACCTTACCTGCCCGGCACGGTAGTACGCATGCCGGAAATATGTGCTACCAATAGTAGTATACATGCCTGACATGTGTGCTACCGTGGGAGGTTGAGACAGGAGGAGCTGGGTTCAGGGTTGTGAAGACAGGGAGGGAGTCGCTTCCTCAGGGTCAGCCCAGGATGCCGGGGCCAGCCTGCCTGGGTTTGAACCCTGACCTACCCATAACCTGCTGCGGGAGCAGCACAAGCTGCCAACTTCTTTGTGCCATCCCAAATGGCATGTAGAGATGATGTCTTAGATCTAGAGTGCTACTAGTACCTGGCACACAGTAAACACTATTTAAGTGGGAACTCTTATTGTCGTAGACTTGCATATGCTATGCCAAATCTCAGTGTCTTGTGAGACCTAACTGTCCCCCGAGCTAAATGAATTCCCAGGAAAGCGCTTCTCTGAGGACTCTAACTGTGGGAACTGCCATCCAGCCTTCTCTGTGTAGCAGGGCCCAGGCTTCCTTTACTGCCTGCCACAGGAGGGCTGGGGAGGGAGACAGGCAGAGGTCCTTCCCTTGCTTTTGCTTTGAAGAGGAAACATTCCTTGTTGTTACTCTTGGAAGAAATGTCAGCAGCCTGCTCAAGGTCTTCCACGGAGAAAGCTGGTAATCTTCAAGCTTCTCCGGGCTCTAACGGAGGAATCCCAGTCCTCGGCAGCACCTCCCTGCGAACTCCTTTCTGGCAGTAGATAGGAAGGAGTTATCAGAGCGCCATTAAGGAGGGCCTTGACAGCGGGCATTAGCTATTGGGGGAGGGGTGCTAAGTAAATCGATCTGATCAGCTAATTTATTATCTTATTTTGTGGTCCTGGGGATTGAACTCAGGGCCTGTGCAAAGAGGCCAATGCAGTGCCACTGAGCCACACCCCCAGTTCTAGAGCATGTTGTGAATGAGGGAAAATCTAGGCCACTCCAGGTATTTTCCATCCAACCTCCTTTTTGGTGGCTTCTTTGTCTCCTCTTCCTTCCTCTCCTTCTTAGCCTTCTAAGGCAAGACCCAAGCATCAGTACTGAGTACCGAAATCTCAATAAAATGACAGGGGAAGAGATTTTGTTTTCCAAAACGCAAAGTCTGGGGCTGGGGGTGGCATGAGCGCTCCCTCCCCGTGGATTTTTCGTTGGGTTTGCGCCCAGCGCCTGCTCCTCTCCTGTCTTTGACAGTCTTGATCTTCTCTATATTTGATTTACTAAGTGTTGTCATATCTCTGCTCTTTACTTGCACAATCACACATTCAAACCTGATAAAGTTCAAGACCTTGAATACTTGCAGCTCTCCCGGATTCACAGTCCGCCTGCCCCTCACTCCAGCCAGCCAGCCCACGGCTGATTGAATCCGCATGGGCAGAAGCCATCGGGATCAGCAGAGAGCCAGTGAGTCCAGGAGGGCTGGGCTGGAGGGGACAGAGAGCAGAGCCATCCTTCAGCCCTGCTAGCCCCGCAGACCTCTCGCCCCTTCCACTGGGATTGTCAGCATTCTCTCACGTCCTTTTTTTTTTTTTTTTTTTTTTTGGTGGTACTGGGGTTCCTGGAAGCCCTTCTACCTCCGGGCTACACTCCCAGACCTATTTTATTTTTCGAAACAGCGTGGCTGGCTGGCTTCGAACCTGCACGATCCTCCTGTCTCCGCCTCCCAAGTGCAGGGATTACAAGCGTGCGCCACCACGCCCGGCCTCTCTTGCATACTTTCTAACTTCTAGTCTATAACCCGCCTTTGGGCACAGAGAAGAACTGTAACTTGCAACGTTTACGACTGGTTAGAATCAGACACAAAACCGTGGACTTGCACAAGTCCAGGATTCTGCTGGATCTCCCAGCAGCCCAGGGATCAGGGACAAGAAGACACTTAACCTTTCTGTGCCTCAGTTACCCCATCCATAAAATGGTAGAAATATTACTTTCTACAGACATTAATCACAAACTAATGGCTCAGGTCCTCCTCCCCACACTCTGTGCTCCCAGGCTCCAGGAAGGCTTCAGCCTGATCTGGGTTTTTGGTTTCTGTCAGGTTAAATGCAAACTCAGACGTTAATCTAAATACCACAGCAGTGGGCTAAACCAAAGGAATGCTTCCCCTCCCAAGGCTGAACAGTTAGCTCAGACCCAAGTGTTCAAGTCGCTGAAATATCTCCTGATCCAAGATGCTATCTAAATAACTTATTCCTTGCCTGTAAATATATGTCTACTAGACTACAGAACACTAACCAAAAGCAACCACCAAAGATGGGCGGCCTTATCCTGAACGTGGATACTATGTGGGAACTTCTCATTTACTAAATAAGTCATTCTTTTGCATGAGTTGAGTTAATGTTTGCATTTGTCTTGAACTATCAGAATTTTCTGAATTGGGGATGTAGCTCAGTGGTAGAATATATGCTTATCATAATGTACAAGGCCCTGGGTTTAATCCCTAGCACCTCCTCTCACCCCAAGAAAAGAATTTTCAGATTGCGGTAACAAATAGGACTTTTGCGTACTATACATTTATATCACCTGATTTTATACATATCACAATATTATATGTATATAAGTAGCTGAGGCTATCCAAGAACCGCAATCCTCCCATCTCAGCCTCCAAAATGCTGGGATTATAAGCATATGCCACCATACCCGACTATATGTATACCATACATATGATATATAACTGTTTGGGTACTGGAAATTGAAACCAGGAGCATTCTATCTTTGAACTACTTTTAAATTCTTTGTTTTGAAACAGGGTCATGCTAAGTTGCTGAGGCTGGCCTTTAACCTGGGCTCCTCCGGTCTCAGCTCCTAAGTACTGGGTAGGCATGCACACTTTCGGGTCTTCCCTCTCTTTATTTTTTGTTTATTTATTTATTTGTTTTTTTGGTGGTACTGGGGGTGGAATCCAGAGGCTTTTCTACCTCCGGGCTATACTCCCAGACCTATTTTCTATTTTATTTGGAAACAGGGTCTCACTTAGTTGCTGAGAGCCTCACTAAGTAGCTGAGGCTGGCTTCGAACCCGTGTGATCCTCCTGTCTCAGCCTCCCAAACATAGGGATTACAAGCGTGCGCCACCACGCCCGGCCTCTTCTCTCTCTTTAATATGCATAGACTAAAGAAAGCTAAAGTGCCATAATACTTAAAGGGACAAGTGTGTTAACCTGTTTGGGCACGGTGGCACACACCCATAATCCTTGTACTTGAGAGGCTGAGACAGGAGAATCACAGGTTAGATGCAAGCCTCAGCAATTTAGCAAAACACTGTTTCAAAAATAAAAAATAGCTGGGCATGGTGGCACACGCTTGTAATCCCCACGTTTGAGAAGCAGAGACAGGAAGATTGCACAGGTTCAAAGCCAGCCGCGCTGTTTCCAAATAAAATATAAACTAGGTCTGGGAGTGTAGCCCGGATGTAGGAGGGCTTCCAGGAACCCCAGTACCACCAAAAAATAAAATAAAATAAATAAATAAATAAATAAATAAATAAAGCCAGGCGCGGTGGTGCACGCTTGTAGTTCCAGCATTTGAGAGGCTGAGACAGAAGGATCTGGATTTGCAGTCAGCCTCAGCTACTTAGTGAGGCCCTCTGCAACTCATTGAGACCCTGTTTCAAAATAAAGAATATAAAATAGGGCATAAGGTGTAGCTCAGAGGTCAAATGCCCCTGGGTTCCATCCCCAAACCCTCTAAATAAATAAATAAATAAATAAATAAATAAATAGCCGGGCATGGTGGCGCACGCTTGTAATCCCAGCATTTGGGAGGCTGAGACAGGAGGATGGCTGTTTGTGGCCAGCCTCCGCTACTACTTAATAAGGTCCTTTGCAATTCAGTGAGACTTTCTTTTTTATTTGGGGGGGCGGGTACTGAGGATAGAACCCAGAAGCATTCTACCTCCAAGCTACACCCTCAGCCCATTATTATTATTATTATTATTATTATTATTATTATTATTAAATTTTGAAACAGGGTTTCACTGAGTTGCACAGGGCTTCACTAAGTAGTAGCTGAGGCTACCACGAACCACGATCCTCCTGTCTCAGCCTCCCAAATGCTGGGATTTACAAACGTGAGCCATCACGCCTAGCTTATTCTTTATTTTTGAAACAGAGTCTCACTAAGTTGCAGAAGGCCTCACTAAGTAGCTGAGGCTGTCCACGAACCTGGATCCTCCTGCCTCAGCCTCCCAAATGCTGGGATTGCAAGCATGTGCTACCATGCCTGGGTGAGACCTTATTTAAAAAAAAAAAAAAATAGGGCTGGGGGCGTAGCCTGGAGGTAGAATGCCCCTGAGTTCCATCCTTAGTACTGAAAAACAAACAAACAAACAAACGAACAAATGAGCAAACAAGCCTTGGGGTATGGTGGCTCACACTTGTAATCCCAGTGCTTGGGAGGATGAGACAGGAAGATCACAGGTTCATGGCCGGCCTCAGCAACTTAGTGAAACCATCTGCAACTCAGTGAGACCCTCTTTCAAAGGAAAATAACAAAATAGGGCTGGAGATATAGCTTGGAGGTAGAATGCCCCTAGGTTCCTTCCCAAATACCACAGATAATAAACAAAATAAAATAAAATAAATAGGGATGAGGGTAGAGCCCAGAGGTAGAAGGCCCCTGGGCTCCACCCCCAGTATCACAACAAATAAATAAATAAAATAAAAAATAAAGTAGTCTGGGGGTATAGCTTGAAGGTAGAATGTCTGAGTTCAATACATAAGAACAAAAATAAAGTAAAATTTAAAAATAAATAAATGAGCCAGTGTGGTAGCGCATGCTTGTAATCCCAGCATTCGGGAGGCGGAGAGTAGAGGATTGCAGTTTGCGGACAGCCTCAGCTATATCGGAGGCCCTTCGCAACTCAGAGAGACCCTGTTTCAAGAATAAAAGAACTAAAAAATAGGGCAGAGGATGTAGCTCAGAGGTGGAATGCCCCTGGGTTCCATCCCGAGACCCGCAAAAAATAAAAATAAAAAAATAGCCGGGCATGGTGGCGCTCGCTTGTAATCCGCGCTTGAGAGGCGGTGACAGGAGGATCGCGCAGGTTCGAAGCCAGCCAGGCTGGTTTAAGAAACCCTGTTTCCAAATAAAAATATAAAATAGGTCTGGGAGTGTAGTCTGGAGTTAGAAGGGCTTCCAGGAACCCCAGTACCAAAAAAATTAAAATAAAAATAATAAAAATATATACATGAGCCAGACATGGTAGCACATCCCCGTAATACCAGCACTTGGGAGGCTGAAGCAGGAGGATATAGGTTCAAGGGCAGCCCAGGCAATTCAGTGAAACATTCAACAACCTAGCAAGACCCTGTTTCAAAGCAAAGTATAAAAAGGGCTGGGAGTGTAGCTCAGAGGTAGAATGCCCCTGGATTCAATCACTGGTATCACCAAAAATAAAAAATAATAAGGAAAGAAAAGAAGGACTAGGGGTGTAGGTCAGAGATAGAATGTCTCTGGGTTCAATCTCCAGTACCAAAAAATAAATGACAAAAACGTCTGCTTGTCAGGTGAGGAGATACACATTATTTACCAAGTTGTTCTTCCCTGGCCATAGCAGCAGTCATCTCTTTATAGGTGCTAAAGGTAGACTTGACGGCTATCAAATGACTTTTTCTAGCTACTCCTGAGCCAAGTCGCTACTCTGTATATAAGGCCACAAATTAAAGGCATGCAATTATCCAACAAAAACAGTGTGAATGTTACATCATTGTAAAGACTGACCACCACATAGCCCGTGTCCAGTGAAGTCCAGTCAAACCCACAGTGTGGCTCCGGTAATGAAGCTGTCGACATTTCAGAGGCATCAGTGTCAAGAGCCCGGCGTGCTCTGGGCAGCCATGACAGTCTGAGGAGTGGACAACAGCCTCCCCCGCCAGGCAGGCGTAGTGACACACACCGGTCACCCCAGTGCTTGGGAGGCTGAGAAGGGAGGATCAGAGGTTCAAAGTCAGCCTTGGCAAGTTAGCGAGACCCTCTTTCTTTCTTTCTTTCTTTCTTTCTTTCTTTCTTTCTTTCTTTCCTTCCTTCCTTCCTTCCTTCCTTCTTTCCTACTTTCTTTCCTCCTCCTCCTCCTCCTCCTCCTCCTCCTCCTCCTCCTCCTCCTCCTCCTCCTCCTCCTTCTTCTTCTTCTTCTTCTTCTTCTTCTTCTTCTCTATTTTGTCAGTACTGGGGATAGAACCCAGGGACATTTTACCTCCAAGCCACACACCCAGTCCTATTTTTTTAGTCTTTATTTCATTTTATTTTATTTTTGCAGGTGTGGGGATGGAACCCAGGGGCATTCAACCTCCGAGCTACACCCCTGCCCTATTTTTTATTCTTTATTTTGAAACAGGGTCTCACTACATTGCAGAGGGTCTCACTAAGTAGCTGAAGCTGTCCACGATCCCATGATCCTCCAGTCTCAGCCTCCCGAATGCTGGGATTACAAGCATGGGCCACCACACCTGGCTTTTAGTCTTTATTTTCAAACAAGGTCTCACTAAGTTGCTGAGGGTGTCTAAGAACCATGATCTTCCTGTCTCAGCCTCCCAAATGCTGGGATTACAATCATAAAACACCACGCCCAGCATTTTTTTTTTTTTGTACTGGAGATTGAACCCAAGGTATTCTACCTCTATACCTGCAGGATTATTTTTCATTCTTCATTTTGAAACAGTTTCACTTAGTTGCAGAGGGCCTTACCAAGTTGCTGAGGCTGTCCACAAACCCATGAGCCTCTTGTCTCAGCCTCCCAAGTGGGGTTGGGGATTTAGCTCAGTGGCAGAGCACTTGCCCAGCACAACAAAGCCCTGGGTTTGATCCTCGACCCTATGAAAACAAAAAACAAAACAAAACACACAAAAAAACAATGGAGCATCAATTAAAAAAAGAAGAAAACAATGGAAAAAGTACTTTAAAAATACAAAATTAAAGCCGGGCGTGGTGGCGCATGTTTGTAATCCCTGTGCTTGGGAGGCTGAGACAGGAGGATTGCACAGGTTCGAAGCCAGCCTCAGCTACTTGGTGAGGCTCTCAGAAATTTAGTGAGACCCTGTTTCCAAATAAAATATAAAGTGGGTCTGGGAGTATAGCCCGGAAGTAGAAAGCCTCTGGGTTCCATCCCCACCCAGTACCACAAAAAAAAAAAAAAAAAAAAATTTAAAGCCTCCCAAGTATTGGGATTAAAAGTGTGTGTCACCGCACCGCACCGAACCTTCTGGGGATTAAGACCATAAACTCACTCAATCTGTTTAGAGCTAATAAGTTTTTTTTTTTTTATTTGATCATTCAGAATCTTTGATTGAATGCCTGCTGTGGTCAAACACGAGGGTGGCGGTGGGATGCAAAGCTGGGAGCCTGGGCCCTGCCTTGGGCTGCTCACAGGCCAACAGGAGGGACAGACAAAGAAACCGAAAATGCCCCTGGGTGGAGTGTGCTGGGCGCCCCTGGGACAGGCAAAGCTTGGCCTGTGGGAGGGAGCTGGGGAAACAAGTGATCACAGGGCTGCTATGTCCTTTAAAACAAGAGCTAAGACAGGCCAAAGAGGAAGGAATGATCAAAGACTCAAAGGACTGGTACCCACGTGGAAGTCCAGATAAAGGAACGGGAGAGGGGGTGGACTAGCACAACGCAGCTGACACTTGGCCTCTCCTGTTCCTCAGTTTCCCCAGGTGGGCGTGCCTGGCGGGGCAGAGGCAGCCCAGGTCATGGAGTGAAGGGCACAGGAGAATACCTGGGCGCTCACCCCTGGCGCTCACTTCTCTGGTGCCGGAGCGCATCTCCAGCCTCCTGGGGAGGCCGGCCTCATGGTTGGCTGTGTCCTGAGTTCACTAGTTGGGAAGGTAATCCCCTAATCCAGCTCTTGATGGGATTTGGAGGCCAAGCCTTGAGACGCAATTAGGAGTCCATGAACCCAAGGGAGGGGTCTAGATGGTGGCCTAATTGAGGAAGAAACAGGCCCCAGCGGCGACTTGGTCTCCTCGCCATCTGATGAGGCAGGATTCAGCAAGAAGGCCCACGCCAGGTGCCAGTGCACGCTCTGGATGCCCCAGCTTCCAGAAGCACGAGCCACACAAAAGTCTATTCTTTACAAGTTACCCAGTCTTCAGCATTCAGTTCTAGCAACAGAAAACAGACGAAGCCACCACCACCTGTTAGGAATTCTCTAGCGGCTCTGCACCTCGTTGTGACCTGCTCTTGGTTACCATGCCTGTAGCATCTTTTCACCAGGCCTTCTGCCGCACGAAACAGGGGCTTGGTCACATTGGAACCGCGAGCCAGTTCTCTACCTGGCATTCAGACGTCACTGACTAACCCTCAGCCTTTACTTTTTTTTCTGGAACTGGGAGTCTGAACCCAGGGACATTCTACCTCCGAGCTACACTCCTATTTTTATTTTTTATTTTTTATTCTTTATTTTGAAACAGGGTCTCACTAAGTTGCAGAGGGCCTAAGTAGCCGAGGCTGGCTACAAACCTGTGATCCTCCTGTCTCAGCCTCCCAAGTACTGAGATCACAAGTGTGCGCCACCACGCCTGGGCCAGCCTTTACTTTTAAGGTCCTTCCCTCCATCTCTCCTAACACTGAAATCACACTCTAACGCTCCTCACTGTCCAGCCAGCCTGTGCCCCCCACCCCAGTACTGGGAATTAAACCTAGGACCGTTCAGCCCTGGGGGGCTGAGCCACACCCCCAGGTCTATTTTATTTTTACTTGGAAACAGGGTCTCGTTCACTAAGTCGCAGAGGACCTAAGTTGCTGAGGCTGGTTGCACACCTCCAATCCTCCTATCTCAGACTCCCAAGTACTGGGATTACAATCATATGCTATCACACCTGGCTCCTATTTTATTTTTTAGTTTGAAACAGGGTCTTGATAAATTGCTGAGAGCCTCACTAAGTGGCCAAGGCTGGCCACTAACCTGTGGTCCTCCTGTCTCAGCCTCCTAAGTACTGGGATTACAAGCATGCACCCTACTCCTACACATCCTGGTATCCAGAGAGGAAAGGGGAAACCCCGGCATACAGTCCCCAGCAGGAATTCTGAGGTTTCCCTGGCCGGACTCCAGAAGTCCTGTGTCTTTGTGTGAACCAGTGACCTTAACTCGAGAATGGGATAGGATGATGTTTAAGTTTAACAGGAGGAAGGTTGAGACTTTCCCCCCAAAGTACGTGGGTGATGAGGTAAGCTAAAATTTAAATGTAAGCCAGGCATGATGGCGCACTTTCTAACCTCAGCGCTTGGGAGACAGGAGGATTGCACACCTTCGAAGCCAGCCTCAGCAGCTTAGTGAGGCTCTGTGAGACCCTGTTCCCAAATAAAATATAAAATAGGTCTGGGAGTATAGCCTGGTGGTAGAAGGCCCCTGGGTTCCATTTCTAGTACCACAATTTTTTTTTTTTTTTTGGTAGTACTGGGGTTCCTGGAAGCCCTTCTACCTCAGGCTACACTCCCAGACCTATTTTATACGCTTCGAACCTGCGCGATCCTCCTGTCTCTGCCGGCACAGTACCGTAAAATTTAAAAAATGAATAAAATATAGACCCAGTGAGACGGGTCAGGGAGAGCAATGGGTAGATAGCCAACAGTGTCCACTGAACCATCGCCCCGCTGTCCACAGCCCAGCCACTGCCTGGCAGTGTCCTGTGGCGGAGCTGAAGAAGCCAAGAAGCCGGGTTAAATGGAAGCAGCACCTGAGCGGGGAAAGGACAGGAGAGAAATGGGAGGATTCTACGCACTCGCCCTGCCCTAGAGCCTACGCTATCCGCATCTTCTGAGTCCTAGAACAGCGCTCCCCCACCACACACACACACACTCACACACACACTCACACACACACTCACACACACACACACACACTCACACACACACACGCCTTGTCTCCAGTCCCAGACACATGAACTTTCTTCACTCCAGCTGAAAACTTTATGATCTGCCACTAGGAAGGAAAGTATCTGTGGAGACATTTATCTCTTCCTGGATCCTTTAGAAGCAATCCCAGCATTTGGGAGGCTGAGACTGGAGGATATGGGTTCGCAGACAGCCTCAGCTACTTAGTAAGGCAGTGAGGCGCTTTGCAACTCAGTGAGACCCGGTTTCAAAATAAAGAATAAAAAATAGGGCAGGGGGTGTAGCTCAGAGATCAAATGGCCCTGGGATCCATCCTCACACCTGCAAAAAAAAAAAAAAAAAAAAAAAAAGTACCTATACGTGGTCTTCACTTCAGTCTCCAACTTTTCCGTGTCAAAAAGAACCATGAGGAAATGACTTCCTCTCGGTACCCTGTGACATCAGCTTTGGTCCCTGCCCATTGACTCCCCAGAATACTTTGGGAAGAAGCTATCTGAACTCACTTGGGGTTTTGTTGTTGTTATTGTTTGTTTTGTTTTGGGGGTACTGAGAATTGAACGTAGGGGCATTCACTTCTGAACTACACCCCAGCCCTATTTTATTTTTATTCTAAAACAGGGTCTTCCTAGGTTGACTCAAGTCTCACTACCTGCTTCAAGGTGCGATCCACCTGTCTCAGCCTCCCAAGTACTGGGATTACAGGAGTGCGCCACCATGCCCAGCTGTTAGCATCAATCATCTTTTTTTTTTTTTTTTTTTTTTTTTGTGGATCTGGGGATGGAACCCAGAGGCATTTGACCTCCGAGCTACACCCCCTGCCCTATTTTTTATTCTTTATTTTGAAACCGGGTCTCACTGAGTTGCAGAGGGCCTCACTAAGTAGCTGAGGCTGTCTGTGAACCCAGATCCTTCAGTCTCAGCCTTCCAAAAGCTGGGATTACAAGCGTGCACCACCATGCCTGGCTGGGCTGTAATCATCATCTTTAACAGAGTGTGTATTTGTACAGTGTGATTTCCAGTGGGGACAAATTATTAAGAATTTATATATTCTACAACATGGGAATGGTTAAATATGGCACAACCACATTACAAATCATCCCATTGCTATTAAAAGTATAATTTTGAAGAATATTTAATAGGAAAATGCTCACATAAGGTTTTTTTTTTTTTTTTTTTTTTTGGTGGTACTGGGGGTGGAGCCCAGGGGCTTTTCTACCTCCGGGCTATACTCCCAGACCCATTTTCTATTTTATTTGGAAACAGGGTCTTACTAAGTTGCTGAGAGCCTCACTAAGTAGCTAAGGCTGGCTTCGAACCTGCGCGATCCTCCTGTCTCAGCCTCTCAAGCGTGCGCCACCACGCCAGGCTTAGGGTCTTTTTTTTTAACTTGTGATTTTTCTCCCCTCCCTCCCCAGCTGGGGCTTAGCTCCAGGCGCCCCGCTCTGCCACTGAGCCCCACCCCCACCTTGAGTTTTGGTTTCACAAATCTCTATTATGAGCATGTATTACTGTTTTGGAATCAGAAGAACAATTCCAGGAATTCAGGAAAGGCCAGGCTGGGCCCTCGCCTTGGGTGTGAAGTGAGTGTAGCGTCAGTGGGTGAGCGGAACAGTCAGCAAATATTTATCAAGGGCCTACACTGTGCCAGGCGTGGGGGCAAACGCTGGGCGCAGTCGGTCGTTGCACCGGGCACAGAGCTCCAAGATGTCTACGTGTGAGGGGAGCTCACTGTCCCCACGGGGTGCTGTGCCAAAGAGAAGAAGCGAGTTCAACAATCAGTACAGTCGCTTTGTAAAATCCAAGATTCTAATTGCCAGAACATTCATATAACCCAAAAGTTCTTTCTCATATATGCTATTTTAAGGGGGAAAAGTATAATTGACCAAAAAAAAGTAACATAAGAGGTGAATTTTCTTTTTTTTTGGGGGGGGGGGTCTGGGGATTGAACCAGGGGGCATTCGACCTCCGAGCTACACCCCCTGCCCTATTTTTTATTCTCTGTTTTGAAACCGGGTCTCACTGAGTTACAGAGGGCCTCACTAAGTAGCTGAGGCTGTCCATGAATGGTGATCCTCTGGTCTCAGCCTCCTGAATGTTGGGATTACAAGCGTGAGCCACCCCCCGCCCCCAGCTTTAAGAGGTGAATTTTCAAAAAGCAGCTGATCTTTATCCTTTTTTTTTTTTAATGAGGCTATGCAATGATAGTTGCTATTTATACTCTTGATACCAAGCTGGGCATGGTGGCTCAGGCCTGTAATCCCAGTACTTGGGAAGCTGAGACAGGAGGATCGCAGGTTCGAGGACAGCCTCAACAATGTAGTGAGGTTTTTAGCAACCTAGCAAAGATTCTGTTCCCAAATAAAAAGATTAAAAGGTCTGGGAGTATAACTTGAAGGTAGAATGTCCCTAGGCTCAGTCCATAGTGACCCCCACCACACACATATACACACATATACAAAATGCAGGAAACTCCTTTTTTTTCTTTTTGCGGGTCTGTGGATGGAACCCAGAGGCATTTGACCCCCAAGCTACACCCCCAATTTCTTTTTGTGGTACTGGGGTTCCTGGAAACCCTTCTCCAGGCTACACTCCCAGACCTATTTTGTATTTTTATTTTGGAAACAGGGTCTCTTAAGCCAGCAAAGCTGGCCTCAAACCTGTGCCATCCTCCTATCTCCGCCTCCCAAGCGCGGGGATTACAAGCATGTGCCGCCACGCCCGGCTTTTTTCTTTATGTTGAAACCGGGTCTCACTGAGTTGCAAAGGGCCTCACTAAGTAGCTGAAGCTGTCTGTGAACCGCGATCCTCCGGTCTCAGCCTCCCAAATGCTGGGATTACAAGCGCGCACCACCACACCAGGCTAGGAAACTCCAATTTTAACCATGTAAATACTTTTTCTTCAATTTTTTGTTTAGAGTCTTTAAGGAGTGATGATCCTATTACATTTGAGAATGTTCAGTTAACCATAACCTCAACCATTCAAGAAGAATAGAAGAGAGCCAGGCGTGGTGGCGCACGCTTGTAATCCCAGCATTCGGGAGGCTGAGACCTGGAGGATTGCGGTTCGAGGACAGCCTCAGCTACTTAGTGAGGCCCTCTGCAACTCAGTGAGACCCTGTTTCAAAATAAAGAATAAAAAATAGGGCAGGGGGTGTAGCCCGGAGGTCAAATGCCCCTGGGTTCCATCCCCAGACCCGCAAAAAAAAAAAGAAGAAGAAGAATAGAAGATTCCATATTTAAGATTTGTCATTCATTTTTTTCTTTTTGCAGTACTAGGGATGGAACCCAGGAGCATTCTACCTTTGAGCTACACTTCCAGCCCTAATTTTTATTCTTTACTTTGAAGCAGGGTCTCACTGAGTTATGAGTTATGAAGGGCCTAAGTAGCTGAAGCTGTCCGCAAACCACGATCCTCCTGTCTCAGCCTCCCGAATGCCCAAATGTTGGGATTACAAGCGTGCGCCAGCTCTTAATTTTTTTTTCTAAAGCCAGGAGTGGCTTAAAAAACTCTTTTTAAAGAGTTCAAGCCCGGTGTGGTGGCACACGCTTGTAATCCCAGCTTTCAGGAGGCTGAGACAGGAGGATCATGGTTCATGGCAGCCTCAGCTACTACTTAGTGAGGCCCTTTGTAACTCAGTGAGACCCTGTTTCAAAATAAAGAAAAAAAAAATAGGGCTGGGGATGTAGCTCGGAGGTAGAATGTCCCTGGGTTCTATTCCCAGTACTGCAAAAAAAAAAAAAAAAAAAAAAAGAGTTCAGCCAGGCAGGGTGGTGCATACCTGTAATCCTAGTCTTAAGGAGGCTGAGAAAGGAGGATCACAATTTTGAAGCAAGCTTCATCAACTTAGTGAGGCCCTCTGCAACTGATGAGACCCTGTTTCCAAACAAAAAATAAAATGGGCTGAGAGTATAGCTCGGAACTAAAATGTCCTGGTTTCAATTCCCAGCAAATAAACAAACAGCCAGCCGGGCGTGGTAATACATACTTGTAATTCCAGTGCTTGGGAGGCTGAGACAGGAGGATCGCACAGGTTCCAAGCCAGCCTCAGCTACTTAGTGAGGCTCTCAGCAACTTAATGAGACCCTGTTTCCAAATAAAGTAAAAAACAGGTTAGGGAGTATAGTCCAGAGGTAGAAAGGCCCCTGGGTTCCACCCCCAGTACCACACACACACACACACACACACACACACACACAGACTAAAAAAAAAAAAAAAATAGGACTGGGGGTGTAGCTTGGAGGTAGAATGCCCCTGGGTTCCATCCCCAGTACTGCAAAACAAACAAACAATAAAAGATTCAGTCTGAGGTAAAGTTGCTTTTTGTAATCTATGTCTGCAAGAAGCTTTCTCTGGGGCCGAAGGTATCCCCCTTAGTGTGTGCAAGGCCTGGGGTCGGATCCCCAGAAATTCAAATGAATAAATTAAAAAAAAAATCTCTTCAGCCGGGCATGGTGGCGCAGGCTTGTAATCCCAGTATTTGGAAGGTTGAGACAGGAGGATCACAGTTCACGGCCGGCCTCAGCTACTTAGTGAGGCCCTCTGCAACTCACTCAGTGAGACCCTGATTCAAAATAAAGAATAAAACATTGAACAGGGAGTGTATCTCAGAGGTCAAATTCCTCTGGGTTCCATCCCCAGACCCACACACACAAAAAAAAAAAAATTAAAATAATGTATCTATACCAGTCCTGGGTCACTTTTTAAAGCAACTGAAATCAGAAAATCATAGTGATATATGCATTTCCATGTTCATTGCAGTATAATTCACAATAGCCAAACTATGGACCCAACCTAGGTATCACCAATGGATGGATGGATTACAAAATCATGGAATATCCACACAAGGGAATTCTACTTAGCAATCAAGAACAAAATGGTGTCATCTGCAGGCAAATGGACTGACCTGGAGAACATTACGCCAAGTCACAGAGAGGGAAGGGTCATGTGTTTCCTCTACTATCTGGAAGCTCAGGAGGAACTGAGACACCCGAGGGACTCTGCATCATGGAGGAGAAAGAAACCCCAGAGGAGCCAGGGAAGGGTGGAGAGGGAGGGTCATGAAGGACACACCTCATCGACATTTCGACATTCCGTGCACACATGAGAACACCGGCGCCATCCCAGTGCCCGTGTGGAGAGCAGGAAGCCGCCAAGCGCCGTGTGCGTGTGCGGCGCCATCACTACCATTCACGCTACGATGTGAGAGTAAGGCACCAATGAAAGGACTTTAAAAGTTAAAAGGAAGTCAGTACCAGGAAATGGAGAACCCCGGTACCCCGGTGCCTGGCACAGTGGCACACATCTGGAACCCTAGGTTTTGGGAAGCTGAGATAGGAGAAGCCAGCCTCAGCTACCTAGTGAGGCTCTCAGAAACTTAGTGAGACCCTGTTCCCAAATAAAATATTTTTAAAAAATAGGTCTGGTGGTATAACTTGGAGGTCGAAGGCCCCTGAGTTCCATCCCTAGTACCACAAAAAAGTGATATTTGTGATATTTAACACTTTTTTGGGGGGGTGATACTGGGAATTGAACTCAGGAGCATTCTACCTCTGGGCCACATGCCTAGCCCTATTTTTATTTTATTATTATTATTAGTAGTAGTAGTTTTGCGGTACTGGAGGGGCATTCTACCTCCAAGCTATACCCCCAACCCTATTTTATTTTATTTTATTTTTTGTAGTACTAGGGTTCCTGGAAACCCTTATACCTCTGGGCTATACTCCCAGACCTATTTTTTATATTTTTTATTTGGAAACAGGGTCTCTTTAAGCCAGCGAGGCTGGCTTTGAACTGGTGCGATCCTCCTGTCTCCGCCTCCCAAGCATGGGGATTATGAGCTTGTTCCACCACGCCCGGCAACCCTATTTTTAATTCTTTATTTTGAAACAGGCTCTTACTGAGTTGCAAAGGGCCTCACGAAGTAGCTGAGGCTGTTCATGAACCATGATCCTCAGGTCTCGGCCCCCTGAATGCTGGGATTACAAGCGTGCACCACCACGCCCGGCTCTATGGTCCTATTTTTTCTATTTTTTTTTTCTGGTTTTTTTTTTTTTTTTTTTTTTTTTGGTGGTACTGGAGTTCCTGGAAACCCTTCTACCTCCGGGCTACACTCCCAGACCTATTTTATACTTTTTTATTTGGAAACAGGGTCTCTTAAGCCAGCATGGCTGGCTTCGAACCTGCGTGATCCTCCGGTCTCCGCCTCCCAAGCGCGGGGATTACAAGCGTGCGCCACCACGCCCGGCCAAAAGAGGTGTACTTAGAGAAGTGGAGGTATAGTAGCCATTCTACGCTCTCAGTGGGCTTCCTCTAAGTTCCAAGATGCACTAGTAACTCTCCTTCCCATCGGTAAACTCTTTTGGTATGTGTATGGTACTGAGGATTGAAACCAAGGGCATTTTACCTCAGAGCTACAACCCCAGCCCTATTTATTTATTTATTTATTTATTTATTTATTTATTTATTTGCGCTACTGGGGATGCAACTCAGGGGCTTTCTGCCTCCAGTGCTAGGGGCATTCTTTATTTTGAAACAGGGTCTCACTGAGCGGCCTCAGTAAGTAGTAGTGGAGGCTGTCCAGGAACTCAGAGCCTCATGTCTCAGCCTCCCAAATACTGGGATTACAAGTGTATGACCTCGCCCAGCTTTTTATTTTGAAATAGTGTCTCCCTAGGCTCTTGAAATAGTGTCTCCCTCTTGCTACATTGTTGAGGCTGTCCTTGAACCTGTGATCCTCCTGTCTCAGCCTTTCAAGTACTGGGATTACCAGCTTGAGCCACTTGGCTGGGTATTTTCCTGAGCTTCCTCAAAGCATTGAGATACCAGCGTTAGAGAACCAAAAACACAGAAACAATTTGGATCCTTAGCATGTCTTAAGGTAGGAAAGTGCATTTCTCTTACTCCACCCACAGCTGTGGTGTGAGAGAGAAACTTCTAGTTTTGAGAAGCATTCTAATGCTAAGAAGATTCCTAGGCTAAGCCCACTTCCCCGTGGGTGTGGAGCGTGCTGTCCAACCCATACATCTAGACACCTGTGCTGCCCGCAGCCCAGCTGAGACCCACAAGGTCAAATCTCACAAGGTCTGTGCAGAAGCAAGTGCTGCCAGCGCCAGCCCCACTCCGGGCTACAGCCCCTAGGCAGCACCTTCAGGGCACCACGAAGATGGCTGCGCCACAGCTACACACAGTGACCTAGCTGAACCGGCCCTCCCACAATCCAGTTATAAAATTTAGACGTCAGAGGACAGGCTCTGAGGTCACAGCTTTTAGTCCCTCTGGGTTGTTTTTAGTTGACAAGGAAAAAGCTAACATGGTCATGGCCAGGAGGACTTAATCCCCTGCTGGAAATATGGGCAAGGCAGTCACATCCTCCCAAGAGGAGACTCTGAAGCGGCCCTAGACCTTTGGGCACTTCAGAGCCTTTGGGAGACCGTCGTTGCCTTAGATGAGAAGGGAGAAGCAGCAAGCCCTCCGAAAGAGCTTCCTGCCTTCCAATCATCTCGCTCGGCTTCCTAAACAGAAGCCGTTCCCTTTCATTCAAACCTTGGCTGCAGCCTGTCCGGGGCTTTGATCACATGGATCCCAGGACACAGGAAGCCAGGCTGAGCGGAGGCCGGGCCTCCCCTGTGTGTTACAGGTGTGAGGCCAGGTGTGCAGGGGAGTCTCACCTGAACACTGCATGACCTTGGAGAACTGACAACCCTTGAGGGGGCTGAGTTTCAGGCAAGATCTCTGACAGCCACCAGCCCGGCTGAGCATTTTCTTTTGCTTTCCTGAGGAGTAGAGGCCAACCCCTTACTACTAAATTTCAGGGGGAGGGTTTTAAAATGTATAGAGTGGGCTGGGCATGGTGGCCCATGCTTGTAATCTCAGCATTTGGGAGACTGAGACAGGAGGATCGCGGTTCAAGGACAGCCTCAGCTACTACTTAGTGAGGCCCTTTTCAACTCAGTGAGAACCTGTTTCAAAATAAAGAATAAAAGCTGGGCGTGGTGGCGCATGCTTGTAATCCCAGCGCTTGGGAGGCTGAGACAGGAGGATCGCACGGGTTCAAAGCCAGCCTTAGCTACTTAGTGAGGCTCTCAGCAACTTGGTGAGACCCTGTTTCCGAATAAAATATAAAATAGGTCTGGGAGTATAGTCTGGAGGTGGAAAGCCCCTGGGCTCCGCCCCCAGTACCACCAAAAAACAAACAAACAAACAAAAAAACACAAAGAATAAAAATAGGACTGCAAGGTATAGCTTGGAGGTAGAATGCCCCTGGGTTCCATCCCCAGTAACACACACACACACACACACACACACACACACACACACACACACACAGAGTCAGCTTCAATACCCCCTGGAGCCGGCAGTACATCGTGAATGCGTCTGGCCTGGCCATCTATCCTGCTTCCCAACCTAGCACATTGATGGTCCTGCAGAACCTTCCCAAATCACTTCACCCTGGAGCTGTGATGCCCAGATCCCGCAGACCTCACCAAGCCTGTTCCTCTGGAGTGCCTCTATCTCCAGAGGCCCGACTCCTCTGCATCTGTTCCCACAGTGCTTTAGGGCTGACTGATAAAACCCCAGCAATCAAGGACATATTAATCATTTCTGTTTTATGGTCTCCCTCCCCCCCCTTTTTTTTTACACTACTGGGGATAGAACCCAGGGGCATTCGACCTATAAGCTACACCCCTGCACTATTTTGTTTTTTGTTTTTTGGGGTTTTTTGTTTGTTTGTTTGTTTGGTGGTACTGGGGTTCCTGGAAACTCTTCTACCTCCGGACTACATTCCCAGACCTATTTTTATATTTTTGTTTAGAAACAGGGTCTCTTAAACCAGCGAGGCTGGCTCTGAACCTCCGCGATCCTCCTGTCTCCGCCTCCCAAGCGCAGGGATTAAAAGCGTGCGCCACCATGCCCAGCTATTCTTTATTTTGAAACAGGGTCTCACTGAGTTGCAAAGGGCCTCACTAAGTAGCTGAGGCTGTCTGTAAACCATGATCCTCTGGTCTCAGCCTCCCGAATGCTGGGATTACAAGCCTATGCCACCACACCCAGTTTATGGTCTGTCTCCCTTTTTGATAAGCCACAGGCAGCTCCAGCTGAGATGCTGGGTTTTTGTTGTTGTTATTGTTGTTTTGTTTTGTTTGCAGTCCTGGGGACCATACTCCCAGCCCTATTTTAATTTTTATTTGAAAACAGAGCCTTAAGCTACCTTCAAACCTTCGATCCTCCTGTCTCAGCCTCCCAAGTACTGGGATTACAAGCATGCGCCACAACGCCCGGCCTATATTTTACCTATTTTATCTTTGAAACAGGGTGTCCCTAAGTTGCTAAGGCTGGGTTCGAACCTATGATCCTCCTGTTTCAGCCTCCCACATACAGAGATTACAGGTGTGAGGCTCATCTCCTTCACCTCCCCAGGCTCAGGCCCTTCTGCCCAAGGAAGCCTTGAACAAACAAACAAGGCCACTTGGGAGTGAAATCCGAGGTCAAATTCTGCAGGGGCCAGCAGGTGTATAAGTGTGTGAGTCCCAAGTCCCGCCCTGCGACGTGGCCATTGGTGATGTGCCCGCACCATTGCCTGGGTCCCCGCAGGGCTGGTTCTAGGGAGCCCTCCCTCAGGCTCAGACCCCTCCGCTGCCCAGCCACGCCTACTACTCCCCGTGAGTCAAGACTTCTGTCCCCACTTCCAGCCTTGATCTGGCCGTCTTCTGCACCATCACACACCTGAAACCCCACTTTGGAGGCTGGGTGCGTTTGATACACTAAGGCACTTACAGTTGTGGGCTGAGGGAGCTCAGCAGTGGAGCGCTTGCCTGGCGCGCACAAGGCCCTCAGTGCAATCTCCAGTACTGAGAAAGAAGTCATGGCGTGTCACTGCTCACACCTCGGAAACCCCGAGTCTCAGGACTCCTCTTTCACGGAAGGCAAAGGGTGACCTTGTCCCACTGACCCGGCTCTTATCGCACCTCCAAGCACATTCCTAAGGGCCCTGCTTTGTTTTGATGTCAACAGCCATGGAGGAATCCTGGAGTAATCAGCGCTCAGCCTGAGAATCCTTACCTAATAAAAAGATCAGCTATCCTCTCCCGCTCTAACAGCCTGGCATTCTGCTGAACACGAAGAGTAATAATAGTATTTGGCATTTGTTGGGACCTGCGGGCTTAGCACTATCTCAATCTTCTCACTGAATCCTAAAATACAACATTTCTGGTGTTACATTCATTATACACAGAAGAAATCTGAAACATAGAGGAGCCTGTAGGTGGTAGACACGGAACCTAAAGCTCCGTTTCTGCTTCCAAAACTGTGACTTTTCTGCCAAAGTGTCGTCCCTAAAGAATTTAATCCGAGATAGAATGAGCGAATTCTAATCTATGTTGAAAAATGGGCAAAATTTTCCCGCCCGGCATGATGTCCCAGCATTTGGGAGGCTGAGACAGGAGGATCGCACTTCGCGGCCAGCCTCGGCTACTTAGCGAGGCCCTTTGCAACTCAGTGAGACCCTGTTACAAAATAATAATAATTTTAAAAAATAGGGCTGGGGGTGTATCTCAGAGATAGAATGTCCCTGGGTTCCATTCCCAGTACTGCAAAAAAAGAAAAAACAAAAAATGTCTGGAGGTCTCCATCATGGATTTGGTCATTTAAGTTTTCCTCTCAGCGCTGACTTTCCTGTTAACCTCAGTGACATCCTGTCTTCTTCCTTTTTTTCTTTTTTTCAGCGCTGGATGTGTACACCGAGTCACCTGATAGACCAGTCGCACCACAGATAGTGGATCTGAGAACGCAGGAATTCATTTCTTACTTTCGCTTAGTGATTATATATATATATATATCTTTTGTCAGTTTACTTATATTGTTAAAGTAAAACAATAAAAGAAATATACATCTTAAGTACTTACTAAGTGATGAGCACTATACTTCTTAGATAAAGATGAATAAAATAAAATCTTTGTTCTAAGAATACAGACCACGAAGGGAGGCAGGTAGTTGTAAGAGACAGGTAGGTTAACTGCCTGCTGCTGGTGTCAATTTTTTCTTTTCGCTCTCTCCCTCTTTTTTGTTTTCTTCTTTTTTTGTGGCTGAGAATTGAACCCAGAGGCATTCTACCTCTGAGGTACACCCCAGCCTGATTTTATTTCTTATTTGGAAACAGGGTCTTGCTAGTTTGCTGAGAGCCTGGAAAAGTTGCCAAGGTCGGCTTCAAACCTATGATGCTCCTATCTCAGCCTCCCAAGTGATGGCCTTCAGACGTATACCACCACTCCGGGCTTAACAAATTTGATTTTTTATCACTTGATATGAAGGAGTTTCAATTCTTATTATTCAAAATTAAGAATTGAAATAAGAAATCTCTACTAGGAAGTCCTTGGTAAAGAGCTGGGGATGTCGTTCAGTGAAAGAAGCCTTGTTTCGTGGTCTCGTGGTCTCGTGAGTAAGGCCATGGGTTCAGTGCTCAGCACCTCAAAAGAAAAGAACAGTCCCCAGGAGATAACACTGAGAACTGGAATTTTTTTTTTCGGTACTGGGGATTGAACTCAGGGGCCTTCTACCTCCGAGCTATACACTGAGCCCTATTTTTTATTCTTTATTTTAAACAGGGTCTCACTGAGTTGCAAAGGGTCTCGCTAAGTAGCTGAGGCTGTGGAAGAACCATGATCCTCTGGTCTCAGCCTCCCAAATGCTAGGATTACAAGCGTGTGCCTCCACACTGTGCTAAAGAGAGACTGTGTGTGTGTGTGTGTGTGTGTGTGTGTGTGTGTGTGTGTGTGTTACTGGGGGTGGAACCCACGGGCTTTTCTACCTCCAAGCTATACTCCCAGACATATTTTATACTTTATTTGGAAACAGGGTCTCACTAAGTTGCTGAGAGCCTCACTAAGTAGCTGAGGCTGGCTTCGAACCTGCGCGATCCTCCTGTCTCAGCCTCCCAAGCGCGGGGATTACAAGCGTGCGCCACCATGCTGTGCTGAAGAGAGACTCTTGAAGGGAAAATGGTGCCATCTCAGGGAATATTCTGCTCTCAACTTTCTCCACCTCCCCCGGGGAGGGAGGCACCGACCAGCACCCTCATCCGGCAGGACAGCCAGGTCCTTTGGCAAGCCTGGGAGTCACCACTCCCTCTTGGGACCAGAAGGCCCTGAAGCAGGTGGCAGCCCGCAGGTCAAGCGGCGGTGAGAGCCATCGGGGACCAGCGGAGGCCACAGGCCGCCACAGCCCACGGGCCGAGCCGTCGGCAAGACGCAGAGGGCTCTCCCCTGGCGCCAGCCCGCACTCCCGGGGGAGCCTGCGCCCATGACTTGAAAGTAATCCACAGGCGCTGTCTCTGTTCAATTTTTCCTTCCTGACAGGAATGAGGTCTGATTATTGAGCAGGAAACGGGTGGAAATGGAAACTCTGGAGCGTGGTGTACACGCTGCCCATCAGAAGCGGTCATAATAGTGCCAGCTTGCCCGTTTGTGCTTGGCCACAGCACTGCTTCCTTCCTCTGCCATTCCTAAAAGGCATTTCTATTTCTTCTTTGAAATGAAGTTGTTTTGTGAAGACATGATTATATATTTATTTATTTATTTTGCGGTACTTGGGATGGAGCCCAGGGGCATTCTACCTCCAAACTCCCCTGCCCCCTCCGTCCTATTTTTATAGTCTTTTTTATTTTATTTATTTATTTATTTATTTATTTATTTATTTATTTATTTATTGTTGTACTGAGGATAGATCCCAGGGGCCTTCTACCTCCAGGGTATACTTCCAGACCTATTTTATATTTTATTTATTTATTTATTTATTTATTTATTTATTTATTTAGTGTGTGTGTGTGTGTGTGTGTGTGTGTGTGTGTGTGTGTGGTCCAGGGGATGGAACCCAGGGGCCTTTTACCTCTGGGCTACACCTCCAACCTATTTTATATTTTATTTTGAAACAGGGCCTCACTAAGTAGCTGAGGCTGGCTTCAAACCTGTGCGATCCTCCTGTCTCAGCCTCCTTAAGTGCTGGGATTATAAGCATGCACCACCGCAGCCAGCCTTTATATTTTATTTGGAAACAGGGTCTCAGTAAGTTGCTGAGACCCTCACTAAGTAGCTGAGGCTGGCTTCGAACCTGCACAATCCTGTCTCAGCCTCCCAAGTACTGGGATTACAAGCATGCGCCACCACACCCAGCCCCTTTTTAAATTTTATTTATTTATTTATTTATTTATTTATTTATTTATTTATTTGTTCGTTTGCAGTAGTACTGGGGATGGAGCCCAAGGGGTATTCTACCTCCGAGGGACACCCCAGCCCGATTTTTTATTCTTTATTTTGAAACCGGGTCTCACTGAGTTGCAGAGGGCTTCACTAAGTAGCTGAGGCTGTCCTCAAACCTCAATCCTCTGGTCTCAGCCTCCCAAATGCTGGGATTACAAACCTGGGCCACCACGCCTGGCCAACTTTTTTAATTTTTGAAACAGGGTGTCACTAAGTTGCGAATGGCCTCACTAAGTAGCTGAGGCTGTCTGAGAACTACAGTCCTCCAGCTCTGCCTCCAGAATGCTGGGATTACAAGCGTGTGCCACCACGCCCAGCAGACATGATTCTTTTCCTGCACTACTCCATAACTCTAGGAATGCACTGTTCACTTGTAAAACAAACCTTTTTTTTTAATTTATTTTTTATTTTTTATTTTTTATTGGTGCACTGTATTCATACATCATAGCGGGATACAAACTTTTGTAGACATACATGCACGCATCGCCTAGTTAGCCCCCACCCGGTCCCCACCCCATTCACTCCCCATCCCTCCCTCCCATGCTTGGCTTAGTGGTTGACATCTAGTATTATAGCAATTTATCCAAAATTAAAAATGATAATCTCACATAACAGTTTCATTTGTCTGATACCAAGCTTTTGATGACTTAAAGATAACATTTCAATATTTCTTTTTGCTTTCTTTCTTACCAGAGAATATTTTTTTTCTATTTTTTTTAGGTGAAACTATCATATATTTATATATTTATTTTTCAGAAAAAAAAATCTATCCTAATATGGAATATGGACTCTAGATACCCAAAACGATCTTGAAAAAGAACAAAGCTAGAAGATATATATTTTATGATTTCAAACCATATAAAGCTACAATAATTGAAACAGTGTAGTACTGTTCTAAAGGCAGATATATAAACCATTGGAGTTAAATACAAGCCTAGAGCTAAATTCTTCCCTATATTATCAAGTTATTTTTGACAAGGTTTCCACGAACATTTCATGGTGGAAATAATAATCTTTTAACTAAATATTGTTGAAAAATAATAATTACATGGAAAAGAATAAAATTGAACCCTTACCTAATTCCATATACAAGTATTAACTCAAAATAGATAAAAGACCTAAATATAAATCTTAAGACTATAAACTTTTAGAAGAAAATCTGAGTCATAAAACCTCACAACATTGAAATTGGCAGTGATTTTTTGGATATGATTTCAATGGCACAGGCAACAGAAGAGTATACAAACTCCCTAAAAAATAAAAAACATATTGTATATCCAAAGACAATGTAAACAGAGTTAAAGTTACTAATAGAATTGGATAAAATATTTCCAAATGCTATATCTGAAGGTATATTAATATTCCAACTAGAAATCCTAAAAATTAACAACAATAAAGGCAAACAATACCATTTAGAGATAGGTAAAAGACTAACATAAATAATGAATCTCCACAGATAACCAATCTTAGTTGTCTGTTGGATGGAAAATCTTGTTTCTCTGGTTCTGGTGTGTGTTACCTATTTCTTCTTTGTAGTTAATCTCTTTGAGTATTTTCTCTAGTGCTGGTTTTGAAGACAAAAATTCCTTCAGTTTCTGTTTGTCATGGAAGCTTCTTATTTTTCCATCTAATTTGATAGAAAGTTTTGCTGGGTAGAAAATTTTTGGCTGGAAGTTGTTTTCTTTCAGAGTTTGGAATATGTTATTCCAAGCCCTTCTGGCTCTCATGACTTGGTTTGGGAAGTCTGGAGGGATTGTAATTGGTTTGCCTCTGAATGTCACTTGGCCCTTTGTTTTTGTTGCCTTTAAGATTCTCTGCTTGGCTTCCACATTGGTCATTTTGACAATTATGTGGCGTGGGGATCCTCTTCTCCGATCCTGTCTAAAGGGAATTCTATAAGTTTCCTGGATCTGTGTATCAACCTCTTGCTCTATGTCTGGAAAATTTTCTGCTATTACTTCCTTGAAGAGATTGTTGATCCCTTTGGTATCACTTTCTTTTCCCTCCTCTATTCCAATTATTCTTAGGTTAGCTCTCTTAAAATGGGCCCATATTTCTTCAATGTCAGATTCCTGCTGTTGGATATTTTTTCTAGATTAGAAACTATGCGTTCATTTTTGGAATGTTCATCTTCTAAGAGCGAGATTCTGTTCTCCATGTGGTCTAATCGGTTGTTTGTGCTTTGAATTGAGGCCTTTACTTCATTAATTGCATCCTTTATCTCTTTTTGGCTCTCTCTGAGTTCTTTTCGAAGCACCTTTATTATTCCTACAGTTATTTTCCTGATTTGATCTTCTAGAAATCTCTGATTTTCTGTTTTATCGGGTTCTGATGTTGTGGGGTTGTGGGCATTCATTGCTCCAGTGTTATTCCTCTTTCCCATGATATCGGAAGTTTGTGCCTTCTCTGGGTTCTTCCCTTGGGTCACTATGACTTCACTTAAGGTTCTCTGGATCTCGAGTCTGTAGTATCTCAGACCCCACTACGCCTTTACTGGGTTGTATCACAGAGTCTCCGACCCAGGGAGTCAATAGAGGCTGCTTTAAACTATGGGGGGTGCCAGGTTGCACGTTCTCCTATGGTGTGATATCTCTGCCACCACCCCTCCCCCACTGGGTCAAGTCCCAGTGAGTACAGTACTGGGATTTCTCCTCTGTGGCCCGCAATTTGACTCACTGTTTTTGAGTTCTAAGATGTAGCTGTACTGGACTCGGTGAATTCGTTGCTGCTGCCGCTGGTGGCAATATGGCGCCGCTGCTACGCCCTCGGCCGTGAGGCTGGCTTATTTCTTCTTGGTTTTGAGTTCCACTCTGAGTGCCTGCAGCGTGTGCTGAGCTCAGCCACTGGGAGCTTTAGATGTTCCCTGCGCTGAAAAATCCCACCTTGCTGTTCCGCAGCGGCTCACCTCGGCTTGCTGTAGCCGTCCGGTGAACTCGCCGCTGCCGCCGGCAGTATGGCGCTGCTGCCGCGTCCTCGGGCGTGAGGCCGGTGTATCTCCTCTGTGGCTCTGAGCTCTGTTCTCAGTCCGCTTTCTCTCTGGAGCCTGGTGATTTTTTTGTTTCTCTGGTGATGGTGCTTTCTGGCTATGAAAGGCGCTGATTTTGTGGTAATGGAGATTGGTTGTTAGCGGGGCTCTTAAGACCCGCTTTTCTCGGTCACCATCTTCCCGGAGTCCTTTTTTTTTTTTTTTTTTTACTATAACAATATGATATGATGAGATTTTGGAAACTATGCTGCCGACAGATAAGAAACACTCTAATATACTGGGTGCAGTGACAGCACCTATAATCTCAGTACGCGGATGACATATTTGAGGCTACCCTCAGCAATTTAGCAAATCCCTATTTCAAAATAAAAAATAAAAAGGACTGGAAATGTAACTCAGAGGTAGAATATCCCTGCATTCCATCCCCAGCACCAAAAAGGGGGGGGGGGGTAAATACTTCTGTTTGTTCAATTTTTTTCTTCTTAAACACTGATGGAGGCTCAAAGATTTCCTTATTTACTATTTCCTGACCATTTACATCTAGGAAGTTTCCAACCCCAACTATGACTCTGGGAGCGAGAGGCGTCTTTGTTTGGATAATGGGGTCAAACCCAGGACCTCGTGCATGCCTGGCAAGTGGTCTACCACAGAGCCGCCACAGAGATTCTCAAGGCCTTCTTCCTCCCCATGCATCTATGATTAGAGTACTACATTTCTTAAACTTTCCATGTTTAAAATAGCAAAGCAGGCCAGGCATGGTGGTACACCCTTGTAATCCCAGCATTTGGGAGACTGAGACAGAAGGATGGTGGTTCGAGGACAGCTTCAGCTTCTTAGTGAGGTCCTTTGCAACTCAGTGAGACCCTGTTTCAAAATAAAGAGTAAAAAATAAGGGTGAGGATGTAGCTCAGAGGTATAATGCCCTTGGGTTCAATCCTCAGTACCACATACATACATACATACATACATACATACATACATACATAATATCCAAGCAAAGAAAGCTGGGTGTGGTATGGTAATACTTGTAATCTAGTACATGGGAGGCTGAGATAGGAGGATCACAGGTTCGAGGATAGCCTTGGCAAATAGACTCTCATCAATCTAGCAAGACACTATTTCAAAATAGAAATAAAAAATAAAGCTGGGGGGGAGGTATAGCTCAGAGGCAGGATGCCTCTAAGTTAAATCCCCAGAATAAAAAAAAAAATCAAAGCAAAGTTCAATTTTCTTCCTCAAGTGTATTAATGTACCTTCGAAAATATTGTTGAGCCAGGCGTGGTGGTGCACGCTTGTAATCCCAGCATTTGGGAGGCTGAGACAGGAGAATAGCTGTTCATAGACAGCCTCAGCTACTACCTAGTGAGGCCCTTTGCAACTCAGTGAGACCCTGTTTCAAAATAAAGACTAAAACATAAGGCTAGGCGTGTAGCTCAGAGTTAGAATGCCCCTGGGTTCCATCCTCAGTACAGCAAAAAAAAAAAAAAAAAAAGAAAGAAAATAGTGTGTGTGTGTGTGTGTGTGTGTGTGTGTGTGTGTGTGCGCATGCTAAAGACTGAACCTAGGAACATTATACCTTTGAACTATATCCACAGTCCTTTTTAAAAGTTTCCATTTGAGTCACAATCTCAAAGTTGCCCAGGCAGGTCTCGAACTTTGATTCTCCTGTCTCAGCCTCCTAAGTAGCTGGGATGACAGGTGTACACCACTCTACAGAGCTGAAAATACTATTTTTTTTGGGGGGGCGCAGTACTAGGGGTGGAACTCAAGGCCATTCTACCTCTGAGCTACACTCCCAGCCCTAGTTTTTATTCTTTATTTGGAAACAGAGTCTCACTAAGTTGCAGAGGGCTTCACTAAGTAGCTGAGGCTGGCCATGAACCCACATCCTCCTGTCTCATCCTCCCGATTACAATCATGCACCACCACGCTGAAAATACTAATTTCTGAACTAGAAAAATATTCAAGAAAGGTCCAGGATGGCCAGGCCTCTCTGAGGGGCCAGGTGTACAGGATGAACACCCCACCTAGGTGTGCCTGCAGGGTGTCAGGACACCTGCTCTTGCTCTGGGGCCTCCCCTGCCCCACCCAGGCTCTCTGGGGCGCTCCCGTCCAGGGCACCTCTCCCACCCTTTTCCTCTCTTCTCCCGCTCAGCTGACCAAACCCTTCCTTCCTACCTAAGTATTCACAAAGCACAGTTGTGGGAAGCCGGGAGGTCACTCGGCCACCGGCCTCCGCAGCCCTTCTACTTGTACCCGAGAGCCTCTGGCATTTGATTTGTTTGTTTTGAATTTTTGTTAACCATATCTCTATAACTGCTTGGAGATCAAATCTTGTCAGTAATCGCACTTAGCTAGCCCTAGGGGACAGGATCTGGTCTGCACTGTTTGTGGCTTTAAGATTTTCCCAAAGCCGGGCGCCGCGCACGCTTATAATCCCAGCGCGCTTGCGAGGCTGAGACAGGAGGATCGCGCGGGTTCGGAGCTAGCCTCAGCTACTTAAGTGAGACCCTGTTTCCAAATAAAATAGAAAATAGGTCTGCGAGTATAGCCCGGAGGTAGAAAAGCCCCTGGGTTCCATCCCCAGTACCATGAAAAAAACAAGATTTCCCCAAATGTCTTACATTTAAAGAACTGTGAAGCCTGGCAGCGAGTACACCAAGTGCTTTGTGTCTTGGTTTCCTTTAACAGTGTCGTCATCAAAACAGTTGTCAGCCGTAATCTCAGCACTTGGGAAACTGAGACAGGAGGATCACGGTTCGCGGACAGCCTCAGCTACTTAGTGAGGCCCTCTGCAACTCAGTGAGACCCTGTTTCAAAGTAAAGAATAAAAAATAGGGCAGGGGGTGTAGCTCGGAGGTCAAATGCCCTTTGGTTCCATCCTCAGACCCACAAAAATAAATAAATAAATAAATAAATAATTAAATATCATCTGTCTTCTTCATTGTCTTCTCCTCCTCCTCCTCCTCCTCCATTTTTTTTTTTTTCTCTGCTAGGAATGAAACCCAGGGCCTTTCTCATGCTAGGCAAGCGCTGAGCCAGGGCGTTCTGATCCCCCGCCTCCCCCCACATACACACCTTCTTTTATGGACCGTCCATAAAAGATACAATCTGTAACCTCAACCACAACATAGTCATGGCTTGAATCTCTATTCTCTATTTCCTCCAGACCTATTTGTCCCTCTCCTTCTTTTTCTTCTCTTTATCTTATTTTACAGAATCATGGACAATTAGGAACATTCAAATCAGCCAAGAGCAGAGTGTGGTCGCCCACGCCTGTAATCCCAGTATTTGGGAGGCCGATCCAGGAGCATCGGGCGCAGGTTTAGGGGCGGTCTCAGCAAGTAGTGAAATGAAACCCTGCTTCAACATAAAGGAGGGAAGGTCGGGGTACAGCTCAAAGGGAGAATGCTGCTGAGTTCAATCCCCAGGACAAGAAAGAAAGAGGAAGGTAGGAAGGTAGGAAGGTAGGAAGGAAGGAAGGAAGGAAGGAAGGAAGGAAGGAAGGAAGGAAGGAAATCAGTCACAAAGAACATTAAAAGATCATTCATCGACCCAGGCACGGTGATGCACACCTGTGATCCCAGTGCTTGGAGGAGGAGCTAGGAGGAACCCAGGATTGGGGACCGAGTCAGAAAGCAGTACGACTCGCTGGGGGTGGTGGCGCACGCTTGTAATCCCCGCGCTTGGGAGGCTGAGACAGGAGGATCGCGCGGGTTCAAAGCCAGCCTCAGCTACTTGGTGAGGCTCTCAGCAACTTAGTGAGACCCTGTTTCCAAATAAAACATAAAATGGGTCTGGGAGTATAGCTCAGAGGTAGAAAGCCTCTGGGTTCCATCCCCAGTACCACCAAAAAAAAAAAAAAAAAAAAAGAAAGAAAGAAAGAAAGAAAGAAAGAAAGAAAGAAAGAAAGTAGTAAGACTCTCATCAACCTAGGTAGACCCTGTTTCAAAATAAAGACTAGTGCTTTGGGGTTTTGTTTTGCTTTTCTTGGTACTGGGGATTGAACCCAGGGACGTTCTACCTGGAAGCTACCCTCCAGCTAGCTTTGTTTTACTTTTTGTTTTGAAGCAGAGTCTCACTAAGTTGCTGAGTGTCCTGCCTACTTGCTGAGGCTGACCTCACACCTGCAATCCTCTTGTCTCAGCCTCCCAACTACTAGGATGACAGGCATGGGCCACCACGCCCAGCTCAGAATAAAACTAAAGTAATGCTGGGGTGGAGCTCAGAGGTAGAATGCCCCTGGGTTCAAACCTCAGTACCACACACACACACACACACACACACACACACTCACACACACACACACACACACACACACACACACACACATCATTCCCACTTTCTCGGGTGCTCTAAGTGTCAACAAATTGTACATATATTTCCAGTGAGCTCATGTAAGGAGAGGTCTTCTGAGGCCTCAAGCAAGCGTGGCTCTGCTTAGCCCCGCAGGGAGAGTGGGCCTTGGGTCTCAGGGCCCCAGCCCTCTCCTGCTTCTCCCCTGGACAGGTCCCCGCCCGCAGGCTGCTCACCCGCACCCCAGAGCGCCGGGCACCGAGCACCCGAGCAAGAGGCAGGTCCTCCTGGCACAGGGCCACCTCCAGGTGCCCACGACAGGCGGGAAAGTCTTCAGGAATCCCGTCAGCTCTTGCCTGGCACAGCTATCTGTACCTGCTATCTTTTTATTGTTTAGATATATTAATGGTTTTCTTTCTTTCACTCACATAAATCAAGGAGGCCCAATGTTCCAGATAACTCTAGATAAAATAAGTGTGGCAGCAATTCACACTAGGCGAGCCACAGCTTAGGGCAGGAAACGGTCCCCACGGAGCAGCCAGGTGTCTCACACCTACGGATGCAGGTGCCTGCGCACACAAGCGCAGTATCGGGGCAGCGGAGCCTGGGACCCTTTAATTCTCAGCGGAAACAGCAACCACTGAAAATATATACCAGATAAGAAATCAGTGCACTCAGAGCATCAATTCCAGACACATATTAAAAGTATAACAAAGGACCCTGCCACATAACTATTTGTTTGTAGAAAATATGTCAAAACTCTACATTCATAAAATGTACTTTATTTAATATTTACTTATTTTTGGTACTGGAGATTGAACCAAGGGGCATCCTACCTCTGAGCTACACCGTCAGCCCTGTTTTATTTTTTATTTTGAAACAGTGCTTTGCTAAGTTGCTGGGGCTGGTCTCAAACCTGCAACAGTCTTATCTCAGCCTCCCAAGTACTGGGATTATAGGTTTGTGCTACCACAACTGGCTTAAAAATGTGGGGTTTGGCCGGGTGTAGTGACGCACGCTTGTAATCCCTGCACTTGGGAGGCAGAGACAGGGGGATCGCGCAGGTTCGAAGCCAGCCTCGCTGGTTTAAGAGACCCTGTTTCCAAATAAAAATATAAAAAATAGGTCTGGGAGTGTAGCCCAGAGGCAGAAGGGTTCGATTCCCAGTACCATCAAAAAAAAAAAAAAAAAGTGGGGTTTGTTTTATAGTATTAAACCTCTGAGCTACACCTCCATCCCTATTTTTATTTTGAAACAGGATCTCACTAGGTTGCTGAGGGCCTCAGTACTTGCTGAGGCTGTTCTTGAACAAATGTGCGATCCTCCTTCTCAGCCTCGCAAGTATTAAGATTAAAGGATGTGCCACCATGTCAGGCAAAATGTTTTTATTTATTTATATTTTAATTTAATTTAATATTTTTGCAGTACTGGGTATTAAACCCAGGGGCAATTTACCTCCGAGCTATACCCCCCAGCCCTATTTTTTATTCTTTGCTTTGAAACAGGGTCTCACTGAGTTGCAAAGGGCCTCACTAAGTAGCTGAGGCTGGCCTCGAACCGCGATCCTCCTGTCTCAGCCTCCCAAGTGCTGGGATTACAAAGGTGTGTTACCTCACTGGGCTTTATTCTTTAATTTTGAAACAAGGTTTCATTATGTTGCTCAGTACCTAAGGCAGGCCCAGATTTACAATTCTCCTGTCTCAGCCTCCCAGTTACCGAGATTACAAGTATGTGCCGCCA